>NC_091440.1:134579224-134879224 GCF_964237555.1 Oryctolagus cuniculus | reverse complement strand
CACATAAGGATTTTTTTTTTCTTTAGCATCTGCCTAGATAGAGTAGGGTCTGTTTGTAAATTTTGTTCAGTAATACTTTTCAGAAATCTTTGGTAAATAGTTACATTTCAGAATTGTACACAATCTGTTTTTAACCTAATTTTAGATTTTCTTCAGTGACTATAAATTACAGAACATACATATTTTAGGATGTCTTATCAAAAAAAAAGTTTTTTTTCTGCCTGCCATTTAAATTTGCATGCAGCCATAGGCTTAGTCTGGTCGTTCCTACTGCAAAGGGCCCTGTGATAAATGTCTGGCTTTGTAAACCTGCGGTCCCTCTGCAATTAATCAGCTGCCACTGCATGGAGGCAGCCACAGATAGCACGCAAGTGGATGGGCACAGCTGTGTTTCAATAAAACTTTATTGACAAAAACAGGTGTGGGGCTGGGTTTGACCTGTCGGCTGTAGTAGTTTGCCAACCCCTAATCTACACTAGTAATTCTCAACTCTTTGTAAAGATGTCAGCAACTTCTGCTCCCAAGCCAGTAGAAGGAGAACATGTCGGGTAGCTGCTTGGGTATTGGTATTTTATAAAAACTCTCTAAGTGATTCTGCCCTGCAGCTGACATTGAGAAACACTGGTCCCAGCTTCTGGCCACAGAGACCTGCATTCCAGTTTGCTTCCCCTGCAGGAAAACATCAATGAAAAGCAGAAAGTGTCTCCCCTGAGGTCCTTTCCTTTGAAGCCCTCTCCCCTGCATATTGATGGGCCTTCTCTGATTGTATGCTCTGCACGTGGTTTTGACCTTTTCCATAATGGACTTACCTGCAGGTCCACCTTTTTTCCCTCTGAAAAACTGTTGCTAAAATGATGTTTCTTAAAAATAGAGGGTGTTTCTCTGGACTCTGATAGCATTTATTACATTTCATTGGTACTTAGAAATATACAACTAAGAATTAGAAAACTCCTATTAGAAATAATCAGCTCTGACTGATTTCCTTGATGAGAGGAGGGAGTTGAGAAACCTGAAAATAAAGTCTGAGTTTTCTGTTAGAGGGAGATAGTGCTTTCTGTCATAAGCCTTTTTTATGGAGAGGGAGTTAAAATTATTATTGCAGGGTTTTATCTGATGTTATCTTCTCTAAATTTGGCATCCTTAAAACCCCTCAACTCTGAGACTTAGTGCAGGGAGTCCTCCAGCTGTGTATAGTTGGTGTTCGTGAACTATAGGAGGAAGCAGTGCAGTTCCTTTTGTCCCATGCCTCTGACAGATTGTCCTGGCTGGCTGTCAGCAGCGCCTGTTGACTGAGTAGACTCATGTTCCCCTCACCAAGTAAGTGTGGACGACTCCTGTCTTTCAAGAAACTGGCTGGCGCTGCTGTTCTCTTGGTGAGTCTGTGTTTAGCCACTGCACAGTTTCTTTAAAGGGTGCAGTAATGAATCCCAGCTTGCTGGGAAAGGTGGCAGATTTGTCCCCATTGAGCTGTCAAGTTTGTGTCCCTTCCCTGGAAGCCAGGTGCTGCAGCAGCCTGGCCGGCAGAGCACACATGTTGCTGCCCAAGTGACACTGTGGCATTTTCTTAGCCCTAGGCTTTCAGAAACTGCAACTAACTGATGAATGTATAAAGGAGCCATGACTTGCAGGATTTGAGAATAAGTCTGTTTCTTGTTCCCATGATCTTTAGACAGCAGGAGAATCTGAAAGTAAGAAGGAACTTCAGGGCAGGGCTGAGACTTGGTGACAGTTGGTCCCAGTGTGCTCTGCACTTTCTTGGGTTGAGCATTCAAAGTCCTCACGTCCCAGGGAACCACTTAGGAACAGGGAGGCAATGCTGATACGTGTTTAGAGCTTTCTACACTGTGCTTGTGTGCCCACTTAACTCTGTGCTCTTTAACCATTTAGCATTTATCAGACTATATAGTCCCCGTGTGCCTACTGATGATTAAAGGATTGTTTTATTACAGTGGTATGGTTACATGTTTTGATTTAACAATTACATACATTTTTTAATTTATTATGTTGTCTTTGTAGAATAATGGCTTTGTGAATTACTATGGTCCTGAGCGGTTGGAGAAGGAAAGGAATGTTCATGCTGACCAGATTGGATTGGCTTTGCTGAAGGAGGAGATGGTATGAGTTTTAAAAAACATAATCCTGTCTGTTTTGTCATTTTTACGTATGATACACAGCAACACCTTGCTTCCTTAGCCCTAGCGCATGGACACATGTAAATACACAGACACACCATGTATCACGTCACCGTGTGTTTATTAAGCAGCTGCAAGATCTGGCCCAGCCAAGGCAGCAGCAGACACTACTTCAAATTCAGTAAATCTGTAGCAGGCTAATTTTTAAGTTGATCATTCTGTGTGTCCCGTGAATGATGTTGTAAACGTCCAGATGGCACTTGGCAGAGAAACTGCTCCCCAGCCCTGGCAGACAGACTGTTGAGTGTGCTGCTGTAGCAGGTTTCTTAGGTTCTCCAGGCCTTGGTTTCCTTGTCTGTAAAATAGGGGTCACCTGTTTATCACAAGATTTTTGTGAGAAGTGATTGAAAACAACTTCTGTGAGAGAAGCTAGTGTGGTGTTAGCCCTGTAGCAGCCAGATGCTCCCAAATTTTTGGTCACACCAGCTGTACTCTACTGCACAGGGGTAGAAATTCAAGGGCCAAGTTTTGGTCTGGTGTAAAAAGGACTTTTCTTGGACTGCTGCTGTGACATGATAGGTTAAGCCTCTACCTGTGTTGCCGGCATCCCAAAAGGATGCTGATTGGAGTCCTAGCTGCTCCTCTTCTGATCTAGCTCCCTGCTTAATGGGCTGGGAAAACTGGAAGACTGGCCCAATTGCTTGGGCCCCTGCACCTGTGTGGGAAACACAGCAGACGCTCCTGGCTCCTAGCTTTGGATCGGCCCAGCTGCTGCCATTGTGGCCATTTGAGGAATGAGCCAGTGGATGGGAGACCTCTGTAACTCTGCCTTTCAGATAAATAAATCTTAAAAAAAAAAAAAAAAAAGATTTTACTAACTCTGGCCTGAAGGAATGGGATTCCTCCCCTAAAGGACTGGCATTTTCTGTTTCTCATAGCATTTAAGCAAAAGTTGGATGGCTACCCTGCTACCTCTTTCAGACTTCCTATTGCATGTTCCTGAGTTGTTCTACATTCTTCAGAGTATTTGTTATCTATTTTTTGCCGTATAACCTCAGAATTTCCTGGCTTTTAATGGGGATTGGGAAGGTTGGACTTGTGGACAGGAAAATCATTAGGTCTGGCCCTGCCAAGGCAACCACAGACAGGACTCTGAATTCAGTAAATCTGTAGCAGGCTAATTTTCAAATTGATCATTTTGTATGGCCCTTATGGCCTTGGAGGACAAAAACCACCCCACAGCCCTGGAAGATGGGCATTTACCATGGCGTCTTTTCTGAGAGTTGGGAGTCTGCGAGCAGCCTCATGTGGTACATCAGGGTCTCCAAGAGGGCCAGGCTGCTTCTTCAAGACATGGTGGTGGAGAGGGTCTGCTGCTGGCACACCACTATGCATGTTGGCTTGAGGCTTTGATTCCATAGCAGAGCTCTTCATGTGGGTGTGGAGAGGGAGAGGGAATGGAAGCCACCGTGTCTTTTAAAACTGCGTTTTGAAAACTACTTCCTCCACTTCTGCTGTGCTCCACACACCGTGAGTATGAATACTCCACCAGGCCTGAGTTCCGGGTGGTGGGGCCCTTTGGGGCCCCTCTGAGTCAGGTTCCTGGAGCTAAGCTGCTGTGTCCTTGTTTTGCTGGGAAGCACCCCTGTACCAACCTTTGCATTCTTGGACTGTCATTTTCATCCCATTCCCCAAGGAGAAGTGGAGCCCCCTTGGCCTCAGATCTGCAGAATCCCATGCTTCTCATCTAAAGTGTTAGAGCATTTTATTGTTCATTGAGCCTTTTCCAGTAGACAGCATGGTTGGATGGAAACCACGTCTCTGAGTGCGCTGTCCCTAACACCTCACACAGTGCCAGAGGCACATGACAGGTGCTCAGTAGTATTTGTTGGGCTATGTTAATTTCTCAGTGTTTGAATGAATGCATAATAAACAGGAGATTGCATGGGACACTGGGTTGAATGACCTCTTTGGAAGATCTTCCCTACTCTAACATAGATGTTTGGGAATAAATCACAGTGCTGGACACAGTAATAAAATAAAGAAACTGGGTAATGGTATCTTAAAGCACATCTGTTCATCTAGTTACGCTTTACCATAAAATGTTAAAGCTTACATCTTTTATTAAGATTTTGGCAGTTATTTTTAATTGGCAGTTATTTTTAAAAACAAAAAATTCAGGAAATTGTGAATACAAAGTTAACCTGTTACCTAATGCTTTCTTTTTGCCCTGTTTATACTTGTATGTTGAGTAAATCTGAGTGTTTAGATACTTACTTTACATTGTGTCCATAGCACGGTAATGGAGGTGAAGAATGGAAGGGATTTGGAGGACTAGTTGATGGACGTCTGGGTTGATTCCATATCTTAGTTGTTGAGAATTGTGCTGCAGTGAACATGGAGGTACAACTATTTCTTTTTTTTTTTTTTTTTTTTTTTTAATTTTTTTGACAGGCAGAGTGGACAGTGAGAGAGAGAGACAGAGAGAAAGGTCTTCCTTTGCTGTTGGTTCACCCTCCAATGGCCGCCGTGGCCAGCGCGCTGCGGCCGGCGCACCGCGCTGATCCGATGGCAGGAGCCAGGAGCCAGGTGCTTTTCCTGGTCTCCCATGGTGTGCAGGGCCCAAGCACCTGGGCCATCCTCCACTGCACTCCCTGGCCACAACAGAGAGCTGGCCTGGAAGAGGGGCAACCGGGACAGAATCCGGCGCCCCAACCGGGACTAGAACCCGGTGTGCTGGCGCCGCTAGGCGGAGGATTAGCCTAGTGAGCCGCGGCGCCGGCCGAGGTACAACTATTTCTTTCATGTGCTGATCTCTTTTGGTTTGGAATGGCTGGATCATATCGTGGGTTTTTATTCAGGTTTCTGCAGTATCTCCATACTGTCTTCATAGTGGTTGCACCAGATTACGTTCCTACCAGCAGTGGATCAGAATACCTTTTCCCCCACATCCTCCCCAGCATTTGTTGTTTACTGATTTCTGTATGCTGGCCATTTTAACTGGAATGAGGTAGAGCCTCTTGTGGTTTTGATTTGCATTTCCCTGATGGCTAGTGAACCTGTCTGTGGGCCATTTGAATTAACTCTTGAGAAATGCCTGTGTAAGTCCATTGCTCATTCCTTTACTGGATTGTTTTGTTGTTGAATTTCTTGAGCTCTCTATATATTTTGGATGTTAACCCTTTATCAGTTGCACACTTGGCAAATATTTTCTCCCATTCTGTTGGTTGCTTCTTCATTTTGCTGAGTCTTTCCTTTGCAGCGCAGAAGCTTCTCAGCTTGATGTAATCCCATTTGTTGATTTGGCTTTGATTGCCTGTGCTTCCAGGGTCTTTTCTAAGAAGTCTTTGCCTATGCCAATGTCTTGTAAGATTTCCTCCATGTTCTCTAATAATTTGATGGAATTGAGTTGTAGATTGAGGTCCTTGATTCATTTTGAGTGGATTTTTGTGCAGGGTGTAAGGTAGGGGGTCTAATTTCATAGTTCTCCACCTAGAGATCCAGTTTTTCTAGTACCACTTGTTAAAGAGACTATCTCTGCTCCACGGATTAATTTTAGCTCCTTTATCAAATATAAATTGGCTGTAGGTGCATGGATTGATTTCTGGAGTTTATGTTCTGTCCCATTGGTCTATGAGTGTTTTTGTGCCAGTACCAGGCTGTTTAGATTATAACTGTCCTGTAGTATGTCTTGAAATCAGGTATCCTGATGCTTCCAGCTTTGTTTTTGTTGTATATGGTTGCTTTAGCTATTTGGGGTCTCTTGTGTTTCCATATGAATTTCAGCTTTGTTTTCTCTAGATCTATGAAGAATGTCATTGGTATTTTGATTGGGATCTCATTGAATCTGTAAACTGCTTTTGGTAGTTTGGACATTTTGGTGTTGGTTCTTTCAGCCCATGAACGTGGAAGATTTTTTTCATCTTTTAATATCTTCTGTTTCTTTCTTTAGTGTTTTGTAATTTTCGTTGTAGAGATCTTTGAGTTCCTTGGTTAAATTTATTCCAAGGTGTTTATTTTTGCTGTTATTGTGAATGGTACTGATCTTACAAGTTCTTTCTCAGCCATGGCATTGTCTGTGTATACAAAGGCTATTGATTTTTCTGTGTTGAGTAATCCTATTATTAATTTTATAAATTCCATTTCTAGCATTTCCTCAGTCTGTTCATCTTCACATTCTAATATTGAAATTTTGTTGTGTTCCTCGGGGGGGGGGGGGGTGGTCATGGTGACTTCCTTATTATTTCTTGAATTTAGGCTCTTACTTTTGGCATTTATGGAGTTGATTTTTGATTTTTTCTTCTGTTGGTTTTTTTTTTTTTTGACAGGCAGAGTGGACAGTGAGAGAGAGAGACAGAGAGAAAGGTCTTCCTTTTGCCGTTGGTTCACCCTCCAATGGCCGCCACGGCCGGCGCACTGCCGCTGGCGCACCGCGCTGATCCGATGGCAGGAGCCAGGAGCCAGGAGCCAGGTGCTTTTCCTGGTCTCCCATGGTGTGCAGGGCCCAAGCACCTGGGCCATCCTCCACTGCACTCCCTGGCCACAGCAGAGGGCTGGCCTGGAAGAGGGGCAACCGGGACAGAATCCGGCACCCCAACCAGGACTAGAACCCGGTGTGCTGGCGCCGCTAGGCGGAGGATTAGCCTAGTGAGCCGCGGCGCCGGCTCTTCTGTTGGTTTTTATCTTTGGGATTATGGTTCTGTGGCTGCCCTTTCAGTGAATACCAGGAGGTATGTGATGGGAGTGGCCAGGGGACTCTGGTCAATGCTGTGGGGTGGGGCGAGGTTCCAGGCAACACTCAAGTTGGAAGTGGTAGAGCCCCGGTCCCAGCTACTCCCTACACCTTCTCATGTAGCCTCAGAGGCCTCAAGGTCTCACCATGGAGAGCTCCCACAGACGCCCAGACCAGAGGGCACTGTTGGCACGGGTGCCCCTTTCCACTTCCACTAGCTCCCCAGGCTGCAGTCTGGACCCATGCCACGCTGTCTCCAGCTCTGTCCCCACGGATTGGTGCAGACCAACCTCCCCCTACCTCCTCAAAAATGCCAGTGGCTCCAGTTCTCAGAGTTCTGTGGGTTCACATTAGCACTCAGCATGCAAGTTCCAGCCGTTTCCCTCCTCTTCTGCAGCTCCCCTGGAGGTTTTCTCTCCACGTCTCCTGCAAGCTTGTACCTCCTGCACTGTCCACTGCATTGTTTCTTCCTAGCCTTGCAAAGCGTGCCGTTCCTAATCTGCTCTTTTTTAGAAGGTTTATTTCTACCTTTAATGCTGTTTAGTTTTTGAAAGCCTATTGAGAAAATTACAGCATCAAATATTTATTTGATGACTATCGTTTTAAAATGTCAGAATTTACATCTTTTTTTTTTTTTAAATTGGTATCTTGCTTTATTTCTCAAGGTGAAGTCTGTAAAACTGTTTCTTACTCCAGAAGATGTGGATGATCCTGTAAACAGAGCAAAGAAATATTTTCTTCAAACCGGTATGTCGTCTAACTTCTTTAACCCATACATAATCTGGCAGACATATAATGTAAATGTTAAACCAGCAAGAGCCACGCACTGAGGCATAACTCTGAGAAGACACAGGTGTTGTGTGTTGTACGTTGAATCATTCCATCACCCTGGCACTTTGTTGTCATCAGATCTCTGGAATTTTGTCTCTTCTGACTGCTGTGTTGCCAGAAGTGAGAGGAGAAATAATTTCTTAGGGTTTCTTGGCCAACATCCCCTGGGAAGAAGGGAGTTGCAGATTCTAAACTGGCACTGATGGAGGTGTATACACAACTGGCACTGATGGCGATGTATAAGTCAGTACCAGTGGCAGTGTGATTCCTTACAGCTGGAGGAGACACCAGCCTTAGCGAACGGAGGATGTGCCTTACCCGTAGCGGGGGTTTTGGTCCTTTGACTATTCAGCCCTGACTGTGGATTTTGAAGACTTTGATCGAATGCAGTGTTAGGTGAGTGCTCAGCGGGAAGCCCTGAGGAGAGCAGGTGTCCGTGTGTATGCATGCGGACTGTGCGCGCTTGTCCTTGGCAGGCCCACCTGCACAGGTGTGTGACCTGATAGTTGGTTTCCTGGTGCATAAATTGAAGCTGGTGATTCTTCCTGCATGAGCAGCACCTGGTATGCGTAATCCAGTCCAATCCAAGGCCCTACTTGAGTGGGCTTCTGTGGCAAGTGCAGCGGGCTGCATTTTAGAAAGCATCCTGTTGGCAGGTGGCAGTGAGCTGCTGGATCCGGAGCACAACCTTTTCTTACTCTAGAGATTCTGTGTACCTGACCATATGATTCCTTACACGTCTTCAGCTCCTGGGATGAGCATTTGACTGCACTGTAATGAGAGCTTATGTCCCCCCTCATGATTCTAACTTCCTGCCAGTGGGCATCCTGGGAAATATCAAGTGTTGGCTCAAGTAGCTAGGTCCTTGCCACTCATGTAGGAGACCTGGATGGAATTCCTGGCTCTTAACTTCATCCTGGTCCAGCTTGGCTGGTGGTGTCATTTGGGTAGTAAAAATGTCTTTGTAATTTACCTACCTGCCTATCATCCATCTGCCCACCTGCCTATCTCTGAAATATATGTGTGTATATATACACTGCAATCTCCAGCCCCTATCAGCTCAGCAGTTTATTTAATTTGTGGCCATTTTGTTTGTAGCTTATTCTAAAGTGAGGAGCTCTGGCAAGGCATTCTTAATGTTTTTTTTTCTTTTCTTTTCTATGTTTTGTTTGCTTATTTGAAAGGCAGAGCGACAGAGAAAAGGGGATACAGAGAGATACCTCTCTTTGCTGGTTTACTCCTCAAATGCCAGCAATAGTCAGAGTTGGACTAGGCCAAAGCCAGGAGCCAGCAACTCTGTCCAGGTCTCTCCCATGGGAGGCAGAGACCCAAGTACTTGGGTGTGCCTTTCCGGGTGTGCATTGGCAGGGAGCTGGATCTGAAGTGGAACAGCCAGCATGCACTGACACATGGGATGCAGATGTGTGCCACAATACCTTCCCCACCTGCTTTTTTTTTTTTTAAAGCAGAGCGAGTGAACGGAGCGCCGTTGCACAAGTAACCTGTTGCGAGTGTAGCTGGCATTAGCCTCATGCTGAGCATGGTGTTTGTGTTTGTGTTCACTGCCGCTTATTTGTAGAGCATGCAATACACGGGCCTTCAGTGCTGGCCTCTGAATTAAAGTGGCTGACTCTGATTTGCCCTTTCAGAGGATGCCAAGGGCACACTTGAGCTGATGCCTGAGTTCAGAGTTCGGGAGAGAGAGCTGTTGGAGTTGCTTCATCGCTTCAGCCTGACAGAGGAAGGCTGTACCAATGTGTGGTACTGTCTTCCCCACCACGTGCGCACGGTGTATGTCCACGCTTACCTCAGCCAAGTCTGGAACGAGGCCACGTCCTACAGGCTTGAGGCCTATGGAACCCGTGTGGTGGAGGGCGACCTGGTGTGTCTGGACGACGTCCTTGACCAGGAGCATTGCCCAAACAGTAAAGTACGTATGGGGAGATCTGGTGTCCCAGGGTGGATCCACACCAGCGACACTTTGCTTTAAACACACTTTTTGTTTTATTTTTACTTCTATTTTCTCATCACCCTCTTATCTGCTGTCAACCAAGGCTTAGCACCTACCAGTAAATGGAAAAGTAAGATAGTGGTGTGGAGTGAGAGGCAGTAAAGCTTTGAAGAAATTTCCACAAATAATGCACAAAACAGTCCCCTTAAAAGTAGGAGTCCATACACTACAAGTGGGCCCTTGTCCCTCCACACTAGGGGATTTTCTCCTCCTGCTCTGGAGAAGCAGCCTCTGTTGTTTGGCTGAGTTCTTCCAGAACTTGCGTGTGCTTTCGTGTCTGTGCAATCAGAAACTGTACCCTGTTAGGTAGCAGAGGAAAGAAAAGGCAGGACTCAGGCTTAAAACTCGGACTATGGAAAGCTGGGGAAAAGGTTTTCTACAGTGTGAAACTGCATGTAATGATGTATTTTCAGTGAGTGTGATTTTTTGGTAGATGGGATGTTTTCCTCTCAGTGTCTTGGAAGCATTTCCTTCAGTGAAGTTGTATAGCTTATCTGTCTTATGCAGAGGGTTTCTCCTCCTGTCCCACTGGTGTCTTCACCTCTGTGGGCCTAAACTAGGTGATGAAGTTGGAAATACATTCCATGACTGTAATGCAGAAAGAGCCAAGTGCTGTGTTCCAGCATGGTCACGTCTGTCTCAGTGGAAGGATTTGCGTAGTGCACTCATATATGTGACACCATGAAGTCACTGAATGTTAAAGCAGGACAGGGTATTAGAGACCCTTTTTCCTGTGTGTGTGTGTGTGTGTGTACATACATATGTATATGAAATTTGAAAGGTAGAGATAGAGATCTCCCATTTGCTGGTTCACTCCCTCACTGCCTATAATGGTGCTGGGTTTGGCCGGGAGCCAGGAACTCAGTCTTGATCTCCCACATGGGTGCCAGGGGCCCACATACTGGCATCATCACCTGCTGCCTTCCAGGGTGCACATCAGCAGGAAGCTGGAATGAGAAGCGGAGCCAAGACATGACCTCAGGTGTTCCTAAATGGATTGTTGGTGTCCCACACAAAGTCTTAATCCCTGGGCCAAATGCCCACCCCTAGAGACTCTCTTTTCTAACTGCCATTTTATAGAAGTGGGAATTAAAATTTAGATTGAAGAGGTGAGAGGTTCAGAGTCACATGGGCAGCAAGACTAGAGATACCCAGGGGCTGGCCCACACCCTGTATGATCTCCACAGAAAATCCCTGGTTCCTGGAGAAAGGTCCACATCTAGGACTAGGATGGAGCCCCATTTTCCCCAAAATACAGAACAAGGACACTGTGACTGCTGCCGTATCCAGGTGAATGAGAATGTTTTCTGTGTGTGAATTGAGGTGCTTGGTTTCAAGGAGTGGAACCCAGCTCAGAAATGTCAGAAAGGCATGTGCAGGCCCATGCTGGCTCAGGAACAGCTGTGTCCCGTGGCTGGGCAGTGTCCTCGAATAGCAAATGGTATCTCCTTTTTCATTTTTCAATTCTGCCTGTGTCTGTGAGATCCATTCCCACTGTGGCCCATACCTGGGAGACATGGTCTGTTGGTGGCCCCTAAGCCTTGTAAGAGCCATGAAATCATCTGGTGTGGCCCTGCAAGGCAGGACTGAAGTTCCATAACTCTACAGCTGGCTAGTTTTTAAGTTGATTGTTTTGTGTGGCCCATGGTTGGTGTTATAAATAGCCACATGGCCCTGAGCAGAGAATTGGCTTCCACCCCTGCTACAGGGCAAAGGGCCCTTCTTCCTCAGCGATGTCAACAGGAGCTGTGGAGTTGGGTCTCAGTGGCCCAGAACCAAATCCATCTGTATGTACTGGAGTTTGTGACTGTCCGCTGTGAGAGTCTAGGGCCCTGCCTGGAGCCATCCACCTGACCCGCATCTGAAAGCTGGGAGGGTTTTCTGGGAAAGGCAAGTACTGCTCTTGGAAGAGGGGATGGTCACAGCCAGGACAGCAGCTGTCTGCTCTGCTGTTCGCATGTGGATGGCTTCTGGGTGGGCAGCAAAGTGACTCACAGGAAGCTGCGCTGAATGCCAGGAGCAGTTGCTGTTGCTGAGAAGGGACAGTCAGACTGTGTGAGAGGATCCAAGAGCACCCTAGGTTTGACCCCCAGCCCCACCCCCCGCGAGGCAGGGCCAGCACGGCACAGCTGGTGCTCCAGGAACATGTGGCTGCACGGCTTTGCAGGCGAGTCTTGACTGCTGTCATACCCGAGATTTCATGTATTTTTTGGAACAACAGTCTTCAGGCTTTATCACACACCTCCTTTTTGTCTTCCCACGTAGTCCTTTTTTTTTTTTTTTTTTTTTTTTTTTTTAAGATTTGTTATTTATTTGAGAGGGAAAGACAGAGAGAAATGTCTTCTGTCCGTTGGTTCACTCTCCAGTGACTGCAACAGCTGGAGGTGCGCCGATCTGAAGCCAGGAGCCAGGTGCTTCTTCCAGGTCTCCCATGTGGGTGCAGGGGCCCAAGGACTTGGGCCATCTTCTACTGCTTTCCTAGGCTATAGCAAAGAGCTGGATTGGAAGATGAGCAGCTGGGACTAGAACTAGCACCCATGTGGGATGCCAACTCCACAGGCGGAGAATTAACCTACTGCCACAGCGCTGGCCCTGTCTTCCCACATACTCTGTGAAACAAGTGTGGGGAAACCCCTCTCCTGCCTGGAGCATGACAATGTGTGTTGGAGACGGTTGGGGTAAGGGGTTGGTTTTTCAGGTGCAGATTTTAAATTTTTAAATTTTGTTTATCTACAAGGCAGAGAGTCCAAGAGAGACCCATCCACTGGTTGGTTCGCTCCCAAAATTCCTATAAGGGTTAAGGCTGTGCTGGAGCCAGGAGCCGAAAACCCCATCCAGATCTCCCACATGAGTGGGAGAGACCCAAGTGCTTGAGCTATTACCTGCTGCCCCCCAGGGTCTGCATTAGCAGGAAGCTGGAGTCAAGAGTTGGAGTCAGGAGTCAGATCCAGGCACTCCAGTGTGGGATGTGGGCATCTTAATCACTAGGCGAAATCACCCTGCAAAAGCAGATATTTGAGCATAATGAAGAGAAACCGTCTCACTTGGAAGAGGATTGTGAGGGACTGAGGTGGAAGGAGTAGCTTGCTGTTCTCTGTGTTTCTCAACTTCAGGAAAAACCAGTCTCATGTCTGTGCAGGCCTGTGCTGCAGACACAGCTCTAGGAAGACCCTGTCTGGATGTGAGTGCTCTCAGCCCAGGAATCAGATCAGGCAGAATGGGGCTGGACACATTGAGGGAAGCGGGAACATTTGGGAGTTGCCTGTCTTTGCACCTTTTTGTTTGTTTCTTTGAAAATAGGTTCATCTGGTATCCAAGGAAGAGGAATTGGCTAACACATATACAATATATCAGGTAAATATGCCTAAAACTCAGTCATTTGGATTTGTTTGTGAACATTGTCCCTAAAAGAAAAATATTGTCCCTCCTTTTTTTAAAAATAGTTTTCTTAGAAAACATTTTTTTATGTATTTGAAAGGCATAGAAAGAGAATCTTCCTTCCACTGGTTCACCCCCCAAAATGTCCACAACAGCCAGAGCAGGGCCAGGCTGAAGCTGAAGGCAAGAGCTCCATCGCAGTCTTCCACATGGATAGCAGGGGCCCAAGTACTTGGGCCATCGTCCACTGATTTCCCAGGCTGTGAGCATGGAGCTGGATCAGAAGCAGAGCAATAGCAACTAAAACGTGTGCTTCGATGTGTGTGGAGCAGTAGCTTAACCTGCCGCACCTCAACTCCTGCCTGTAACCCTCATTTTTGAAAGATGAATATATATATATATATATATATATATTTACAGTGGTTCAAGCTTGGTAAACTCTGATTGACCACCACAAAAATCAATATCTGGAGCAGTTCTCTCTCTCCCAGATTTGTGGTGTTTCTTTGTAGTTAACCTCTGCCTTGTCCCCAGCCCTTGGCATCCACCAGTCTATTTTCCATGACTCTGGCTTTGCCGATGAAAGAGGTCATGTGACTACAATCATTCCGTGTGTGTTCTTTGTGCCTCGCTTTACCCACTTCATGTCATGACTGTGAGAGTCATCCGTGTATCCTCCTTTGCTGCCTTTTGGTGCTGTTCAAGAAAACTGTCGAAGTCGTCCAGTGAGGGAGTGAAGACCCACAGAAGACAGTGATCACTTACAAAATGATGCTTTCTCAGTACTCGTGTGCTTTCTAATTTTTTAGTAGCTAAGAGAATTGTAAAATTTGTCACCCTTTGAGCAGTAGAACTAATGTGTGTTAAAGAATGGCCTTTGGGGATTGTGAGATTTCATAGAATTTCACTCTCTTGGGTCATGAAATGTACCTGCACTTTGTGAATAATAGTGGTTTGTGTAATCTGAGTTGAGTTGGCCACCTTGATTATATTTCTTTATCTGATAGATGAAAAAAATATCACAGCATGGTGTTCAGAGGCTGCTTTGGGCTGATTGTGATGTTTATGTCATAAGAGCCATGACAGAGCTGGGTCCCAGGCGTAAAAGACTTAAAATGCAGAAAACTGTGATCGCCTCTCTTTGCAAAGGCTGTGTCATGTGTGTTTTATTCCTCCCTTTCACAGGTGGTTCTACCAGTGCTTGGCCACAGTACTCAGTATCCAGGGAACCTGGTGGGGCAATGGTACCAGGAACTGCTCAGCAGAGACGGGCTGCAGACATGCGGCTTCAGAGTGCCCGCTCTGAATCTGAATATGCCAGGGTGCTACCGGCAGATCCTGAAGCAGCCCCACAACCTCTGCCACCAGCTCCTGGAGGACCCCAGCTCTGGGGTCAGCAGGGAAGACCCTGCCGGCAGTGCAGTGCCTTTATGTCTGTGCATTTCTTTTGACCTTGACGCTTCCTGTTGTGCTACAGTCTTCCTGAAGGAAATGATGAAGCATGACATTTGAAACTGACACCCTGGATGCTGTCCTGTCTGTGTCCGCTCTGTTGCAACCTTGACCACATAGCATCTTCAGGGGCTGACCTTAGGCACCACAGCTTCCGGAGCCCTAGGAACCCATGAGTGTCCATGCCTGGATCTGAGAGTCATCTCTCACCACAACTTGTGCTCTCTGTTAAGTGGTGCTTCCATGGCCTTTATTTGCTGTTAGGAGAATTACACTCTTTAGAAATCCTTAGGAACATCCAAAACCACGAGATAACGTTTAAGGGGAAGTGAGAGAAAGTAAAGTTGGTGTCCTGTAGCTTGTTACTTAGAATCCTGGTGTACCTAGGTGGCGGTGCAAGCAAGCATCTTGCTAGGGAGAAGGAAGAGGCAGCAGTCTGCTCATTCCTGTGTCCTCACCTGGGTCTGTAGGGCAGGGCCATCCCAATATTTGCGATGGCCACCCCAAGATAGGTATCATCCCTTTGAGACAAAGACTGAAATAAAATTTTTCATATTGTTCTGCGTCTTGACATAGACTGGCTCTGTTTACTTCTGTTGTTTCTAGTTTGTAAGACAGACAGACTTTGCTTAAACAGGTCTGTGCTCAGACCCTGACTCATGACTTTAGGTGTGTTAGTTTCAGAAGCCAGAGGACTCTACCTTCATAAGCCACAAGTGGTAGGATTGTCTCCACCTGCGAAGTTGCTAAGGTAATAAAACATTCTGCTTATTTAACAGTTTGAGTGTTTGGTGATTTAACTATCATCCTTAACCATTTGGTGTCTGTTGAACTTGGGAGAGCAGTGACTGGTGTGCATGGTGGGAAGACTGAGTGTTCTTCCATTGCTGGTGGTATGATGCCATCATACAGAGTGGTACCCATCAGCAGTGTGGCACTTGCATAGGCTTAGGTCAGCCAAGCCAGTGGGGATATTCACATGAGGAAATAAAATTCAAAAGAAGAACCAAAAACTATCTTTAGTGCAAAATTGCCTATTGCAGCATTTTAATATATAATGAAAGAAATTAGAAATGGTTTCCAAGACCTTATAAAATAACCAGAGGAAGTGAAGTGAGATGCATCAGAGCGTGATAACAGACGTGTCATTTAAAGTGGTTGTTACGCTAGGCTAAGACACTGCTTCAATACCAACAGCATCCCATATTAGAGCTCCTGTTCAAGTCTTGGCTGCTCCCATCCAGTCCAGCTCCCTGCTGAGGTTCCTGGGAAGACAGCCTGTAATGGCCCAAGTACTTGGGCCCCTCCTACGTACAAAGGAGCCCAGGATGGAGTTCCTGGCTTCTGCCTTTAATGTGGCCACTTGGGGATTGAATCAGCAGATGGAAGATGCCTCCCTGTCTTTCTCTCTCCCTCTTTCTCTGCTTTATAAATAAATAAATGATTTTTTGAAATGATGACGAAGGATTTAATTACATGAGAAAATGTTGCCCTCCCAAAACAACACATGTGTTAAAAACAGCAACATACTGAATTCATCCTTGACACATGGGAGACACATTGGCAGAGTGATGGAATTAGAGACAAGCTACCCTGGCTTAAACCCTGGTCATGCTGTTGTTAGCACTATGGACTCAGGCAGGTTCCTCAAAGCTTCCATTACTGGGTCTTGAAAGCAGAGTGTTGCTCCATTCTGCCTAGGACCATCAGTGTGAGGCCTTACTGGGTGAATGCAAATCGGCTTTAAAAAGTGCCTGGCAGTTAGTCACTGTTAAATGCATTTTGGCAGATGCAAGTTTGGAAGGGAAAAGGAGAAAAAATGAAAACATGTTAAAATGATGGGGTAATTTAATTTTTTAGTATTAAAAGTACCTTGTGTGTCACTATATGTTTTACAAGCAAATCTCAACATAAATGAGAAGTGTGGGGCCAGTGCCATGGCATAGAAGATTAAGTCTCCACCTGCAGAGCTGGCCTTCCATATGGGCACTTGTTCAAGTCCTAGAAGCTCCATTTCCAATCCAGCTCCCTGCTAATGACCTGGGAAAGTAGTAGAGGGTAGCCCAAGTGCTTGGGGCCCTGCACCCACATGGGAGACCCAGAAAAAGCTCCTGGCTGTGGATCAGCCCAGTTCCAGCCATTGAAGTCATTGGGGGTGGGGGTGGGGGTGAACCAGTGAATAGAACATCTCTCTCTAACTCTGCCTTCAAGTAAAACTGAAAAAAATTGCAGAATATACTGTTGAGTTTTAATTTTTATTTATTTAATATATCTGAAAGAGAAACAGATCCTCCATCTGCTCGTTCACTCTCCACATGCTTGCAACAACCTAGGCTTGGTCACGCGGAAGTCAGGAACCTGGAATTCTATTCAGGTCTTCTACATGGACGTCAGGGACCCAAATCCTTGAGCTGTCACCTGCTGCCTCCCAGTGTGCGCATTAGCAGGAACCTGAAATCAGGAATGGAGCGAGGACTTGAGCCCAGCACTCTGTGTATGAAATGTGGGTATCCCTCCTGAGGTGTGTCTAAATGACTAGGCCAAGCACTCACCTCATTACCATTGATTTTTTTAAAAGTACCTTCACAAAAGTTTCAGTATGTATTGAGAATAAAGTGATGTTCTACATAGTAGGTAATACAGTTTTTAGGGAAGAAATTTAACTTCATTTCATGATATAAATTGTATCCTGTCCCAGTAATCAGAAAATTTTTAAGATTTACTTATTCATTTGGAAGTCAGAGAGGAGGAGACAGAGTTTCTATCTTCTGGCTCACTCTCCAGATGACAGCATAGCCAAGGCTGGCGCAGGCCGAAGCTGAGAGTTTTATCAGTCTCCCTAACTGGTGATGCAGACCCAAGCACTTGAGTTAGCTTCCACTACTTTCCTGGGCTGTTAGCAAGGAGCTGAATCCGAAGTGGAGTGTCCAGGAATGAACCGGCACCCGTATGGGATGGCGTTGGCTTTACCCACTATGCCACAATGCTGGCCCCAATTATATAAATTACTAAATCCCAGTTTTCAATTTTGAGTAGCACTTAGAAAATGTGAATGCTCCAAAGTGTGCTGTTACTGATGTTATTTTCTTTGCCAGTAGATGGCACTATAATTTTACATATTCATTTAGTGAATGTTGTGGCCACAAGTACAGAGTCACTACATTTCAAGTCTCCATAAGATGTATTTATGTATTGTTCATGTGAAAAATTATTTTATTCACCAATAATACTTGCCATGCTAATTGTTTTTCGATCTAAAAACTTAGTGGACTTTGGACCACCCAGTGGCCATTCACCTGTGTTCTGTAGCTTTCCTTGGACATTTCATACCTTCATTCCATCTCTGAATTAGTTTGTCAGGCGTGCATTTGACACTAAGCAAGAGTTCCTGAGGAACAGTAAGTGAAACAAATTGAGTTTTTAAGTTGTAATAAGCCAGAAATCTCTTAACTTTTGATTACACTAACATTTATTGAGTGTCTGCTGTGCTGGTGTGTTAGGTTTTAATGTGTGTGCCAATTCTGTGGGGAGGAGTGGGTTGAACTCGAGTGTGAACTGATGCCAGGTCAATGCTGTTTCCATCTACCTAATATTTGCCTTCTGAAAACAAGTTTTTTGGATAAAACATCCATTTCTTTCTTTTTAAAGATTTATTTATTTTGAAACTCTGGAGTTACAGAGAGAGAAGGGGTCTTCCTTCTGCTGGTTTACTACCCAGGTGGCCATAACACCCAGGGCTGGACCAGGATGAAGTCAGGAGCCAGGAGCTTCTTTTCAGTCTTCCACTTGGGTTCAAGGGCCCAAACACATCCACCATCATATGCTGCTTTTCCCAGGCCATCAGCAGCCAGGACATGGACCAGTGCCCATATAGGATGCTGGAATCCCAAGTGACAGCTTTAGCTAGTACGCCACAATGCAGACGCCGAAGACATCCATTTCTATCAACTTGTTCACCATTGATTAATATGCATATTGGGGCATGTCTTGAGAGAAACAGGATTCCTTTTGAGAACCCGAGTCCAAAAAAGAAGTAAAAGAACCTTCTGAGAGGGTTCTTACCGAAAAGACATGGTACTGCTGCTGTGTTGTGAGTGATTCTGTTTGAGAGAGGAGGCCTGGTTGCGGAAGATTGTGAGTGTCTCTGATGTTGGCTGACATGCCTTTTAGACAGAAGCAGTATAGATCTCAGGTTCAGAATATTAGGCAACAATATCCAGTTGGAACATACGAGGATGGCTTTTTTGTTGAATTTATTTTTCTAATTTTTATTTATGGAAAGCAATTTGTTTTCTTATTTATGTAATAATACAATATTTCCTATAAAACCAAATTTTTAATTTTAAAAAAGGGGAGTTAGTTTGAAGGCGTTAAGCAAGTACCAGTATAGGCAGAGAAATGATGGTGATGGCTGGCCCTTAGTGGCTGGAGTTTGGGGAATCTGGAGCCCTGGACAGTTCCTGGACCCAGAAGTGGCTCCACCACTGCCTGGCTTCATAACCCAAGGGATTTCTCTGAAGTCATCTCGGATTTGAAGTAGTGGTAGTTGTCACTTTCCAGGATGGGACTTACCAAACAGAATTGTGAGAAACTGCAGATTGAAGAGAAGAACAGGGCTGCTGCTGATCACATCACTGTCTTCCGGTTTGACTGCTAAGGACTTGATTTTAGAAAGTCTTAGAAATCATGAAGAGCAGTGTCAGGTGCTTGGTTAATTCCCGCTTCGTTCCGTCTAGTGTTAGAGTTCATAGTACTTTGCTGGGGAAACTTGGACAGTAAAATGGTGACTGACGTTCTGCTGGGGTCCTCCATCTGTCATGGCATAAAGTGATTGGAATTCACACTTTTGGAGGTTTTCTTTCCTTTTTGATAAGTGGAAATAACCATTGCTAAGCCTGGAAATTCAGCAATTGTACAAACTAGGATCTTGAACTATCTGGCTCAGTGTCCCTCAGCATTTTGTACCTGGAAACAACCATTAAGAAACCGAAGGGAAAATGAAGCCGCGTGTTAACTTAAGGCACACTTTTCTTGGATTCATACAGGAGTAAGAAAAGGGTTGTGGGGAGGCAGGAGAATGGGACATTGCTTCCTTTACTTCTGTTTTACTTTGTCAACAAGAATGTGCTTGTTAACATTGTAGTTCAGAGCTGGGAAGCCTCCTTAAGGTTCGGGGAGAGAGGCAGGAGGGCGGGTTGTGATGGCTTGCCCCTGCCAGCGCCTTGCAGAGAAGAGCTTGTGCCCTGTATGATTCTCCCAGCAGGGGGCGTAGCAGCTCATGCCAGGGCTGTGGTTTAAAGCAGTGCACTTGTGCTACACAGTTTGCTTTTAAATTTCCCAAGAATTCTGTCTTACAATTTCTGCTTGACAATTTTTGTTACTGTTTTAATGTTTTTCTAATATTTAATGTTTTCTTATAAAAGGGCATGAATGGAGATGAGATCCACTGCTAATTCACTGTACTATGTTGGAAATGGCTCTCTTTTTTTTTTTTTTTTTTTTTTTTTGAAGATTTATTTTATTAGCCGGCGCCGCGGCTCACTAGACTAATCCTCCGCCTTGCGGCACCGGCACACCGGGCACCGGGTTCTAGTCCCAGTCGGGGCGCCGGATTCTGTCCCGGTTGCCCCTCTTCCAGGCCAGCTCTCTGCTGTAGCCAGGGAGTGTAGTGGAGGATGGCCCAAGTGCTTGGGCTCTGCACCTCATGGGAGACCAGGATAAGCACCTGGCTCCTGCCGTCGGATCCGCGTGGTGCACTGGCCGCAGCGCACCAGCCGTGGTGGCCATTGGAGGGTGAACCAACGGCAAAGGAAGACCTTTCTCTCTGTCTCTCTCTCTCACTGTCTCACTGTCCACTCTGCCTGTCAAAATAAAAAAAAAAGATTTGTTTTATTTATTTGACAGGCAGAGTTACAGAGAGAAGTAGAGACAGAGAGAGGTCTTCCATCTGCTGGTTCACTCTCCAGATGGCCACAATGGCCAGAGCTGCACTGATCTGAAGCCAGGAGTCAGGAGCTTCTTCCGGGTCTCCCACATGGGTGCAAGGGCCCAAGGACTTGGGTCATCTTCCACTGCTTTCCCAGGCCTTAGCAGAGAGCTGGATCGGAAGTGGAGCAGCCAGGACTGGAACTGGCACTTCCGGCCAGGGCGTTAACCCACTGAGCCACAGCGCCGGCCCCAAATATTTAATGTTTTTTAAACCTTCATTTTTATGTGTTTTTGATAAGTAAGAAAGCAATGCCAAAGGTACAACACAATAATCAAAAAACACTGGAGTGGCCTATATGCTGTGCCTTGCATTTACAGGCACTCCGCCAGATGCTAAGGGAAAGGCAGAGATAGGTCAGCTAACCTTTGAGGGTTAGCAGTGTTACACCGTTTTTAAAGTTTTTGTTTGATTTGAAATGCCACTGCAGAAAGCACATGGCAGAGGGAGTGATCGTGAAAAGCAGGCAGCATCTTCCTGTTTCGCTCGGGGCTCACCCTAGGATTGGAATCCAGTGCTTGACCCCTTAGCGGCTGCCTCGGTCCTCCATGATTCTTGTACCAGAAGCGCTAAGCATGCTCAGATCTCTTGAATATGCGTTGACAAACCTAGTGGTTTAAAGGATGGGAAACAGAGTTAGTCTGTGTAATCTCAGTAAAGAAAGGGACTCTAGTCTCCTTAAGCAACTCATGTTGAGGCCGGGGTTAACTCATTCCACTCCTAGATGCCGGCCCTGTCTTACTGAAGAAATCTATGTTTAGGGGAGAAATCGGGATGGTAGTGAAAGTTTTCGAGTGCAGGCTCTGGAACATGTTACTGAATGTCAGATACGTCAGTTTTTTCTGACGTGTTTCCTAAGTAAACACTGAGCTATAGGTATAAAAAAGAAAATCCCTGCTAGAGGAAGCAGTTCAGCTGTGGACCTGAAACTCCACGTGATTGGTTGATTTACAGAGCAGGGACCAGAGAGCTCTTCCCTGGGGGGTGAGGGGTGGGGGTGACGCGTGGACACCAGGAAGGGCAGAGGGGAGGGCGCAGGGGTGTGGTTCTCTGTACTTCGATACAGAGGTGGCCTTGCTGGTGTCTTCTCAGGTGGGCTGAGTCAGCTCTGAGTGTCAGGCTCCAGTGAGGTCTCAGACTTAGCTGATTTTTGTCTGTACCCCCTATCGCGAAGGACTAGACAGAAGAGGTGAAGATTCTCCCAGGAAAGCCTTCTTACTCTCGTTCCCTTAGGTTTTAATTTAAAATGCAGGGTAGGAATGCTGATTGTATTTTCTATGAGGCATCTTGAGAGAATCCAGTCATTTTGTGTTACGTGAATAATATTACAATACCTACGTTTAGAAGCCCATGCAAATCTGCGAAGCAGTTCCAAAGGCATTTTCCACGCATGGAGAGGGGAAGCTTTGACTTCGCAGGGGCACTGCTGCCTGTGTGCCCCAAGCTCCCGGCTCCACGGCCGTCGTTTGTCACTGGGTAGCTTCTGTTCCTCTCTCCAGCCAGCCAATCCCGCACACTTACGTAGTTCTGCTGAACCTGGAACCCCAGTCCTGTCCTTGTTTTTAGGCCATAGAACATTCCAGTGGTGTCCTTGTGCTGAAGGAGTGAACGTACAGAGCCTTCACAGTCAATCTTCTGGCATCGTCTGTCTTTTCTCCCCTATCTCTCTGTGCCAGCTCTGTCTGCTGTTTCCCAAACACAGCTCATCTGCCTCATGCACCTCGAGCTCCCATTTTTTTTAAGATATATTTATTTATTTATTTGAAAGGCAGAGAACAGAGAGAGTCTTCCATCCACTGGTTCACTCCCCAAATGACTGTATCAGCCAGAGCTGCACTGATCTGAAGCCAGGAGCCAGGAGCTTCCTCTAGGTCTCCCATGTGGGTGCATGGGCCATCTTCTGCTTTCCCAGGCCATAGCAGAGAGATGGATTGGAAGTGGAGCAGCCAGATCTCAAACTAGCATCCATATGGGATGCCAGCACTGCAGGCAGTGGCTCTACCCTCTACGGCACTGTGCTGGCCCCTTGAGCTCCCATTACTATCCCTCTGCTTATGTTGTGTCTTGTCTGAAAACTGTGTTCGCACGGCATTTTGTGTATGTCCCGCTCTGACTGCTCATGTTCCAGTATATTGACTAAATGTCTGGACCTTCTCCGATGTGTACTCGAGAGCCCTTGCTTTTATGTCAGGCACCCACTGGAGCCTGACGTGTGATAGGCTTACAAACAGTGAGTGCATGCCACAGACATGCCTTACCAAATGTTAAAAGAATTTTTATGTATTTTATACACAGACCGACACACGTATACACACACACATACAAACATACAACTACCAACTACTCATTCACTGGCCAAATGCCTGTAACAACCAGGGCTGGCCCAGGCTAAACCAAGGAACAGGAAACTCAGTTGAGGTCTCCCATGTGGGTAGCAAGAACCTAACTACTTGAACCATCACCTGTTAGCTCCCAGCATGTGCTTTGGCCAGAGTTGGATTTGAGTCCAAATAGTCCAGTAAGGGATGCAGGGATTCAGCGCCCACTCCTGTGCCTTAGTATCTCCATTTGGTGAATAGATGTGATGAGAAACCCGGAATAATCCTCTACCCTCCCAGACAGCGTATGGAGCACTAGAGTGAGTGCCATGGCTGCGCTCTTTCCCTGGGACGGGGGTTGCCAGAGCAGTTTTAGTAGTTTCATCCTGCCTTCGGTTGAAATAGTAAATGCGCTGTAGAATTTCCACGTAGACTCGGAGCAATCAGATGAGTAACTTCCCATTTTACAGCCAAGGGCTCTGGTCCTGGAAGCAGTGATGTGGCTGACTCCTGGTGTGAGGAGAGTGCCTGACCAGACTCTGCTTGATGTCGTGGCCAGTGTGAAACTCACTTTGCTTGCTGATTGCTAATGAAAGTGGCTCACTTTCCTACTATCCTACCCAGTGATGTTGCCCATCTGGATGTGTCTGAATATTCCTACTACATTGTGTCAGGAAGGCGCCCTGAGGGAAGGCTGACTGGGAGTGCTGAAGTGACAGTGGCAATCATTCCCTGAGCACTGTGCTGAGAGCTTTCTGTGTCACCCACGAGGACTCTCCCAGAGAGGAAGTACCGCTACTGCTCTTATGGGAGGACACGGAATTATCCCCGACTAGTGAGACTACAACATACAGTTACATAGTCCAGTAAATCCCAAGTAATACAAGTGAAAAAGCATGCTGCAATAACATCACAATTAACATACAGAGCAACAGTAATAAAAGAGAAGAATCTTACAGGCAGCCGGAGAAAAAGATTTATCAAGGAGTGACCATAGTGATTGCTGATTAACTGCAGAGCAACTTGGAATTAATTAAAATAACCAGGAAGTTTGCGACTCACCACTGACTCCTTGGAGACTAAGCAGAAAAGGCAGAGGCTGGCCAGAGGGTCTGGGTCCTAGGGCAAAAGCCTGAGGCAGAGAAGTGGGGGCAGGAGAGCGCAAAGACCAAATGGAAACATGGATGTTTATCGGATGGTGCTGTCTGCAGTGTCTTCTGGATTAAAGAAAGGGAAGGAAATCAAAATACAGGGGTTGGGAAGAGGACCAATAGGAACTAATGATCTACTGTTAGTTTATCTGTAAAAAGTGAATGTATTGGTTAACTTTGGTCTTTGGTAAGTTAGAGATGTGTGTTGTAGAATCTGTCATTGAAAGTGAGACAGGTATAACATCCAGACTAGTAGAAGGAAATAATAATACAAAAAAAATCCAGCAAAAGGAAAAAATGAAAGAGACAAAACATTGTAAGGCAGAGAACGATGCAACAGAGAAATTGGTAGATTTAAATCCAAGCTTGTGATGACTTGAATTATTACAGGATCAGCGGAGCCAAGTGAGAAAAACAGAACTGTCATCTTTAAACCCTTTATTAATGGAGGTTAACAACAGATACATTTCTGCCCTACACAATATAAAGGTTGACAGTAAAAGAAGGAAAGATTCCCCATCAAATACTGTTGGGGAAAATGCCGGCATAGCCATCTGAAGAAGATAGAAAAACAACGAGGACGGGAAGCAGCTAGGAACGAAGAGAGCCACTTGCTCATGGTTAGCATTTCCGGTCACAAGGAGCATAGAACAGCAACGTCCCTTTAAAACATCAAAGCAGAAATGGAAGGACCTGTCAGAACTAGAGATCTGTAAAGACGCGACTCTCCTAGGAACCACAGAAGACTGGTCAGTGAGGTCCCACGAGACATGAGCACAGAAGTAATAAATTGGCCCAGTAGGCATCTGTGGAGCAGCCCAAGTGCGCTGGACGTGCACAACCTAGATTCTTCTAGAAAGTGTGCAGATGATTGACAGAAGCCAACCGCACGCTGGGCCGTGAGTGTACAGTGAGTTCCCACAGGAGCGGAACCACATGGGGTATGTTCTGTTGGCATCAGTCAGTTCTGCTAGAAATGAAGAACAGAGATAAATAGAAGATCCCTGTCATTGGAAATTAAGAGGTACACTCCTACAGAACCCATGGGTCCTACAGAACCCAAGTAAAGCATGGTGAGGTAATAATGTGTTTTGAACCGAATGTCACTAAACCATTCTACAAACCAGAACTGTGTGCACTTGGAGCAGCTGCAGTAGAGCTTGCACTCCCAGCAGGAAAGAAGCAAGGCTGTGTCGTAGGTAAGTCGCTATGCATCCATCTGAAAGTGTTAGGAAAAGAACACTAAAATGCCAAATACAAGGGAAGGAAGGAAGGAAGAACTTAAAACAGAAACTACTGACAAAAATATTAGAATACAAAGGTTCTATGAGTCACCACTTTGGTTTGTTGAAAACACTAATAGAATTCACATACCTTTGGTGAGATTGATGAAAATAGTACCATCACAGAAAGCCAAAACTGCAGACTAAAAAGGAAATTCACTACAGATGCTGTAACAGTTAAAAAGGTGATAGAATAAATTTGAGTAACCTTAAGCCAATAAAATTAAAGCTTTAGGTAAGTAGAAAATTCATTTTAAGAATGTAATTTAACAGTATTGTCACCTGAAGAATATATCCCCAAATAATTCTGTAGCCATTCAATGAATTGAACCAGTAACCTAAGATTTTCTCATATACAAGAAGTTGAGGCCCCAGTGACTTTGGCCATCCTGTTGCACATCTCTACCCCAAGGTCACCTTTGCTCCAAGTTTTGTAGCAATTCCCTCGCTTTGCTTTACATCTGTACCACCTGTGTATCCATTCCAAATAACAGTGTGCCTGTTTTTGAGATGGATATAAATGCAATTTTATATGTCTGTATTTGTGTCTTGCCCCTTTCACTCAATACTGTTTTTGAGATAATATGTACTTGTTATTAATATTTTGTTTAGGACTTTGCAGTATATTTCCCTTCTTAGACTGTCTTGTGGATGGGTTTGGGTGAAAGAGTAGAATATTCCCTAAAATTCTCATATTTTATGGACTTCCAAATTATATAAGATTAAAATTTTAAGGGGAATTTATAAAACATTTTGGGAATACTGATAAATATGTTAATAACCTTTTACTTCATGAGATAATTTATTTTTAAAAGCTACCTTATTTTTTCTTAGGAGAACAATAAGCACACAGACTTAGTTTGCATTATTTAGAAAAAAATTTGAGTAGAGCAGCAGAGACAGAGCTGTCGTCTGCAAGTTCTGTCTCCAGATGTCCATAGTGGTCAGGCCAAACCCAGGAGCTGGGAACTCCATCCCGGTCTCCTGTGTGCCTAGCAGGAACACAACCACTTGAGCAGTCCCTGTTGCCTCCCAGGGTCTGTATTAGGAGGGAGCAGATATTGGATGACAGAGCAAGGGATCACACCCAGGCACCTGAAATGGCACGGCATCCTGTTAACTTAGCTGCTAGGCCCAATGCCTGACACTGACTTGCATTTTAAAGGGGAAGGAGAGTAGTTTATGAGAAAACCTATGAACATAACACAAGAAACAGTCAACAGTGAAAAGACAGCTGATAAAATAGGAGAAAAAACCCTACAAACTATGTTTAAATATTTGGTTAAGTGTCAATATCTAGAATATGTAAGGAACTCAAACCTCCTGGTAGTGAGAAAATAATCTTTAAAATGGACAAAGGACATTAATAGACATTTCTTAAAAGAAGACAAATGACCAACAGGTATGTGAAAAGAAAGCTCATCATAACTGATCAGGGAAATGTGATATCACCTCACACCAGTTAGTGTGGCTGTTATCAGACAGACTGTGAGTGTTGCTGGGCATGAAGGGAAAAGGGAGGTCGTGCATACTGGTGGAGGGAATGCAGGCTCCTCAAAAGAGAAGAAAAACGGAATGATTGCATCACCCAGCAGGCCCATTACTGAGTATATATCCACAGGAGAGGAAAGAAGCGTGTTAAAGAGATCCCAATCTGCTGTGTTCATGGTGACGTTATTCACCATAACCAAAGTGAACAGTCACCCTCAGTGCCCATCAGCAGGTGAGAGGGTAAAGAAAGTACAATAATGGAATACTGTTCAACCTTCAAACATCATGGGATCCTGTCACTTCTGACAATTGGGTGATCCTGCAGGACATCGTATTAAGTGAAATGAACCAGGCACGGAAAGACACATACCATGTGTTATTCCTCACATGTGGATTCTGAAAAAGTTGAACTCCTTGAAGCAGAGAATAGATTGATGGCTTCCTGAGGCCAAGTGATGGTGCCACTGGGGAGATACTGGTCAAAGCATTCAGAATCTCAGGGGTGGGGGTTGGGGGTGTCAGTGCAAGAGATCCATCGTATGATGTGATGCCTGTGGTTAATAACAATGTGTTGTATGCTTAGAAATTGCTCTACAAAAGAGAAGTGCCTATTTTAATTAGCTTGATTTAACCATTCCCCAGTTGAATACATATTTCAAAACATGTTGAACACCATAAATATATTCAATATTTATTCGTTAATTAAAAGAATAAAGAAAACCCATGAAAAATGTTTTGTAAATGGAATAGTAGTTTTTAACTTCAGTTTCTTGTTAACACTGAAATGTGTTGTCTTAAGAGGAGCCCCACATTGAGAAAGAATTTCTCTCTGATTCCACTGAATAAAATTCTGTTCAATTTGGTTCATTAACTCATCAGTCAATGCCTCTTGGAAGCGTTTTGTTTAGATCTGTCTTGGCATGTTTGCTGTAAACCAAGCGTTCCTTATTGCAGACCCAGAGTGTGTACCGAAGACAGGGAACGGCTTTACTTGAAACACATTCACATTCTTCCAGAGGCACTGTCCAGAGACCCTATTAAACCCTCACTACAGGCCCAGTCAGTGGTATCTGGGAATGCTGTCACCACTCTGGCCCCAGCAGCCAGTGGTAAGCCAGGCAGTGGCAGGTCCTCACTTCTGGGAGGTGGATACCTGTTCTGCTGAGACGCTGCCAGGGAGTGCGTGAGGGCGAAGCTGCTTCCTATGCCACTCCTGCCCTCATTCCCCTGAGTCTGCAGACGTTGCCTGCGGTGTGTATTGGCCCTGAAGCTGAAGAAACGTACCAAAGTGCAGAACAAAGCCATTCTTTTCACTAGGTTTTTTTAATTAGAAATTTTTATTTTTCCTAAATATGTCATGTGTTTTAACACATGAAGGGTTGTTCATTGCTATTTCAGTCAATGAATTGGTGCTTGTAAGCATTTGTCAGTTTCCATTCTCTGGCAGTAAATTCTGATAGACACAGCTCACACGGAATCGTCCTTTGATGTCTGTGCTGATGCTTAAGAGGGTCACGGGTCACGGGATGAAAAGTGTGAGACACGCTGGTATAGAATGGGGTGCATTTCTTAATGTGTTGTGTATATTAAGAACTGTGGGTAGGGAGTTGTGGCACAAAAACGAGAACATTTGGTCTTTATGCCACTAAGATTTATAAGCACAGCTGAGTCCTGATTTTGAAATTTGAGCTATGACTCCCTCCAGTTGTCTGCATTCTCTAGACCACTCCAGATTTTTCCCAGGATCACCAAAAGTATCCCTCTGTGTGGCTTCTGTTAGTTGCTGCTGTCATTACTCCTTCCATTGGGTAAGGAATTGAAAGTCTGGGTTGAACTGAAATCATAGTACCTGAAGGGCAGTATATTGTGTAAGAGCTTCCCAGCTAGTGTGCTAGAATACACTAGCAGCAGGAGCCTGCAGGACGGTCCCTGTCACCATGAGCATCCTCACTCAGGACTCATGGAAGTCACAGCCCAAGCAGTGTCTAATGGTAGTGTTTTGAAATCACCAAAGGTGACTGTTAACTGCACTGGGTGCATTTCCTTGGTGTGCTAAGCACGGACGTAGATTTGCTGTCCCCTGTGAATGTCTGCCTCAGTAGGAAATTGCTTGATGTGCCCCTGGGTCAGGGACCCATGCCATCCAGGAGAGACAGATGGAAGGGCTGTATCTCCAGGTGGAACCCCCCATCTCTGACATTGTGTCCAATTAGAGCTTCATTTGACATAGCAAGAGTTGATTAAATAGGAGAATAATTCTCTTTATAATGAGGAAGTTTTAACCTTACATTTTTCAAGAGTACGAACATTTGTTAGCTTCTCCAGACATAATCTCAACTGTTGTAAATGGAATGACTATAAAGAAGATTTTTTAAAACTTGCCCACAAAATACTACATTGAGTAACATTTACTGTGTGCTAAGCACTGTTGTGTACACTGCCTGTTACTGCAGGAAGTGTATGGCCATTTCACAGAGAACTCTGAAAGGGTGATGGTCAGAACAGCAGTCTCACACTAAAATATAAAAAAAAAATTACATAAAGGGAATAAATGTCATGTACTTCCATATATATGGTTTTTTTTTTTTTTAATTTTTGACAGGCAGAGTGGACAGTGAGAGAGACAGACAGAAAGCTCTTCCTTTGCTGTTGGTTCACCCTCCAATGGCTGCCGCAGCTGGCTCGCTGTGGCCGGCGCACCGCGCTGATCCTAAGCCAGGAGCCAGGTGCTTCTCCTGATCTCCCATGCGGGTGCAGGGCCCAAGCACTTGGGCCATCCACTGCCCTCCCTGGCCACAGCAGAGAGCTGCCTGGAAGAGGAGCAACTAGGACAGAATTCGGTGCCCCGACCAGGACTAGAACTTGGTGTGCTGGCACCGCAGGTGGAGGATTTGCCTATTGAGCCACGGCACCAGCCCCATATATATGGTTTTAAAACCATAATGACTCTTCCCATGCCACCCTCCCTCCCCCTTCCTTATTTTTCTTTTTCGTTTTTACAATGACATACTTTTAATTTGCTTTAAGCACAGCTTAGCTATCCACTAAATGAAGAATTCAATAAGTAGTAAGTAGGAAAGCCACTGTGCCTCCAGAGTGTAGAAAGGCTATATACCATAATGAAATCTCAAAATATCAAAGGTTAATAAAATTTTAAATGCTTTGAAGCCTACCAAAATCCAACCTTTAATAACTTCCCTGGTGGTTGTATTTTCCTTTATTGTAATCATACACATTCAGTGAGACTCAAGTGGGTTTTTTTTTAAAAGATTTTATTTATTTATTTGAGATGTAGAGCTACAGACAGTGAGAGGGAGAAACAGAGAGAAAGGACTTCCGTCTGCTGGCTCACTCCCCAAATGGCTGCAACGGCTGGAGCTGCACCAATCCAAAGCCAGGAGCCAGGAGCTTCTTCCCAGTCTCCCACATGGTACATGGGCCCAAGGACTTCAGCCATCTTCTGCTGTTTTCCCAGGCCACAGCAGAGAGCTGGATAGGAAGAGGAGCAGCCAGGACTAGAACCAGCACCCATATGGGATGCCAGCGCCGCAGGTAGAAGATTAACCTACTGCACCACAGCGCTGGCCCCGAGACTCTGTTTTATACCTGTGAGGAAAAGAAGTTGGGGAGCCACAAGGCATCGTGGGAAGAGGTAAAGATCGAACTCCTCATTATCCTTAGTTATTCTGCACTTTATAGTATATTAAAAGTGATACTTCTTATATGTATGTAAGCGTAACTGTTGGTATTGATTTCCTTGTGTATTTCTCCTGTTTTTTTTTTTTTTTTTTTTTTTTCTCTCCCTTTTTTTGGTTCATGGCTGCGTGCTCTCCATCTTTATTGGCAGCTCAGTTGTTAGCCCCATGGCTTCAGAGAGTCCTCTGTGGTTAGTTTCCTAAGATGCTTCTCTGACCTTTGTACTGATGATGTCTTCATGTTCCCCAAAGAAGATCCACTTTGAGCCAGCCTCTGAATTCAGTGCCTGCTCTAATTTCACAATGAGACTTATCCTTGCCCTTATAACCCCTGCATATCTCATGTACTTCTATCCCCCCCTTCATACCTCAGTGCTGTAAGGAAAGCCAAGGGTAACACGGAAATTCTCTGAGCCTATTGCTGGGGTTATAGGGTGCTTATTTTTGTTATGCCTTTGCTTTCTAAGTGATACAGCAAAGAAAATATTTTGATGGTCAGCTGAATTGCACAGGTAAGTATCGTTGAATAGTTTCTCCTAGCAGGGGCTGTTGAAAAATAGTCTGTACATGTTCTTTGGTAAGACACATTAGTGAACTTAACATTTCCAGTCCTCGATGGCCGCGTGTTATGTTTCATGTTATCCAGAGGGTGGATACAACAGTATGTGTGTTTTGTAAGATGTGAGCTAGGACACAGGTCTCTGCAAACATCTTCAAGTGACTTCTGATACATGCAAGTGGGCATCCCACCTTCTAGAAATCACACAAAAATAGTAAGGAAAAATGGCAATTTAAAAACCCTACAAACAATACCATGAGCAAACCTAGAGCCCATGTGAGAGCTACCAAGAGTAGCTGAGACCTGCAGCAAAAACAGTGGCTAGACTGTTCAGTAGCAGCAGGTCTGAGCACAGCATCAATTGCTGTCTCTAAAGTGGAAGTTGCCATTGCATGCTTTCACAGTGGTAAAACTGAGCGAGCAAGACCGGTGCCAAGAAACCCTGCGAGGTGTGACATGAGGCCACACAAAGCATCACCAACGATGTGCTGTATTTGTATCAAGAAGAGGAAAGGGGAATCTGTGGCTTACAAGGCTTGGGGCTCTTATCCAGGAATTCTCTGCAAAGATCCTGCCAAGGAAACCCATTCAGTCATGACAAGCAAGGGGCACTGGCGCCACCTCAGCATAAGACAGTGTAAGCAAAGCCCAAGGAGGAGAGGGGCCGAGTTTAGCAAGAGATTGCAAAAGGCTTCTCCAAAAAGACGGCAGTGCAGACCAACACTGCTGATTTTGTTATTCTATGAAGGAAGACTATAAGAAATGGGGCCAGCAAGACAAGAACACAAAGGGCAGCAGGGGACCTGGGAGAACAGATCTGAGCAGTGACCCACATGGCCAAGGCAAACTCGTCAGAGAAATGACAGTGAACTGCGGGCAACAGAGGTGACAACAGGACAGAAGTGGGTGAAAGCAAACTCTGGCCAGTATCTGAAGTTTACACACACACACAGGACAGTAAACCAAAATCTTCACAAAAGACCTTCATGTTTGGGGTCACAGAATGTGAGGGACAAAGTGAAAATGCCACCATCTGTGGAACCGGCAGCCTGATGGGTGCTGAGCTGGGCTGGGAGGAATTCTTGGGAGCTGCCTTTGAGGGGGGCAAGCAGCCCAACCAGAGCAAAAAGCATTAGAATAAACAGCCCTTCCAGTCACAGCAGAATGAGGAAAGAGCTCCTGGTGCTTGGGAAACAGCACAACACAGCAGCACTGGTATTGCACACCTAATGTCAGGATCGGGATTTCTTTTTCTTTTTTTTTTTTTTTTACAGGCAGAGTGGACAGTGAGAGAGAGAGACAGAGAGAAAGGTCTTCCTTTGCCGTTGGTTCACCCTCCAATGGCCGCCGCGGCCGGCGCTCTGCGGCCGGCGCACCGCGCTGATCCGATGGCAGGAGCCAGGAGCCAGGTGCTTTTCCTGGTCTCCCATGGGGTGCAGGGCCCAAGCACCTGGGCCATCCTCCACTGCACTCCCTGGCCACAGCAGAGAGCTGGCCTGGAAGAGGGGCAGCCCGGACAGAATCCGGCGCCCCAACCGGGACTAGAACCTGGTGTGCCGGCGCCGCTAGGCGGAGGATTAGCCTAGTGAGCCGCGGCGCCGGCCCAGGATCGGGATTTCTAAACCTAGCCTTTGATGAGTCAGGACGGTGTGGTCTGCGTGGGAAACACTGGACAGTCTCTCCAAGATTAGAAACAAAGCCATGGAGTCTGCTCACATCCCTCCTGATACATGGGAAATCTGGGCTGGTGAGACAAACCAAGGGGAAGAAATTGAGTGCCTAAAGTTTGGAAAGGAAGAGTCTGAGCTTTTGTGTTTGAAAGACAACATGATGGTGTACACAGAAAAGAATCTACAGACATTTGGCACAGAAGATGCCAGTTGGGATGCCTGGGTTCACGTCCCAGCTCTGGCTCCTAATTCCAGCTTCCTGCTATTTCATACCCTAGGAGGCAGCAGGTACTTGAGCCCCTGCCACTGATGTGGGCACCTGGCCTAGCCCCAACTGTTGTGGGCATTTGGGAGCGAGACAGCAGATGGGAGGTTTCTCTTTCTCTCTCCCCAAATAATTTTAGACAATTCACAGATTATAAAGTCAGTATACAAAAGCTAGTTTTATTTTCATATAATAACAATGAATGAGCAACAAGAAAATTTAAAACAACATTTGCAGTAGTGTAAGTCAGTGAAACATTTAGGTATGTCATTTAAACAAGCGTTAACATGTCCTGTACTGTGTTAACGAAACATTTCTAGGAGAAAATTCAAGACCTGAATAAATGGAGAGAGATGAGACGTTCACTGCAAGACTCTATGCTGTAATGCTGTCAGCTAACTCCAGATCTCAATAAAGGTTCAATTAAATAACAATAAAGTCATGGCTTGCTGTTTGAGTGAAAAGGGCATACATGATTTAGGAAAATATTTGTCAGTTTCTTGTGAGTTTAATGTAGACTCAATGTATGACTCAGCAGTCCCACTCCTGGGTCTTTCCCAAAGACTCAAGAAATATCTAGCCACACAAATACTCATAGGAAAAACGTTCACATAAATCGTCTTTACCACAGTCAACTTAAACAGCCAAATGTCCATAAATGGATAAACAAGTGGTGAAAATATTCATACAATTGAATAAAACATTTAAATCTGATAACTGCAACAATAGCATGTATGAATATCAAAAATAAGATACTGTATGAGAAGCCAGAAACAAAACAGCATGTACTATGATTCTATGTCTATGAAGTTCAAAGCAGGCAAAACAAATGTTGGTAATGAAACTCAGAACAGTGGTTGCCTCGGTGTGTGTGTGGGTGGGTGGGGAGGTGGGTGGGCAGCGGGTTGCATCCAAGGCCCGAGGCACCTTTTTTGTGTGAAGGAATATTTTATACCCTGTACGGGAGGGGTAAGTGGATTGATGAATCTGTCAAGACAGGTTACACTGTGTGCACTGAGGGGCTGTGCAGTTCTGCATGTGGACTGTTTTTGGGTAAAAACACTATCAACTGTGTGTGGCAGACGTGGAGGTCCTTCGCTGAGATGCTCCTTCAGTAGTGAGCCTTCGGGCAGTTGTGCAGTGAGGTGTTGCCTCACGGAGGAGGCAGACACGCCTTCCTGCAGCGCCCGGGAGGACTGCATGGGAGGGGTGTTTTTGCTTCATGTGAGGCTGCTGTAAAGCACCCTGTTTGACTGGACCTCCCTGTAGGATTGGCCATGGTCTCTTCCTTGGCTCTGCATCTGTGTTCTTGCCGCCCAGTTGTCCCCTCAGCCCCAGACCACAGTCTAAAGCCTTTTCCTTCCCACAGGCATTATTCCCAATAAATCTCTTCTGTGTCTGATTCCATCTTGGCTTCTGGCACAAGCCATCAGTTTAAAACAAAAGTGTGATGGAAAGGAGATGAAGTTGCTGTCATATTGATGCATTTATTTTCATTTTTTCCAGGAAGCAAGTCTTACATGATGTCCTATGCCAGACACTCATCTAAAGCAAACAGCTTCAACGCGATTGAATATAAGGTGGTGACCAAAAGCCTGTGCACACAGAAGAGATCGTGACCTTAATATCAGGTGAAGAAGAATGGATTCAAGCAAAAGCACACTGAGTGAGACTAGAGGATGCTTTATAAAGCTGAAGTTTTCAAATCATGGACTTAAATGGGTTTGAATTTGCACAGAACACAGTAGTTGCATCAATCAAAAAATAGATTCTGTGTAGATAGGAGACACGAATATACCACTCATAGGTCACTTTACTCCCCTTCATCTCTGACAGATTAAGTGAAAAAAAAGCATTTGGATGTAGAAGAATTATGTCAGTTAATGAAGTGGATAATCTGTTGACATAAAATGTCCGATATACGCGGAGAATAGATCAGACGCCCCAGCAACATAGCATTCATTATACAGAACTGCGCTGTCATCTATTGAGTAACAAAAAGCCAGTAAATCTGTAAACATTAAAAGAATGAAATCATTCTAAGTTACAATTCAATAAGTACATGTAATGAGTAATGAGCAAATGAACACTGCAGAAATGTGCACTAGAAGTAAGGGAGAAGTAACCACAAAAGGAAAAATAATGACTTGTTCTTTTGCCCAACTCTCAGCATATGTATAAATTTGAAAACCTGGATGAAACGTGGTTTCCTAGGAAAATCTAAAAACTGACTCCAAAAGAAATAGAAAATCTAGTCAGGATTTCAAAAAATCGGAGTTTCCAGATATATGCACAAGTTCCAGGATCTGATGACTTTACAGCAAATCTAACATTCCTTAAATTCTAACAAGCCTTCAAAATACTTAAAACCCTAATGCTGCTTAATTTTATTTCAGAACATAGAAAAGGAGGAATATGATCAGAGTGTTTTTCTGAAGCAGAGCTAACGATGAAACCTGCAACCAAGGCTGCCAATTGCCTTCCTGCGTCTTTTCCTCCATCCTTCATGGCGAAAGTCTTGCTCTGGGGCTCCTAGCTGCCCAGCCAGAGGTTCCTTGTTGAGGTAGGGCCATGGGGCTAGGCTCTTGCTAACAAAATATAAGGGAGGGAATGTGGCACCTGTGGCTCTGGGCCTCAGGCATTGAATGTCCTCCCAGTACTCTCCCCTGCTGTACAAGCTGGAGCTTGATGCCTCACATAGGTTTTTTTTTTTTTGGACAGGCAGAGTTAGAAGGTGTGAGAGAGAGACGGAGAAAAAGGTCTTCCTTTTTCCATTGGTTCACCCCCAAAATGGCCGACACGGCCGGCGTGCTACGCTGAACCGAAGCCAGGAACCAGGTGCCTCCTCCTGGTCTCCCGTGCAGGTGCAGGGCCCAAGCACTTGGGCCATCCTCCACTGCCTTCTTGGGCCACAGCAGAGAGCTGGACTGGAAGAGGAGCAACCGGGACACAATCCAGCGCCCCAACCGGGACTAGAACCCTGTGTGCCGGCGCCGCAGGCAGAGGATTAGCCAAGTGAGCCACAGCAGCAGCCCACCTCACACAGATTCTACCACAGTCAGAGTAACATCCAACAGGTTAGTTTTGTTTTTCAATTTTTATTTATTTGAAAAGGAGAGAGACAAAGACAGAGACAGCTCGCATCTGGAGGTTCACTCCTCAAATGCCTACAACAGCTGATGCTGGGTCAGACTAAAACCAGGAGCCTAGACTTCAATCTGGGTCTCCCACATGGGTGGCAGGAACTCAGGTGCTTGAGCCATCATCTGCTGTACCCCACAGTAAGCATTAGCAGGAAGCTAGAATAAGATGTAGAAGTAGTACTCAAACCGGGGCTGGCGCTGCGGCTCAGTAGGCTAATCCTCTGCCTTGCGGCGCCGGCACACTGGGTTCTAGTCCCGGTTGGGGCACCGGATTGTGTCCCGGTTGCCCCTCTTCCAGGCCAGCTCTCTGCTGTGGCCAGGGAGTGCGGTGGAGGATGGCCCAAGTCCTTGGGCCCTGCACCCCATGGGAGACCAGGAGAAGCACCTGGCTCCTGCCATCGGATCAGCGTAGTGCGCCGGCTGTAGGGCGCCGGCCGCGGCGGCCATTGGAGGGTGAACCAACGGCAAAGGAAGACCTTTCTCTCTGTCTCTCTCTCTCACTGTCCACTCTGCCTGTCAAAAAAAAAAAAAAAAAAAGAAGTAGTACTCAAACCTAGACATTCCTATATGGATGCAGGTGCCCCAAGTGGTGTCTTCACACCGTACCAAATGCCAGCCCCCAAGAGTTGAAGTAACAATGGAATGAGCTTATGTTCATGCATAACCACATCAAACAGAGGCTGCCTGTGAACTGGACTGCTTGTCTTAGAATTGTGATATGAGAGACACATAAGCTTCCCATTGTATATTCAATGTTAGGAATGTCTTCCTTAAAAAAATACAGTACCAAAACTGGAAATGGGCTAAATATAAACAGTAAAAGTACAGATCAATCTTAGAATAATTACCTAAAAATGCTCCTGTATAGGTGCATGTGTCTGTCCATCATCTATCATCGTATTACCAAACGGAATCCAGAAGCATAGTGTGAAGTATGGGCATTTGATATTGTGGTGAAGACGTTGCTTTGTTCACAATCCCGTATTGGAGTGTGTGGATTCAAGTCCCAGTTCTGCTCTTGATTCCAGCTTCCTGCTGGAATTCCTGCTGGATTCCAGCTTCCTGGAATGCTGTGGATCCTGGAAGGCAGCTGGTGATGGCTCAAGTGCTTGGGTCCCTGCCAGGATTGAGTTGCTGACTCTTGGCTTTGGCCTGGTCCTGACCATTATGGGCATTTGGGGGAGTGAATCACCATATGAGATCTCTCTCTCTCTGCCTTCCAAATAAAATAAAAATTTAAAACAAAATGGTTTTAGAACTCCCTTGACAAAAAATAATTAGCACATTATGTCCACATTCTTAACTTTGAAGAGTAAAAAGATGGTTTTGGGTGTGTACACCAGCACAAGCCATTCTGCTAATCGGCTGTTGAGAATGGTGGTATATGGGCAACCACAGATCCTAAGAAGGAACCTGGCAAGACTCAATGCCTATTCTTGGTTTCACAACCAACAGAGGAAACACCAAGAGTAGATCAACACTTTCTTCCCACGACAAAGTATGCCTGATTCTAAAAGGCGGTGTCATGATCAGTGGGGACGCCTTAGACATGTTCTCAGGGTCCTGATGAAACAAGAGCTCTCTGTCAGCCCTGTCACCCAGTGCTGGACTGGGGATGTTGGCCAGCACCCTAAAATGAAGAGATGAAACTGTCAGTCTTTGAGAAAACTAGGCAAGGGATCTTCAAAAAGTTTATGTAAAATCTGTATTATAAAAAAAAGTGTGTTTCAAAAAATTTGAAAGACATCTGTTAATTCCATGAACTTTTTGAGGTATCCTGGTGTACTTGGAAAACCCAACAGAATTAACTGAAAAACTGACTTGTTTCACAAGACAGTAGGGTCAACAATTGAAAAGTTTTATCTAATAAAGCTCTAGATGATAGTTTACACACACACACATGCACACACATACACAGTATATGTGTAGATGATAGTTTACACACACAGACGTGCACACACATGCACAATATATGCTCACAAATGGAGTTTATAACTCTTGGCATAGCAGTGTGGGAGATACTCCAATTGTAGGAGTAAGCTGTAAACTATATAAAATAGCTTAGTGATTTACTTGTAACCCAGATCAAAGTCAGACTTTCTGTGGTTTCCATTCCCATATATTTTTTCAAGAACATGTAACATTTGCATAGTATACATTTTGCATTATCTACTTGTAATCAGGGCTTAACTTGCAGGAGGGGAAAAACACAAACTAATGCTCTTATATTAAACAGAAAGGGTACCATCAGGTTTATGTAACCATATCCACAATGGATGTGCTTTCTCAAAGGCTGGTCTGATTCAAGAATTTCTTGGGGGCTTTATAGATTTGGTGGAGATTATTGACTGAACATTCGAGACATAGAGATGAAAGTCAACAGAAGTCACTAGTTCCACAACAACATTGGAATCACCTGGACAAACTCCTAATGGACCAGGTAAGGAAACTATTTCCGTCTGTAAAAGCAACAGTACCTCTTGTAGGGTGATGTTTGAGTTCCTAAACCAGGTTGTTGACCAGTGTCTCTAGCATCAGAGGGTCAGTGAGAGCAGATAATTCAGAAGAGGCAGCACTGCTTGTGACAGCCTGAGAGACATTGCATGGAGGGAGCCTGCAGGGCAGCTGATACCCTTAGAAAAGGAGGGAGTTGGAGGGAATTTCCCCAAAAACAAATATTTGAATGTATGAATTGCTCTGTGGTTAATATAATTTAGTAAACCTGTATGAATGAGCCAAAAGTACAAGTTTATTTTGTCTTTCTCTAGATCCAGCTATCTCTTCAGAATATTTTCTTTAATGACCGTAACATGTGTTTTATCCAAGAGACTTGGTAACATCTGGTTTAAATAGTTGTGCTCTATAATTTTCAAGTAATTCAGATCCTTTCCCTCACACTCATCTCTTCTGTAACTGTGTAAGTTTAATTCTATGATCATTTCCGTCTTGTCTTTTCAATATGCTGTAATAGCCCGTGAGGGCAGGGACCTGGCTGGCTGCTTGATTGATTTGTTGGGTGGATGGGTGAGTGGCTAGTTTTCCTCATTATATCCTCACCATCCCACACCATGCCTGTCATACAGTAGGTACTCAGTAATTCTTAGGAATGAATAAATGAATACAAGTTAATAAGGTTGATGGAGCTCTTTACTAAAGTCTGCAAGTGACTCTGTTCCTTCTACATGGAATTTTTCTGGAGGTAGAGAGATGGATGGATTGATTGATTGATTGATTGATAGAACAAGCATTTATTTACAAGGTAGACACTATTCTGAGCATTGTGATGAAAGGAATGGGCATAGTTTCTGCTCTTAAAGAGCTCACAGTCCTGGGGTAGATGCTCAATAACTTGCCAACTGTGTATTTCCAGCATCTGAGGGAGAAGTGCAGTTCTGTACGTGTGCAGTGCTGCACCAGGGGTTCTTCTGGGCTGTTTGTTTCTAAGTATGGTTATCATATCTGTGTCTTAAAGAAATAGAGACATAAAAGTCATGATTTGTATTTCATCCTGTCTGCCAGGAGCTGGAGACTCAGAAACAAACCAGACAGAGACAGAGATGGTCCCTGCTAGCAGGGATGGCAAAGTAAACAGGCGAACAAGAGACATTTAATAGCAGTGTAAGTACTGCACATGAAATCAGTGTAGGGGTGCAGCCAGGGAGGGAAGAGCCAAGAGAGACTCAGGGAGGGACTCCTTTGAGTTGGTGACACTGCACCGAGAAGGGAAGTAGGGGTTGGAACCAACGTGGTAAGTCTTCTGGGGAAGCGTCAGGGCCAGGCGTAGCTCAGGAAACAAGCTTGGCTGCATCAGGGAAGGCCGGCAGTGGATGTGACCTGGCCTTGGCTTCCATGGGGTGAGACAAGACCCGGGAAACCCACAGCTACATTCAGCACCTGTGGGTTCTCGTCCGCATTGCAACCAGGAGTTAATGGTGAATTCACACAGCTCACAGGATGGCCACTCACAGACGAGGGCTGTGTGGTGCTGAGCACAGAAGCAGCACAGTTGTGTAGCTGGATTTCAGAGACAGGTCAATGAGACCCTGGATGCAATTAGCTTGCCATCCTCTGGGGAGTTCCCTTCCGCCAGCGCGTCACCTTGGCCAGCCCAGCACTGGTGTCCGTCAGGGTGGGGTGTGTGTACCGGGGTCATGCCCAGGACACAGAGGGTTTGTTCCCTAGGAAGTGTTTGAGAAGCCCACCTGTCAGGAGGAAAAGGATTGGGTTTGCGGAGGGATTAAAAGCAAAACAATTTCAGATCTTTCGGGGTGTGGGGGGAAGAGTGATTCTGGTCTTCAGTCTGTAAAGTGAAGAAGAATGGGGAACAGTCCTGTGGCCTTAGGATGACCCGAGTGCGGCCATTACTCAGTGGGTGACCCTTTGCTGCCTATAGGCCCCAGGGCTGAGCCCCAGGGAAGCAAGGGCAGGGCAGGGTCTCTGCACAGGTGTTGAAGACAGGGCCGACCTCTTTTCCTCTGTGTCCGGCCAGGGATTAGGGGGAATCGAGGGAAGCATCGAGCTCAGAGGAAGAAGCTGAACCTAATGCTGAAGTGGTTGGTGTGGGTGGGGTAGAAGTGATTGGTTCAGCAGTGTGTGAGTTGTGTGAATAGGTCATAGGAGTGCTGGTCTGTCCGTGGAATGAAAGTATTTGTGGCACACACAGTTCCATGACTGGCACCAGTTGGTGCTCCGACCCTCTGCTGTTAGGGTTTTTTTTTTTTTTTTTTTTGGTATTTTTTAAATTCATATGAATTAGTAAATACCCCTGTCCTTATTTGGCATGTGGTTTTTCTTGACTTTTGGTTTCGGGGCAGTGGATTCCACGTTCATGGTTTTCGTCCCTGCTCAAGCAGCAGCTAACGGCTCTCACAGCTCATGGTCTGTATCTTGGGTGAATTTGCAGGTGCATTCGTCCTCCTGCACTGTTGCCTCCTGGTGTCAGGGTGCTTCACTTGAGAACCTTCCAGAAGGACCCTCTACTGCAGTGGTTTGGGTTTTCCCTCTTGACTCTGCTTCATCGTGGGTAACCTTGGCCTTGATTTGCTCCCCAGAAAACAAAGAAGAGCTCTGTTTCTTTGCCAGCCCTGTCACTAGAAAGGGGAGCAACTCAAATGTAGCCCACCAGCTGCTCTCCAGGAAGACTGCAAAAACGCAGAGATAGGAGCAAGTGCGGCTCCTGACCAAGCAGAGTCGCCGTGTGCATGGGGCAGGCTTCCAGTGGCCTGGCTTCACCTTTCCCTTGCATGCTCATCCCTTCCTTGGGTCCTGTGAGCTGCCATATTGTGCTTGCTTTGACTTAAGGTAGCCAGGTTTGGTTTCTGCTGCTTGTTACCAAAGAATCCTAAATGACACCTGAGCCATGCCAGGTGCCTCCTTAGTTCCCATGCCCATAAATAAGTCCTTGAGAGAAATAACTCCTACCAGGAAAATATGTAACTTAGCCAGCAAAGGGTATTAACCATGGATTCCGTGGTGGAATGTGCTGTTCCTGCCAGGTATTGTACACGTCTTCCTAAGGAATGCTTTAGGGGAGGACGTATTTTGGTCATGATACATTGCGGTCTTACCCAGAAGTTGTCCAGAGACTGGCCCGAGCAAAGCTGCTCACTCTCAAAGGACAACACCTGTGGCTTTCATAGCCTGCAGCTTTGTCAGGAACCCAAAGAGCAGAGCAGATACAGGGAGCAGGAATTCATCCCCAATCTTTGCTCCCTGAAAGCATCCGAAAGCTTCGACAACTGAGTTTTACATGAAACACAGATTTTGTACTCTTATTTGTTAATCATTGTATTTCTGGTTTTAGTTTCAACTTTGTGTTTTCAAAATTCCCACAAAGTATAGATTATAGAATGCAGTTTTTGGCCGGCGTCCTGGCTCAATAGGCTAATCATCCGCCTGTGGTGCCGGCACACTGGGTTCTAGTCCCTGTCGGGGCGCCGGATTCTGTCCCAGTTGCCCCTCTTCCAGGTCAGCCCTCTGCTATGGCCCAAGTACTTGGGCCCTGCACCCCAAGGGAGACCAGGAGAAGTACCTGGCTCCTGCCATCGGATCAGCGCGGTGCGCCGGCTGCGGCGGCCATTGGAGGGTGAACCAATGGCAAAGGAAGACCTTTCTCTCTGTCTCTCTCTCTGTCCACTCTGCCTGTCAGAAAAAAAAAAAAAAAGAATGCAGTTTTTATGCTTTCAAAACCATGTTACAGTGAAATTTAACAAGGTTTTTTGTTAATACCATAAAAATGTTACAAGTATTAGTCATAACTCCTTTCAAGACTAATTGAAATCAGCATTTTTAAAACTGGATATAATTTTTAACAGATTTATTTATTTGAAAGGTTCAGTTATAGAGAAACAGGGAGAGAAAGAGAAATAAAGAGGAAGAGAGAGAGAGAAAAAGATCTTCCATCTGATGGTTCACTCCCCACATGGCTGCAATGGTCAGGGCTGGACCAGGCCAAAGCCAGGAGCCAGGAGCTTCATCCAGTTCTCCCACATGAGTGCAGGGCCCCAAGTACTTGAGTCATCTTCCACTGCTCTCCCAGGCGCATTACTAGAGAGCAGGATTGAAGTAGAGCAGCCAGGACTTGAACTGGCGCCTGTATGGGATGCTAGTGACTCAGGCAGAGACCTTACCCACTACACCATAACAATGGCCCCAATTCTTTTAAACCTTGAATCTGAAAATAGGCATTAAAATTAGAAAGTAATATTTTAAAATAAGGTTCCTTTCTTGTTTTTTTTTGAAGAATTATTTTTATTTACTTGAAAGGCAGAGTTACAGAAAGAGAGAAGGAGAGACAGAGAGAGAAAGGTGTTCCATTCATTGGTTTACTCCCCAAATGGCTGTAACAGCTAGGGCTGGGCATTCCAAAGCCTGGAGCCAAGAGCTCCTTTCAGGTGTCCCATGTGGGTACAGGCCCTCAAGCACTTGGGCCATCCTCTGCTGCTTTCCCAGGCACATTAGCAGCGAGCTGGATTGGATGTGGAGCAGCTGGGTCTTGAACCCACACCCATATGGGATGCTGGTGTTGCCGGCAGGCAACGAATTTACCTGCTACACCACACCATCCATTCAAGTAAGGTTATTTTCTAGTGGTATTACTTTGTCTAAATAAAAGATATTTTTGAAAGTTTGTAGTTGTGTTTATTTTGGTTTAGATTTTCTTTCTTTCTTTTTTTTTTTTTTTTTTGGTTTCTGGTTGGTGTACCCCATAATCATTTATTTTAAAACATTTCTTAAATAGTAAATACGATGCGAGCTCTTAAAAGTTCATGGAAAATGTGTATCATGAAAAAAATCATGCATGAATTTAAACACTTTTTTGCCTGAAGATAATTCCATTTTCCGTATACTGCTTTGAAGTGCCATCGTAAATTGCTGAGGTCTGTACTCTGTGCTGGAATTGAATCATTGCTTGCAGCAAAAAGTACACGGGGTTCACGTTTGTGTTGCGTTTCATTTTTAGCTCTCTCTTGAAATGCAGCTAAGAGATCTCAATGTCTGCGCTTTACGTTGTTAGCCTCATTACTTTGTGCTTCCTTCTGCCCTCATTGCTCATCTTTGTTCACTGCGTCCAACTGTGTGCATAATCACAGTCCAGTCTTCCGTCTTCCAGGAGGTCTTCCACATTCACTTCCTTTAAACCTCCCTTCCCAAATGCCCATCTCACCTGAGGTTCCTTTGTGATATGCTTTTGGTTGCCTTATTATTCAGCATTCTACATAACTTGTACTCAATTGGATTCTGTATTTGCTGAAATCATGCATTGAGACGTATAGCCAAGAATTTTTTTTAACTAAAAAAAAAAATGGAATAGTGATGTAAAGAAAATTGGACATATCTGTTGGGTACTATTTGATGCTTCAACACATGTATACGTTGGATGGTGTCCAGTGAGGGTAAATATAGCTGTCCATCCAAACATTTAACATTTCCTTATGGTGAAAACACCCAGAATCGTACATCCTAGTTCTATTTGTTTGTACCGAGAGTGACTGCAGATAAGCTCTAAGTGGTTTAGAATCCTGGCCTCTTGCTGGCTTGCACTAGGCAAATGTTTGTCGGTCCCCATTGTCCTCTGAGCGCACGACTCAACTTTTCTAGGTGGTTTCCTCTTCTGGTAAAAGCAAGTATCTGTCTGTATTTTTCAGTAATACCAAGTATCGTTTATGCAGGTAGTTAGCACAGTTAACTGGATATAGTCCTGATAATGATACAGTTAAACTTATGCTATTCTCCCCCTTTGCCCAAAGGAAGTAGTAGATGATGTTGTAGAAGATGGAGCCAAGACTCAGACAGAAGACCACTCTCAGAGTGCTCTGCATCCTGCAGAAACTGAATGAGGGGACCAAGGAGTTGTCCCTTGCCTGAGATCTTTTCCTACTCAGGTTTCGTCGTGTGGTTCCCCGTTCACGTCTTTGAGTTCCTCCCCTGGTCATCTCTCTGCAGGTTCCTCTTTGCTCACCTCAAGAACATTAGAGTGGAGAGAGTGGTTACAGATCAGCTTCCCTTTGCGGTGTGCAGCTGGGCTCTGACCTGAAGCCCCTGCTGGGCTTGCAGAGTCCGTCTGTGTGCGTCCAGGTTGTGTTCAGCCGCTGCTCTCCGCCTCGCTCCCTGCCACCGCGTAGCTGGGCCGCTCTTGTCCTGTTCACTGCTCCTTTGCCTATTTCCCTTCTTCCCCTCAAGCTTTTACATCTGCCTTCCTCACCAAATATGTTTCTTGTTGGTCGAATGTGTTTTTAATTTGAGTCTTCAAATCGTCTCCCATTGCCTGGAGTACTGACAGCTCGTCTGAAACCCCATTTGTAATTGTATCCTGTTACATTAGATTTCATCTGCTTTTTTTTTTTTTTTTTCCTCTCAGGAATCTTGTTCTCCTGATTTTCTTATGATATGATCTCTCTATCTGCTGCTTTGTTCAGACTTCACCATTTTTCTGTGCTGACAACAGCAGAACAAGTTAAAGTTGATCTGATAGTAATCACATACGTATCATTAGAGTCCATTCTATAGTTATATAATGGGATAAACTCTGCTTCTTTCTATCAATCTTAATAAACTAAGATTTTTCATATATATTTAAAGATTTATTTTATTTGAAAGACAGACTTACAGGGAGGGAGAGAAAGAGAGATCCATCTTCAACTGCTGGTTCACTCCCCAGATGGCTACAACACCCAAGTTTTGGTCAGGCCGAAGCCAGGAGCTGGGAACTCCATCCTGGTCTCCCACATGGGTGACAGGGTCCCAAGCACCTAGGCCTTTCTCTGCTGCCTCCCCAGGTACATTAGCAGGGAGCTGGGTTGGGAGTGGAGCAGCTAGGACTCAAACCAGTGCTCTGAGTACAAGTGGCAGCGTAACCCACTGTACCACAATACTGACCCCAAATTTTATGTTTTTAAATAATTATAGAATTTCAGGAGTCTGTAAAATTTGGATAAGAAAGGGGTCATTGTTACTGCACAGTGGGTTAAGCTGCTGCCTGCAACACCAGCATCCCGTGTCAGAGTGCCCGTTCAGCCTTGGCTGTACCACTTCAGATCCAGCTCCCTACTAAGCAGAAGAAGATGGCCCAATTACTTGGATCCCTGATAGCCATATGGGAGACTCAGGTGGAGTGCCAGGTTCTTGGCCTCAGCCTGGCCTAGCCCTGGCCGTTGCAGCAGTTTGGGGAGTAAACCAGCAGTTGGAAGATCGCTTTCACTCTATGCCTTTCTAATAAATAAAACAAACCTTTAAAAACATTTGGATAGTGCTCGTTTTGGCAGCACCTATACTAATAAAACTGGAGTGCTACGGAGATTGGCATGGCCTCTGCACAAGGATGAAATGCAAATTCCTGATAAATCAGTATATATGAATTACTTGAAATTTGTTTACTTTAAATTAAAAAATCAAAAATAAAAACATTTGGATAAGATAGAAATTTCTATGAAAACTCTGGGAGATAAGTAAGCAGATTTTGGTGAAAGTGAGTGACTCAGTGTGTTAAAAGACTTGAGCATCTCTGTGTCAGTTTTGGGGGTTCAGCCCCTGTGTCCTGCCTGTCCCTGTGTTCTGACCACTTTTCTTCTGTTAGGACTCCACGTGACAACCTGTTGGTTAAGGAGTTTTCACTCAGACCTAGAGTCTACAGAGCAAAACTCCATACTCTCACATTTGAAACAAAATGTCTTATTTATAGTTTGCAGAAATAATTTAGGTTATTCCTTATCCTTTTGAAGACACAGACTAGTCAGCAGTACTTAGTTCTGTCCACTAGGAACATGGTCTCAGAGTCTCCAGGAAACTGACCCACCTCCTGATTTTAAAGGATCCTAATTGGACAACTTCATCATTAGTTTGGTGTTGGATGAAACTCTTACCATGCCCATAAATTAGCTCAAGGAAGTCTAACATACCTACAGTTTGAATCCCTTTATCAAGAACTGCCCTGTTCTCCATTGTGTCACTCCTTCTTCCCAGCCGAGGCTATGTGAAATCTAACTCTAGTCTCTTCTATCCCTGGGCTAAATGCATAGAGAGGCCCAGGTTGACTTAATATTTTTTTAAGATTTATATATCTATTTGAAAGTCAGAGTTATACACAGAGAGAAGGAGAAGCAGAGAGAGAGGGAGAGGGAGAGGGGGGAGAGAGAGAGAGAGAGAGCTATTCCATCCATTGGTTCACTCCCTAGTTGGCCGCAACAGCTGGAGCTGTGCCGATCTGAAGCCAGGAGCCAGGAGCTTCTTCTGGGTCTCCCACACGGGTGTAGGGGCCCAAGGAGTTGGGCCATCTTCTACTGCTATCCCAGGCCATAGCAGAGAGCTGGATCGGAAGAGGAGTAGCCGGGATTCGAACTGGTGCCGATATGGGATGCTGGCACTGCAGGCAGCGACTTTACCCACTACGCCACAGCGCCAGCCCCGGACTCAATCTTCAATCCCAACAATAGCTCCGTTTCTGCTGCTCGGTTTTCTACTGGGGAATGAGCTCTTTGGCTTGAGTTTCTGACCTCGTGCAGCCAGAGCCCGACCACCCAGTGCTCCCCATCACTTCTCCTCCTTCCAGACGGTTAACCCCCAAGTGCCGGCCAGGTCCAGCCAATCCTATTTCTCAGCTTGAATCTCTGCCTACAAAGGCCATCTTTAGTCATGGCCTTAGCATAGGCTCTCTCAGAACCAGAGTGTTTGATCTGCTCCTGTAGCCTCCATCTTTTCTGTTTTAATCAAAGTTGTGTGAAACACCCTTGTCGTTGTATAATGTAAGTGTTACGTGTCAGAGAAGGAGTATTGTGTTCTCAGGGCACGGCCCTGTAATCTAATCAGATGCAGCACTGAGTAGTGAACCGAGAGTCATGACTGCACACATGCCAGCACCCTTGTGAAATCCACCCTTTGCATTCAGTAATCTGAATAGTTGTGATAGCCTCAGCACACCCATACTTCAGGTTTTCAACAGATTTTGACGAAGCTGGCTCACTTTAGTTATGAGTTATAAAGGGCAAGCTGCAGTAATTTCTGGTACGATAGTGGAGCAGTTACTTCTCTGTAGATATAAAAGTGAGATATTCTGACAGAATTGTCTTGTGTGCTGATTTGTGTGAGTAAGTCAGCAGAGGAAATAATGTGAGATCTAATAAATGTTCACTCAATGAATGAATGCGTTGACTAACCATTCTATTTATTTTTCAGAGCATGTTTTTGAACCTGATTATTTTATTGATTCGTATATGTATGGTTTGTCTCCTTGAAGGTTATGATAGAGCTAAATCATTGGGCCAGTTGATAACTAAGTGATTTTAAACCTGTCGCTTGATTTGGATGACAGATATAGAGTTTACATTCCCATGTGTCACATCCAAGGGAATTTTTCCATTGATTATGTTTGCTACTTTTTCTATACCTACCAGAAGTAACTAAAGATATGTATTATTTGATATCAGACATAAATATCCACTCCTTGCAGCTGTAAGCTTGTAGGTAGTGTGCACGAGGTCTCTTGCACTGGAACGTGGGGCAGGACATCTGCCTGGACAGTGTTAGCATGGGTGCTCACGGTCAGAGTAACATGTAGCAGTGTAGCAGTACTTGTTTCCGGGCATGGACAGCTTAAGAGGGAGATCCATTCACTTACACGGATGGACGCGGAAGGGGAGCCATTCTGCAACCAGATTCCTCCAGCTGCTTTTTTTTTTTTTTTTAAGAATTTATTTACTTGGAAGGCAGACAGAGATACAGAGAGAGAAGGAGAGTGGGAGAGAGGGAGAGAGAGAGAAATATCTTCCATTCACTGGTTCACTTCCCAAATGGCTGAAATGGCTGGGGCTGGGCCAGGTTGCAGCCAGGAACCAGGAGCTTCTTCCAGGCTGCCCATGTGGGTGCTGGGGCCCAAGTACTTGGACCATCTTCTGCGGCTTTGTGAGACACATTAGCAGAGAGCTGGGTCAGAAGTGGAGCAGCCAGGACTTGAAGTGATCCCCATATGGGATGCTGGCGCTGCAGGAGGACCCTTAACCTTCTGTACCACTAAGGCCTACTGCTGCTTGTCTTGCAGTGTGTAGGTTTTCCATTCCTGACACTTGCTCCATCCACATTCCGCCAGACAGGAGAGGAAAACAGACCAACTAAAGGGCAGAAAGTGTGGCCCACCTGTGTTTAAAGAGAGGCTTTGTTTGCGTGTTCTTGCAGAGCTGTCACATGCTACATGGAACTGCGTTGGAGGCGGGGAAGTCACTCCTGCTGCGGCAGTCCAGGAGGCCGTGAGTGTGACTGTGAGTCAGGGAGTTCTGTACTCACTGGAGAGGGAAGGGCTGCTGGTGACAGTGAGCACTCTGCCCCCACAGGTGAGTTAGTTCAGGCTGAAGATGCTCTGAAAGTAAGACTGGAAATAGTGTAGTCATTGGGGAACACCTCAGGGCAGTCACTGCAGTTTTTAAATATAAAAACTCACAATGTATTTACAATGTATCTTATCAACTACCAAATTAAGTATATCTAGAATGAGGCATAGAAATAAAATAACATCTACAAGCATATTTCTGGTATTTTTCTTGAAAAATTTTTGCACCAAAATAAACGTACTATTAATTGCATTTCCCATGAACCTTTCAAAGTACCCTCATGTTAAATCAACGATAGCATATGGTAGGTCCTGCTGTTAATCCTATTATACAGGTGAGAAATCTACAGCACAGTGACGCTGCTGATAAGCAGTGGTAATGAAAACAAAAGAAACAAAGCTAAATAGATAATTTATCATCAAAAGGTAAGGGGTTAAATGTGTCCATCAAAAAGCAAAGGCCTCTGGGCCTGTGGCATAGCAGGTAAAGCCACCACCTGCAGTGCCAGCATCCCTTATGGGCTCCCATTCAGGTCTGGGCTGCTCCACTTCCGATCCAGCTCTTTGCTATGGCCTGGGAAAGCAGTAGAAGGTGGCCCTAGTCCTTGGGCCCTCTAGCCATGTGGGAGACCTGGAAGAAGTTGCTGGCTTTGGATTGTCCCAGCTCTGCCCGTTGCAGCCATTTGGCCAGCAAACCAGCAGATGGAAGACCTCTTTCTGTGAGTGTCTCTACCTCTCTCTGTAACTCAAATAAAATCTAAAAAAAAAAAATAAAAAATAAGACTTCAGCAATTAACATATCATAAGGACATGTACAATGTTGCACCAATGTCAGGCTGGGACAATGGGAAATCAGCCAAAAGTCTGCTGTGACTTAGTATATGGATAGAGTGGTCGGGTGTGTGAGTACTCACTGTGCGCCAGCTGCTGCTGTCATCACTTGCACACACTGAGTCATCCCAGTGTCCCTGTGAGGCTGTGTTGTTGCTGTGGCCGCTGAGACGCAGAGAGATCGTGAAGGCTGTGTTAATGCACCTCCTCCGCCCCAGCCGTGCTCTTTGCCACCAAGAGTCGTCACTGTTCACAGCGTCACTGGCCAATTTTGGATGCTGATTCTCTTGAAGCATTGTCAGTGTAATAGGCAGGATTTTTTTTTTAAGTTTTAACATTAAAAAAGTTGTGTTTGCGTCCAGCACTGTGCCGTGGTAGGTTAAGCCTCTGCCTGTGGTGCCTGCATCCTAGATGGCTGCCAGTTCATGTCCCAGCTGCTCCTCTTCTGATCTAGCTCTCTGCTATGGCCTGGGAAGGCAGTGGAAGATGGCCCAAGTGCTTGGGCCCCTGCACCCGCTTGGGAGACCTGGAGGAAGCTCCGGGCTCCTGGCTTCAGGTTGGCCCAGATCTGGCTATTGTGGCTATTTGAACAACAGTAAACCAACAGATGGAAGTCTCTCTCTCTCTCTCTCTCTCTCTCTCTCTCTCTCTCTATATATATATATATATATATATATATATATATAACTCTACCTCTCAAATCAACAAATCTTTTTTTAAAAAATTGGGTTCTTTAATTACAAATGAGATCACAATTTTAAACTGTTACATATGTGTGTGTGTGTGAAATTTCCTTACTGAGCTGGTAGACTAACTCTTTGTCTACACTCACATGTGACTCCCACCAAACCGAGACGCCTGTGTCCCTCCTGGCTCGCCTGCTGCACATGCGCTCTCTGCTGGAAGCCGTTTCCCTGTGTCACTGCTGCTCTTTAGGGGCTTTTTTTTTTTTTTTAAAGATTTATTTTATTTATTTGAAAGGCAGAGTTACAGAGAGGCAGAGACAGAGAAAGGTCTTCCATCCGCTGGTTCACTCCCACAGTGGCAGCAACAGTCGGAGCTGCGCTGATCTGAAGCCAGGAGCCTGGAGATTTCACTGGGTCTCCCTTACAGGGAAGGAGCCCAAAAACCTGGGCTTCTTCAACTGCTTTCCCAGGCCACAGCAGAGAGCTGGATAGGAAGTGGAGCAGCCAGGGCTTGAACCAGCACCCATATGGGATGCGGCACTGCAGACCAGGACTTTGACCGACTGTGCTACAGTGCTGGCCCCGCTATTTAGGATCTTAATCTCAGTATGTCTCAGCACAGCACTCCCTGAGCCCCTGCTCCAAGGGCTCTCTCTTCACCACCCAACCACCGTGTTTTTACCCTCACACAAACCCTTACTCATTATTCCCAACTCACCCCTCATGGTGGAAGGCCAATCACTGACCTGGTCAACCTCTAGGACAATGGTGGCCATAGCCCCCAGGACTGGGGCTAAGATACGTGGGCATCCAGCCTTTAACTGAGCAATTTTAGTTCCACAAACATTTGTGAAGGAAATGATTGGAGAAATGTAAAGAGTTGCCTATGAGGTGGCTTGTGGCATCATTATGGTAGTAGTAGAAGAATTTCTCTACCATGCTAATTTCTCAAAACAAGGAAAAGACAGAATAAGTTGTGGTAAAACTATTGCTGCAATTTTATGCATATATCCATTAATATGTATACATTTTCATGACATAGTTTTAAGTGAAAAGATCAATTATAATAGTAGTAACAGCAAAAATTGCTTATACGTCAGTAACGTTGACTTAATATTGTATAATATATTATTATAAAATATATAATATGTAATGCATAATAATAATGATAATGTTTGTAAGCATGAACTTGGACAGGACAGTGAAAATGTATGCCAAATTATTCTGGACATAATTATTAAGATATTGGTTGATTTTCCTTTTTGCTTTTTCTTTCCCAAAATACATACAACCAGCAGGGCTTATACAATACCAGATGGATTTAATCTTTTCAAGGAACTGGAAATTCTCTGGGGCTAATTCTGTTGGGTGAGGTGAATAATCCTGTATTATGGGCAACTGTACAACAATAAGGCGGGTTTTCTTGGTGATTTACAAAGAGGATCTGGGGACATGACCAACAGTAGGGTCCTAAAAGCACATTGGGCAAGAGCCATGTCATGGTAATGAGTGTATTGGCTCAGGAACACCACTGTAACAGAGAGCACTTCCTTGATTAAGTACATTTTGCTGTGTTTGATTGAAAAGATTCATTTTCACATAAGCAATGCCTGTACATATTCAATGGTTGTATTATATTATGCTCATATAGTAAAATGTGTCTCGTTGGCAAGGGGCTTGAGGTAGGATGAATGAGAGCTTCCAGATATATCAACTACTAAACGCTGTAACATGGAAATGCTACCTGATTTGGAAAAAGTGTTTGTAGGTGTGATTAAGTTAAGGATCTTGGAGATGATCCTGGATTTTCTTGCTGCTCAGGAAATGCAGGTTTGACCCAGGAGGAGAGCAGGCCATGGGACCATGGAGGCGGAGACTGGAGCAGGGCAGCCACAGAGCTCCTGGACGCTCCACTGGCATCTGCACCTCGACACTCTGGCCTCCAGAGCCGTATGAGACTACGTGTGTGATTTGTTAAAGCCGCCATGAGAAACTAATACAGCCCAGCTAGATACCATGCTCATTGGAATCTGGTCTATTTTCATACTTGTGAATAGCATTGTAAAGAAAAATGAAACAGAGCTAATGCAGATTTGCAGTATCCTAATGTTGATAGTTCGGTAGTAGATATGCCTTAAATTGAGGTATAATTCACATTTCTTAAAATCTACCCTTTAAAAATGTAATTCAGAAGTTTTAGTAATTCACAAAGTCGTGCAGCCATCGCCACCAATTCCATATCCTTTTGATCATCCCCCAGAGAAGCCCTGAACCTCTGTACTCTTGTGTTCCGTTCCCACCTTATTCCTGCCCCTGACATCTCCTCCACTGTCTGAGTCTCAGGGTTTGCCCTTTCTGTACACTGCATGTATAAAATCACACACAAAGTGGCCTTTCTTCATGCAGCGTGATGAACCCAGGGTTCACTCAAGTCGTCAGATATGTCAGCTCCTTACTCCTTCTCATGGGTACAGTCCTCCTACAGCACCTCAGGAGGCTTGGTTCCAGCACCCCTAGGGATACCAAAATCCATAGATGCTCAAGTTCCTTATATAAAATGGCACGATATTTTCCTAGACCGTATATTTTATATTACCTGCTGCACCTCACACAGTGTACCTGCTATGCACATAGTTATTACACTGTATTACTGATGGAATAATGATGAGAAAAAGACGTGCATATTCAGGGCAGACCCCCCTCTGTTTCTGAACATTCTCTGTGGTCAGTCTAATCGCTAGATGCAGAACTCAGATACAAAGGGCTGACTGTATGTGATACTCTGTTGTTCAGAATCTTGTTTATCCATTCATCAGCTGATGCACTTTTGGGTGGTTTCTACTTTGTGACTATTCTGAGTAATGCTGTTGTAACTATTTTCCTACATCTTTTTGGGTGGACATGAGCTCTACTGTCTCAGGGATATATTAAACTCTACATTTAACGTTTTGAGGAAATGCCCAACTGTTTTCCAGAGTGGTTGTACCATTTGATGTCCTCATCATCACTGTATTGGGCTTCCATTTCTCTGCAGCCTTGTCAGTACCTGTTGTGTCTGTCTCTTAGTTTGAGCTCTTCTGGCTGTGTGCAGTGACATTTCATCGTTGTGTTTGCATTTCACTTGCGATCAGTGACAAATGTTCCCAAGCTGCATTATCTTTTTTTCAACATTGATGGTCCTTGTTATATCTGCATGCCATTTAATATATTTTACATAAAAGGATCGCCTTTTAAATTCAAATAAATCGATCCAGAAGGAAATACATTTAAGGAGATAATACACTACCATCTTTGACTAGGTAACTGTTACAGTTAAAAACGAAATTCTCTCACCACGTGACGTTGTTTTATGGCACTGAGGCGTTTACAGCCGTTCTGTTAGCTGCGCTGTACACAGCCTCGGAAACTGGATGAAATGGAGATCTCATTGAAACTGGTTCCATGGAGCACACGGATCTCCATCAGAAGAGCTGTGCGAGGGCAGAAGCAGCCCCTGAAGGCTTCTCTGGAGGCCCTGAGAGCCGGGCCGGAGCCCGTGATGTCGCAGGAGTGTGTCTGCTCTCTCCGTGCTGCGCGGATGACATCATGCTGCCATGTGAGAAAGGCGAGCGCTTCCCTTCTTCACTTGCCGCACGCAGCATACCATGGTGTTCATCTGGGGCCTGGTAAATGCAAGTGGATGAGAGAGTGCGTTTGTTAATCACCAATCATCCTGAAAAATAATGATGTCCGCAGAGCTGACGGTGCGCCCCGGAGCTGTCGGCTGTGGGTTGAGGCCTCCGTAAAAAGAAAACACAGTGGAAAATTGTTCAGCTTTTCAACAAAAAGAGGGAGCCTTTGTCCTGGATAATCGAATTCCTTTTAAAGCTAAGAATTACCTGGATGTCTATTTTTATGTGGGGGAAAAACAGAATTTATTTAAATAACAAAAAAATTCATCTAGAACAGAAAACAGTTCTTGTCTGAAGTTTTAAACCTTTTGATGAAAATCAGGCCCTAGGAACCATGTCAGGAAGTTAATGGTTAGGTGGTAGGCACCACAGACTCGTGGAGTATCTCTAGATAGTAGGGCTTGGAGACATTTAGAGAAATACCCAAACTGGCCACGTTCCAGTCCCCTGCCACTGCCGCCTGGAATTCTGGGCCCAGCGTCTGTGCGACAAGGGGTGGCCTCTGGGAGTAGAAGGGCAGGAGTTCCGTGTTCTAACGAGGAGCTGCTGCAGAGAAGCTGGGCCATTTGATGCTGAACATGAATTTTCCAGATAGGGCACCTCGGAGACAAAGGATCTACACAGCCAGTGACAGTGTGCCGCGTGGGGCATCGTCCGTACACACACAGGGGTGTTTACAAAGCTTCCAAGCCTGACGTTAGGGGACCTGGGTTCTGGGTGGGCACTGTGCTGTCGCAGTCCCGAAAGGCACACGACAATGAAGTGCAGGGAGGTCTTCAGCTTGCACCTCCTCCCACCAAGAACATAGAGCGCATTGTGCGTTGGAACATGTGTCATCCCTGTCTGCGAGCTGCAGGTTCCTCTTTATTCTGGGTTGCACTGTCACCCTCACTGAAGATGAAGAAGGTGGCAGGGCCTCCATCTGACTGGTCACCCAAATGGAAACTCCTGCCCCAAGGTGACAGGCAGTGCCTTCATGGAACCTCCAGACCCAAAGTGATGCATCTGCCCGTCTGCCCTTCTTAATTCACGACTTTTCTGTACTTGAATGGAGCCTTTAAGATAAGTGAAGAATTCCCAGACCCTCCGATCAAGCACCTGTAAGGCTGTACATTTGACCTACTCACTTTCCGACGTGACTCTCGCGGGAGCGCGTTGCTGTGTGGCTGCACGTGTGGCCCTGTCTGACACAGTGGAGACTGTGGGAGTGATTTCCTTGCCTTGCTTGTGTCTCCCTGGTGTTGGACACTCACCTGGCCTCCCCCTGGGCCTCTCCTCCCTGTCCCCTGCACCACACCCCACCTGGCCCTAAAGGTGGCCGCTTTTGGTTAAGGCTCCCTGTTGACAGGCCCGCAGTCAGAGGAGCACCCTTACACATGCCTTTGTCACAAAGCCATGTGGAATTAAGTTAAAAAATAGAGTTTCTGAGCTGATGTAATTGTGAGTACGTGAATAATAACAGCAGGCACATATGAGGCATTTTGATAAAGGAGTTTTATGGGTGACATGGCACCTGATGAGGTAGGAGTGGCACAGTTTCCTGTCATTCGCTTGTGCCCAGGGATGGCATGGCCCATGAGATCAGGGTGGGTGAACAGGGCCCCCATGGGAGGGGAAGTGTACCTCGTGGCAGGGATTGGGGGCAGGGGGAAGCATGCTGTTTAGCAAAGGCCCTGGCTCCATCAGCAGCTTAGGACACTTTAGGGTCCTTATAAAAATTGATTACTTGGAGCCGGCGCCGCGGCTCACTAGGCTAATCCTCCGCCTAGCGGCGCCGGCACACCGGGTTCTAGTCCCGGTCGGGGCGCCGGATTCTGTCCCGGTTGCCCCTCTTCCAGGCCAGCTCTCTGCTGTGGCCAGGGAGTGCAGTGGAGGATGGCCCAGGTGCTTGGGCCCTGCACCCCATGGGAGACCAGGAAAAGCACCTGGCTCCTGGCTCCTGCCATCGGATCAGCGCGGTGCGCCGGTCGCATCGCGCTGGCCGCGGCGGCCATTGGAGGGTGAACCAACGGCAAAGGAAGACCTTTCTCTCTGTCTCTCTCTCTCTCACTGTCCACTCTGCCTGTCAAAAAAAAAAAAAAAAAATTTGATTACTTGGGGCCGGGGCTGTGGCACAGCAGGTAAAGCTACTGCCTGTAACCTGGTCATCCCAAACGGGTGCTGGTGTGTGTCCTGGCTGCTCCACTTCCTATCCAGTTCCTTGCTAAAGCACCTGGGAAAAGCAGCAGAGGATGGATCAAGAGCTTGGCCCTCTGCTACCCTTTGGGAGAAACTTCTTTGGAGTTCCTGGCTCCTGGCTTTGGCCTTGCCTAATTCTAGCTGTTACAGCCATCTGGGGGAATGAACCAGTGTAGGGAAGAACACACTCTCTCTCTCTCTCTCTCTCTCTCTCTCTCTCTCTCTGTCACATTGATTTTCAAATAAACAGATAATTTTTTTTTGGACAGGCAGAGTTAGTGAGAGAGAGAGAGAAAATAGATAATTAAAATTCAGCTCCAGTGTGAAACTGTGTGAGGCTCTCATGTGTCCCAGCTGCTTAGAGGGAGTCTCGGCCCCATATTTGTGGTGTCTTTTTGTTTTGAATTGAGAAAAATCCTGAATAGGAAGAAATTCAAGCTGTGTATTTTGGCCTTTCTGCTTTTGTCTCTTCTCTGTGTGTGTTCTTTTCAACAATTGCGTAAGTAATATATTTCGTTAGTGTCCTGTGACTGCTGTCAGAAACTCATAAACTGGGTGACCTAGCACAACAGCCATTTGTCCTGTCCTGGTGCTGGGGCCCCCACGTGGAGGTCAGACTCCCAGGGCCCCGGCCAGCTCTGGGCTGCTGTGTGGTGGCTCAGCTTTCTGGGTCTGCGTCTCCACATCCCCCTCCTCTGTGTGTCGGAGTCAAGGCCTCAGTCCCGGCCAGATAGTTCAGGATACTGTTTTCATCCAGATCTCTAAAAGGATCATCCTGTAGAGGCTTTGCCACACATGAGAATGGCGAAGCATTCTAGGAACAGAACCTGACCCTGCTGCTTGTGTGAATTACAGTCAGCTCCAGTTAGGAGCCAGGCTGTCACAGTTGAAGCCGACATCCTCTCTGACCTCTGCGCCCAGTGTGGCCCTCTCCACATTCCCCAGGGGTCACTCTCACGTTGAGGGGACTGTCCTTTCCTTACCTCTGTGGTACACACGCTTTGTGTGCCCCCCAAAAGTCACTTTGCAAGTTGTCTTCTTTTTAGTTAAAATGTTCTTGGGATTAAATTGCATTGATACATTTAACTGTACTTTTTATTTTAGTTGTGAATTCCATCTTAACTGTGTGCCACATTGTATCCATGTTGGGCATTTGAACTATTACTAATAAATTGTTGCTATTACACATGTTCCTCAACTTGTGATGGGGTCATCCGCCCAGTAAAAACCGTTGTGAGTTGAAAATATCATGAAAAAAGAAAACAATTTAATACAAGTAACCTAGTGAATATGATAGTGCATCCTATCCCAGTTTATCATGCTCAGAATACTTCCAATGACCTACAGTTGAGCAAAATCATCTAACACACATCCTGTTTTATATTAAAGCAACGAATGTCTCAGTAATACACAGAATGGCTGTTCCATGTCGCAAGCCCAGGAAGACATCCACATCAGAAATTCTCAGTATAGAGCTGGCATCGTGGCTTAGAGGGTTAAGCTGCCACCTGTGACACCGGATCCCATATGGGCACTGGTTGGAGACCTGGCTGCTCCACTTCTGAGCCAGCTCCCTGCTAATGTGCCTGGGAAAATAGCAGAACATGACCCAAGTGCTTGGGTCCCTGCAACCATGTGGGAGGCCTGAAAGAAGCTCTGGGCTCCTGGCTTCGGCCTGGCACAGCCCTGGCCATTGTGGCCTTTTGGGGAGTAAACTAGCAGATGGAAAATCTATCTCTTCGAGTCTCCCTCTCTCTCTCTAACTCTACCTTTCAAAAAAAATAAAAAATAAATCTTTTTTTTTTTTAAATAAGTTACCAATATGGTCATGTGCCTTTTTGCTTTTGCACCATCAGGAAGTTGAAAAATTCCAAGTTGAGCCACCATTAAGTTGGGGACTTTGCGTCTGAACAGTGCTGTTCATACAAACAACCTCCTGGCACAGGTGCACTCTGTGGGCATGTGTGTTGCTGGCAGAGTGTGTGGAAGGAGATGGAGTCCCCCACAGCCAGAACTGCACTTCCTGTTCTCATCTATGTATTTCTATATTTTGGGGGGTTACTGATTCATCTAGATTTTATTTGTGTATATTATGTGAGAAAAAGACAAGATTGTGTTCGCCTGTTTTGAAACGCTAACTGTGGAACCTTCCAGCCCCTCCCGATCTGCGTCGCCTGTGAAGTGCCTGTGTAGCTCTTCTGCCAGAGTCATGTGTCAACTGTGTCCCTGTTCCATGCTGCGAGCAGTTTGTATGTAACGTCATCCCTGTACCTTCCTACACAGCACACGTCTACGTTTCACTCTCTCTTCTGTTCGTGTTCACTTGGCTGCCACCACAGTGTGCAGCACTTCGCATCTGCAGCACATAGAATAAGACCCGACATACAGTAGAGGGCCCATAAACCTTGAATGAATACATACAACTTAATATGCACATTATACACAGTCGTTTTAAATGACACTTTCCCTGATGTGTGATTAACTGTGTGTGTATATTGCTAGCTATGTAATTTATGTAAAACACTTGGCCTTTTTCCAAATGCTTATTTATTTATTTATTTGAAAGTCAGAATGACACACAAAGAGACAGAGAGAAATTGTCCACCAGCTAGTTCACTCCCTCACATGCCCACAACTGCCAGGGAAGGGTCAGGCCAAAGGCAGGAGCCTGGAACTCCACCCAAGTCTCCCATGTCGTCGATGACAGAACCCCAACTGCTTAGGCCATCACCTGCTGCCTCCTAGGGTGTGCATTAGCAGGAAGCTGGGTCAGAAGTGGAGACAGGACTCAAACCCAGGTACTCTGATGGGGCGTGCAGACGTCCCACGTGGATGCTTAACTCCCTGCGCCACACCCCTGCCCCAGCACCTTGCCTTCTGTTGGAGCTGGAAGGTGCCTCGTCACGTTGAGAGACAGTCCCTGTGGTCTCCCGGCCTTCTGTGCGTCTTGGGAGCAGACAGAGTGCCTGCCTCACAGAACACTTCCAGCGATGCAGGTGGCCGTGGTCAGTCCATCTCGCCATCTGTTGCTCTGGACCACTCTGTTCATTTGTTCACATGCTGTTTATACCTGCTTTTTTTTTTTTTTTAATGTTTCTTGTTTTATTTCTTTGAAAGGCAGAGTTAGAAAGAGAGAGAGAGATCTTATAGCCGATGGCTCACTCCCCGAATGGCCAAAACTGCCAAGGCTGGGCCAGGCCGAAGCCAGGAGCTAGGAGTTTCTTTCGGGTCTCCTACATAAGTGCACACTTGGGCCATCTGCTGCTGCTTTCCCAGCTGCATTAGCAGGGAGCCGGATCAGAAGTGGATCAGCCGGGACTCAAACCAGCACCCATATGGGATGCCGGTGTTGCAGGTGGAGGCTTAACATGCTTCACCATAACCCTGGCCCCTACACCTGCTTTTGTACCACCACGGCAAAGCGGCACAGCAGAACCCCCATGCCTACCAGGTCAACAAGTTTGCCATCTGTCCTCTCACAGGATACTTTGCTGAGCCCCGGCACCACCGATGAGCAGGTCTGCGTATTGTCCAGTGTAACGACCCCGAAACCTTACTGCCCGCAGTGAAAACATTCGCGTTCCTCTCCCGCAGTGCAGCTCCCGACTCATGCAGACGTCGGTGTAGTTTGGCCATTAAAATTAGAACAAAGCTTAGAGCAGAACAAACCGCAGAGAAGGGAAGGGGCCTGCCGTGGTCTGGATGACGGTGTCTCCCCACACTCAGCTGTGGAGACCTCACTCCCAGGGTGATGGTGTCAGGAGGTGGGGATGCACGCTGGCCTGTGGTGCCGCTGAGAGGGGCGGGATGAGCAGCCTCGCGGGCGGCACTGTCTGTGGGGAGCAGACGACACCAGGTCTGCTGGTGCCTTCACCTTCAACCCCCCAGCCTCCAGAACTGCGAGCAGCACGTGTTTGTCTTTCATAAATTTACAAACCAAGGTTCGTGATGTGTCAAGGTGAGCGATTCGGTCATAGAAATAAAGAGTAGCAAAGGAGATCTCATTTCAAGAATAAATTTCCACCTTTTAATACTTTGACATTTTAGTGGAATAATGTTGCTGTGCGGGGCATCTTGTGGCCCTCCGTCTCTCTCTAGCCGGTGAAGGCAGAGCTGACCCTCGGCCCCTCTACCGAGCACGGGTGCGTGGTGGCTGGCAGCGCATCTGTCCTGCCTCAGCACTTGGCAGTCCTTCCTTCCCTCCACATTGCCGAACTCTCGTGGTCGCCGCCCTGCAAAGCAGTGGGGCCGCTGCCCTTCTTCCTCCGGCCCACAGCTGTGCCGACAGCTTGCCGTCATAGCACCATGTCCGTGTTTCTTTGCCGCCTCTTGGCCTAGGAACAGTGTGTTTCTGCTCCTGGATAATCTGGAGATCTACCCGGCCCCTCCTCACACAAGCCAGACCGGCTTCCACAGTGACAGCTTGGCCACACGCCACGGACTTGCTGTGAGCTGTGCTTGCCTGACTGTTTATCATATGCAGTGCATCACACATGGTTTACTGGCCACACATTCCCCGTTGTGTGGCGTTAAAGCTGGGCTCAATTTTAAAATATGGCAGTTACTCAAACAAGAGATAGTTGCAATGACTGGTGAGTTAGAGCCACATGATGGACATGTAGCGCCAACGAAATTACTAAGGGGGAGTCTCTGCTTTTAAAGTCCTTTTCACATTTGTAAGATGTCAGTGTGACCTATACAGCAACCCTGCGAGTCACACATTTGTAGGAGTCCCACCAGCGACTGACAGCCCCAAGACTGAGGAAGCTCAGGGGTGTCCTGGGAAGTAGTCCAGGGTGTGGCAGGGAGGCCCTGGAGCCCTGGGCTGGCCCCTACTGGGGCAGTGCTGGTCTGGGCGGGACAGAGATCTGAGGGACATTTCCAGGGTGGGGAGCTCCTGGAGGCAGCAGGGCTCAGCGTGGCCCCTTGTCTTTTTCTTTGGCCAGAAAAGTTATCCAAACTGTTGCTAAAATGTGCTTCTTTCCTTGGGCGGGGGCGTGGTGGCGTAGGACCACTTGAGGCTTCTCTGCCCATCTCCATGCGAATGGGCTAATTGGTGCAGTGCCACTTGGGAAGAACTGAGGAAGGTCGATTCTAACAGGAGCCAGGGGTTTGCCTGGGAGGGGCTGAGGCAGCAGAGAGCCCGAGGGTGGAAAGGCTGTGAAAAAGACCCCTAGACGAATTTAGATGTGAAATCTGGCATGCAAGGCGGCATCAGCAAAATGCTGCCAGATCCAGCTCTCCTTCCTGCCTCCCTCACCTACCCTGGCTTCTGCCGGCTTCTCAGAAAGTCCCCATCCAAAGCGAGGGTGAGGAGCAGCGTGGGGCCCTTGTGCCCGGGTCGATTAGGACGAGAGCAGGGGGTGAAGATTGACAGGGTGAGCCGGGCTGGGTAGGGAGGCCCGGGGGTAGCGGCCTGGGTGCTTTGTTGTGTCCTTAATGGGAAGCAGACGGGGAGGCTTCTGCAGTCAGCGACAGTGCCGCCCTTGTTGCATCCCAGAGTCTGTCCGTGTGCTGGGAGCAGGCGGCTCTTCCCGCACACCCCGCTTCAGAATGAAACCAGTGACCTCCTTCTTAGATTGGGTTACATCTATGACCCCAGGGCGGGTCGCCTTGGATGTGCAAGAGAGAGCGCATTGTGAGGACGGCCTCATGTTCGATGAACAAGCCTTACCTAAAGCTGAGACACAGTGGGGTCGCAGACTGTCTGAATCCAGTGATTTCATGCCTTTAACACATGGAACGGTGTCTGAGAACCTGGCCTGGGCCTTTTCAAGTAGCGTAGCCGTTTGGCACACATTCCTCCTCGTCCGCTGAGGCCTGCCTGCTTGTACTCCTCACTAAGAGAAGGGAGCTCAGAGAGCTAAAGCCAAGCTGAAGAGAAAGGACACAGGTTTTTGTTTTGTTTGTTTTTGTTTTTGAGACAGTGTTTTAAAGCTACTTTTAGAAAGACTTAAAAATTTAAGATAAGCTTCCTGACTGTTGGTGGACCAGATTATTAATCAGCAGGCTATAACTGAAGAGTCGCCGACTGCCCACATGACACTGTGGTCAGCAGGCTAAAACGAGTTGTTGGGGTGAATTCAACATTAATTTGCCACTGTGTAAGTGCGCCCAGCTTGATTATAAATACCACTCTCGGGGAACTCACCAAGACCCTAATACTTGGTTTGCAGGTGGTATTTCCATGTGGCTTTCGCTCCTGAACCTGGGGCTGTGTCCGGGCTTCTGCGTACACTGGCAGCTCATAGCCAAGTGAGCCGTTCTTGTTCCTCTGATCCAGTACAAGTGCTGGGCAGATGCAAGACACTGCTCCTCAACCTTCTTATTATTACTTTTTAAACCAGAGAGCACATTAATCTGAGTAATTTCTGGCTTGTCAAAAAGTTGTCATCTTGCAGCATCTCAGCCAGGAATCTCTTGGCCAGTACCCTGCGCTCTCCCTTGTAATTGCGGACATGTATATTCAGGTGCCATTTAACTCAGTTCTGGGCGTCCACCGGAGAAAGGCTTTGGGCTGTAGGGTGGCGATCACAGCCGTGTTCTTGTTTCCCAGCAGGAAGGGCTCATTGTGCCGGGCCCCTCAGAAGAACTGGCTCCAGTATCTGCTGTGCGTGAGGTTGGGCCCCCAGTACACTATGTCTTGCCGTTGAGAGCAAGAGAGTAATCTATATCTTGTTAACCTTGCCATCTGTCTTCTGGACTCTGAACATTCCAATTTATCTTTAAAAAATAAAACAGTGTTCTAAATTATCAGAGGATGGCCAAGATAGCAGGTTAAACATGTGGTGATGTCCTCTTCCAGGTACTGTTAATTTTAAGAGAGACACGCAGCTCATCACCATGCATTTAAAATGCTTCCATCAGTGGGAGATGGAATCGGCAGCACTCCTAATTCATTCATTTAGTCAGGATTTCTTTTTTTTTTTTTTTTTTAAGATTTATTTATTTATTTGAAAGTCAGAGCCCCACAGAGAGAGAAGGAAAGAGAGAGAAAGAGAGAGAGGGAGAGGTCCTCCATTCTCTGGTTTACTCCCCAGTTGGCCGCAATGGCCAGAGCTGCGCCAATCCGAAGCCAGTAGCCAGGAGCTTCCTCAGGGTCTCCCTATGCAGGTGCAAGGGCCCAAGGACTTGGGCCATCTTATACTGCTTTCCCAGGCCATAGCAGAGAGCTGGATGGAAAGTGGAGCAGCCGGGACTTGAACCAGTGCCCATATGGGATGCCGGCCCCAAGGATTTCTGATAGTATACTAGTATATGTTAAATTTATTTCTAGACTGAATTTTTGATAAAAAGCAAATTGCAACAGAACAATAGACAACATTTAACCAAGTCAGCTATAAAATGCCTTTGTCGAGCTTTAGCAATTAGGGACGTTCAATTCACACAACATCCACTTAGAAATATGTGCAAGTGGATAAGCAGCACATGTGCGTTCCTTGTGCAGATGGAGCCTTGGCACCCCTGCAGTGCATGAAGGAAAGCCGTGAACCAGTGAGAGGAGGAGGGACCCACACACCCCCCTGTGATTAGGAAGCCAGGAGGAGGCTGGCCGGAGAGCAGCTCCCAAGGCGGTGCCTGTGAGCAGTGGTGACTGCACAGGAGGGCCAGGGAGCCGAGGACCAAAGCGCTCACGCTGCATGCTGCAACTTGGGGCCCTGGGCGCCCTCCCTGGCAGCACCTGAAGTGGAATGGTCAGGCCGGAAATGAGATTGCCGAGGCACCAAGAAAACATGAGAATGTTCAGAGACAGAAAGATGGGGTTAATGCTCAAGTGCTGATAGTTGAGGGAGGCAGTGTGCTGGCAGGGGGGCTTGCAGGGTCGGGCGATAGTTGAGGGAGGCAGTGTGCTGGCAGGGGGCTTGCAGGGTCGGGCGATAGTTGAGGGAGGCAGTGTGCTGGCAGGGGGGCTTGCAGGGTTGGGCGATAGTTGAGGGAGGCAGTGTGCTGGCAGGGGGCTTGCAGGGTCGGGCGATAGTTGAGGAGAGGCACCGCTAGGCACAGAGTCCACAGAGGTGCAGAGTATGAAACATGTGCAGGGGTTTTACAACTTTTTTCACACCAAATATAGTTATATTTTTAAAAAATGATTTATTTATTTATTTATTTGAAAGGCAAAATCACAGAGAGGCAGAGAGAGAAAGAGAGGGACAGAGAGAGAGAGAGAGAGAGAGAGAGAATCTTCCATCCGCCGGTTCACTCTCCAGATGGTCGCTACGGTTGAAACTGTGCTGATGTCGATCTGAAGCCAGGAGCTTCCTCCTGGTATCCAGTGTGGGTGCAGGAGCCCAAGCAGCTGGGCCATCTTCTACTGCTTTCCCAGGCCATAGCAGAGAGCTGGATAGGAAGTGGAGCGGCTGGGACCCAAACCTGCGCCCATATGGGATGCCGGCACTACAGGTGGTGGCTTTACCCACTATGCCACAACCCTGCCCCCAATGTGCATGAATTTTTAAGTATTCCTGTACATGAATTTCTTGATTCTTTAGTGAAAAATGAGTCACATCAAGAAGCAATTTTGTTGAATTCTAAGATTCAAACTCAGTACAAGGTAAAAAGAATTTCTAAAAGTTGCACAGTTGTATGTGTTTCTGGTCTACATATGATGTGTAATTACCCAGAGTGTTCCAAAACACCTACAGTCATTATTTTTTCTCCTTACCAAATTTCATCCCATTGGGAAGTACTTCCTGAATAGTTCTTGTTCTTTGGAATAGTTTGGGTAAAATCAATATTAGTTTTTATTATCTGATAAAATTCACCAGCACCTCCCATGTGGTTAGATTTTTTTTAGGACCAATTTTTCTTATTCAATTCAATTCATTTAATATTTAGAGATGTACATTCAACAGACATGGGACTATTCAAAGTTTATATTTCTTTTCTGTCAGTGTTTATAAGTTGCATTTTTTCTAGAAATGTGTCTGTTTCATCTAAAATTTCAAATTTATTGACATAAAAATTTTAAGAGAATTTTAGAATCTTTAGTTGGAACTATACAATCACTCCTTATATGCTGTATTGTATTTTCTCTCCTCTTTTTTTAGTTAATCTTTTTAGGGATTTGTCATTATTTTTGGTCTTCTTAAACAATAAATTTCTGTGCTGATTTTTTTATTATAAGTTTATTTTATATTTCATTGATTTCTGTTCTTTATTGTTTCTTTTCTTCTACTCTGTTTAGTAGTCTTTTTCTAACATACTGAGATGAATATTTACATAATCTGTTTTCGAATTAATGATATCAGTGCCGTCTGTGTGCCTACATCGCTCTACTATGTTTGCTCATTGTCGCCTAGTGACACCTTTCCCAGGAGGTATCCTGATCATTAAGTGACTCATGGCTGTACAAGCATTTAAAAATATAATTTTTTGAAAGATTTATTCATTTATTTGAAAGGCAGAGTGATAGAAAGGCAGAGGCAGAGAGAGAGGTCTTCCATCCGCTGGTTCACTCCCCAGATGGCTGCAATGGCCGGAGCTGCGCCGATCTGAAGCCAGGAGCCAGGAGCTTTTTCCAGGTCTCCTACGTGAGTTCAGGAGCCCAAGGACCTGGGCCATCTTCTACTGCTTTTCTAGGCCACATAAGAGAGCTGAATCTGAAGTGGAGCAGCCGGGACTAGAACCAGCACCCATATGGGATGCTGGCACTGCAGACGGCGTTACCCGCTACGCCACAGCACCGACCCCTAAAGATATAAATTTTCCTGTCAGTACAGCTCTACTTGCATCTTACAAGTCTTTCTTCTATTTTTATTTAAGTTCTACAAGTCTCATGTATTTTACATATACAGATTGAGGAACATAGTGCACTTCCCACCCTACACAAGTTTTTATATATCATAATTTCTTTATGATCCAACTGCAAATATTTTGTAGTTTGTCTGTTCTCCTTTGCCCCTTGTGTTCTCTAGAAGTATACTGCTAAGTTTCAACATTGTGTCTTTGATTTGTTAGTAATCTGTTTGTAGACAACCCTGCTCTGCCACCATCTGCCCCGTCGACTGTGGCCCACACTGAGTGCTCTGGGTGGTGGTGGAGAGGTCCCTCTTCTGGGCTGAAGAGATCACTGTGTGCGGGAGACCTGCACTTACCCCGCGCTTCGTGGTTCTGTCTGTGCAGGCTCTCTCGTTGCTCCTGCTGGGAGGAGGGAAGCCAGCGACCTCCTGTCCACCTCTGGTTGTCTTCCCTGCCCAAATAGGGTTTCTCCCAAACAGCAGCGTAGCAAGGGTGGGGGTGGGCCAGTGGAGACTCATGCATCAAAGGTTTGTCATCCCTGTGACCCTCACAGCAGAAGGCTGTGTATCATCTAACCCCACTCCTGCCACCCCAGGGAGATGTTTGTGTCTTCTCATATCTCTTGTCTGCTTTTGGAAAGATGGCATTAGCTTTTCCCTCCAAGATGTTACCACTTTAACTCACAGTGTCTGTCAGCTGTCACCCCTCGCATCCAAGTGGAACAGAGTTGGAGCCCAGGGCCAGAGCAGAGACCAAGAAAGTGCTGACTCGGAATAGATAACTAATTGGAGGAGAAGATAATTAATACGTCTTACTACCTATTTTCAAATTTGAAAGAATGCCTGTTGTGTTGACTTTTAAAAAAAAAAGATTTATTAGGCAGAATTAAAGAGAGAGAGAGAGAAAGACAGAACTTCCATCCACTGGTTCACTTCCCAAATGACCATAACAGCTAGAACTGGGCCAGGCAGAAGTCAGGAGCCAGAAGCTTCATCCTGGTCTCTCACATGGGTGCAGGGACCCAAGCAGTTGGGCCATCCCCCGCTGCCTTTCCAGGCCATTAGCAGGGAGCTGGATTGGAAGTGGAGCAGCTGGGACTCCAGCCTGCCCTCATATGGGATGCCAGCGTCACAGGCAGTGGCTTAAACCATTTTTTTTAAGCATATGACTTGGATGTTTTTTAAGTGCTATTTTGGGTATTGATTTCCAGCTCATTCATACAATGCTTACAAATTCTTTATGTAACTTTCATATTTTGCAGTTTGTTGAGATTTGCAGTTTGTTTGAAATTTAACATATTGTCCATTTTTGTAAGTATCTTATGTAGACTTAATATATATTCTGAAGTTCAGGATGTAGTGTTCTGTATATGTCAACTAGGCCACTTTGGACTTTTGTTATTGAGTTGTTGATGTCTTCGTTCTCTTTGTTGTGTGCACCCTTGTTCTGTTACCCACGAGAGAAGCGTGTTAAAAATCTCCCACTCCACTTTTCCTTCTTTTTTTTTTTTTTTTTTTTTTTTTTTTTTTTTTTTGACAGGCAGAGTGGACAGTGAGAGAGAGAGACAGAGAGAAAGGTCTTCCTTTGCCGTTGGTTCACCCTCCAATGGCCGCCGCGGCCGGCGCGCTGTGGCTGGCGCACTGCGCTGATCCGATCAAACGTTGCTTTATCTCCTTGGAATCTGTGTCCCTGTGTGCACATAGATTGGAACTGTGCTTCTCCCTGATGGTCTGACACTCCTTCCCTAGTGAAATGCACCCTTATGCCCGCAGTGCTTCTAACACAGCTGCATGTGGGGCCTGTGGGTGCTCTCTGACTGTTGTCTGTGCACAGCCTACCTCATCTACCACATGTGTCCCTGGTAAGCATGCAACTGTTATTGAAGTCAGTTTAATTCACATAGCTGTTGTATATTTCAGTTTTAACTAAGGTATACAGTAATTTTATGTTCAGATAATCATTGGGGTGTTTCACTTCAATTTGTTTTGTATTTACTGTGTTTTGTTTACGATTTGTTATTGGATATTTATTTTACTTTTTATATCCTTCTTTCTTTAGGATTAATCAGGTAGTTTTTATTTTTTCACTGGCTTTTTTTTTTTAACCTTACTTTATACTTGGTGATTTTGCACTTTCACAGAGTCACTTTTTCTTGTTCTTGTAAATTTTTTTAATTTATTTGACAGATAGATTTAGACAGTGAGAGGTAGAGACAGAGAGAAAGGTCTTCCCTCCATTGGTTCACTCCCTAAATGGCCGCAATGGCTGGAGCTATGCTGATCCGAAGCCAGGAGCCAGGTGCTTCCTCCTGGTCTCCCATGTGGGTGCAGGGTCCAAGCACTTGGGCCATCCTTCACTGCCCTCCCGGGCCACAGCAGAGAGCTGGACTGGAAGAGGAGCAACTGGGATTAGAACCTGGCACCATATGGGATGCCAGTGCCGCAGGTGGAGGATTAAACAAGTGAGCCATGGCGCCGGCCCCTCTTGTTTTTGTATTTTTAATAGATATTGCAAAAGATACATTTAGCAGATGTTATAAAATACGGCTGTCTAACTTGCTCATTCACTGAGACATAATCTTAGTAACTGGAGTGTTTTCTAGTATCTTGAAGTGAGCCAGTGAAGGCTGTTATTGGATGGGTTTCCAAAAGTCATTTCCAAACAGGCAGGGGGTCATAACAGAGGGAAAGCAGCAGTGTTAACCTTTGACCCCTCGTGCAGGTAGGAGGCAGTGATGGCTGCGGGTGAATCATTAAGATCCTGGGTCCACTTGTAGGAACGTCTTCGCAGATCAGTAGGGTGAAAGGGAAGAGAAGAGGAGGTGAAGGAGCCTGTCTGTCGTTTCAGGAAAATAACTACAGACTGATGTGCATGCAGCACCGTCGGTGTGCACGGGGCGCCTGCTGCCCTGAACATGCAGGACTGGCAGACACCTAACTAGCACATGTCTTGGTTCTTACGTTCTCCGCTGGGTTAGTTGAAGGCACCACAAAGACAGAAAGTGTCCTTGTGCGCCGGCACTCTCCCCTCTCGGAATTGAGGCAATCACCGCATGCTAGCATTTCCGTGGATCCTGTCCACTTCTGGGCCGCAGAGGCCAGCTGTGCGGTGGCGGCCACTTCACGGCTGCTACATGCGTGAGCCCCTGGCACTTCCCGGTTGTGTTGATGGTGCCCTGATTTGACTGAGGCATTCTGAACTTGGGTTACAACTAAAGCCTGTTCCACAGACTTTAAAGTCGGCTTTCCTGTCCTCACCTGTGGCTCGGGATTCGTAAAACGTTCGCCCGTGCTTGTTTGTGTGAGGGGAAGTCACCCCGCAGTGATGCAGTTTTCTGTGCACCCGGAAGGAAGCGTTCCTTCTACAGGTGGTGCGGGAAAGCCATGATAACAGGAGACAGAATTTTCCCTCCTGTTGCTCCCCGTCTTCGTGGAGGAACGACACAGGACTCTGCGTTGTTCTTTCGTCTGCTCGGCCCTCCCCGGGTTTGCTGCTGGTTCTTCCCGGGTTGGCTGCTGGTCCTTCCCGGGTTGGCTACCGTCCCTTCCACCTCCGTGGAAGGGCGGTTCCCCCTGCCACCTTCCCCACTTCCGCGGGGGAGCGGCACACCGCCGGCCGGCTCTCTCGGGGGCTGCACAGGTGTTCCTCTTAGATGTTCCCCTTAGATGTTCCTGGTGCATGTTGTCTCTCCTCCTTTATAGTCCTTCCACCAATCCCAACTCTGCTACCCACACGCTGAGTACGCTGCTCTCCTCCAATCAGGAGCAGGTCCTACAGTTTATTGGTTGAACTGGAGGCAGCTGCGTAGAAGCTGTTTCCCTTCTCAGCGCCATATTGTGGGAGAGCAGATGCATAGAATAAGTCTTAATTCCAGTAACTTAGTCTAGTCCGGGTTGCTCCCCACACCCTCCTCCGTTTTTCTTTTGTCCCAACTTCAAACGAGGCTGAACAACATCAACTGGCTCAAGTCCTCCTGAGGTCTGAGACGTATTAAGGATGATAAAGGAGTCCGGATAGCAACAACAAGGCACTGGACGTTACCTGTAAGTACCACGGCTCCCTTCCCAGCACTCCTGTGTCTCCTACTGCACTGGAGACCTTGGCTAAACACACGCAAATGTGGGCTCATTTTCCCCTAGGGGGTGGATGCTACGATTAGATTATCAGCCATGTTTTACACACAAGCAGTGTAGGTGATGTGAGGTTGAGTAGCATGGCTTCTCCCAGGGGAGCTAAAGTGCCCAGGTGCTCTGCCTCCCGGTAAACGTTGATTTTACTGCTCTGTTGTTAGTAAGAAATGAAGTCCTGCTACATTTCAGTTTTCTAGTGAGTTCTTTGCATTTTCGTCCCTGTGCAGCTCAAGACCCATCTCCCTCATTAGATGGTAAATATGAGGGTAGGAACCTTATCCGATCTATCTTTGCGTATTCTGAGTTTCTTGACAAACTGCCACAGGAACGCTCAGCCATGAGTGTTTCACGGGGACTCTGGACAGATGAGCAGCCTCAGCTGTAGACCCTGTTTGTCGGGGCATGAGGCCTTTGACTTCTCGGATTGCCTACTCGCCCCCACTTAGGGAAAGGCCGCTCCTTGGCACCACGAGGAGGTGCCGCTGCGCGGGGCGTTGGCCCTGCTGGACAGGCTGGCATGCCTGGTGTAAACCGTACCCGCAGTGGTGCTTTGCTACAGCAGAGGGTACAGAGGGTGGAGCCTGGAGATAAGGTGCAAGCTTGCAGGTGACTCCCCTGCGGAGTCACAGACAGCAGACAGGCTGAATCCCCCCAGCAGCAGTGTGTGACAGCAGGCGTGGCCAGCCTGGAAGCTCGCTGGAGCCTGCGTGTCCAGGGTCAGTACTGGGGATCAGCCATGCACGCAGGGAGCCTAGCTCCTCAATCTCTAATCGCTCCCAGGGGCAGGCCCAGAGTCCCAGACAAACAGAACAGTCACCATAGATCACCAGAAATCCCAGTGTTGTCGGAAACTGACATGGCCCAAGGCCCAGGTATACTAAGATGCTTGTATCAGGCAGGATATTCCGAGGGCTCAGATTCCCTGGGGGAGCCAGTCCAGGTCAGTCCTGAAGATCTGAGCAACAGATAGGATGTGGACATCCCAGATCTGAGTTACCCTTTAACTGCACGTACGTAGATACAGACGTGTGTAGGTGTTGCCGGGTTTGACTGTGTTCCTCCACAATCCAGGCTGAAACCCACTCCCCATTGTGGGGGTGTTGAGGGCTGGGGTCTTTGGAAGTGATTAGGCGCTAGTGCCCTTACGGAAAAGGTCGGAGAGAGCTGCCTGGACCCTTCCTCCATGTGAGGACACAACGAAAGACGCTGTCTCTGTGGCAGACACTGCTGGTGCCTTGGCCCTGGACTTCTCGGGCTCCGGAACTGTGAGCAGTAGATTCCTGTTGTTTATAGATTACCCAACCTATGTGGTAATTGTGTCCTAGCAACCCAAATGGACTGGGGTACATATACACAGATATGTGGATCTAATGCTTGGGTGTAGGAGGGTACAGGGTAATTGATTGGGCAATTAAAGCTTTTAAAGGAACAGCTGCATTCTTCCCCACCATCATTTCATGCAGCAGAGGTCATTTTCCATGCAAATTGGTAGGAGGACTTGTTGCAGAATAAGGGTGTCCTTACCAAGAAGTGACATTCACACACGCAGGTGCACACATGCATGCAAAAGTGAGTGTTACTGAAATGCATACACTTATGATATGAAGGCTCCTTTTATGGCATTCATACATGTAATTATTTCCTCAAACAACTGTAATTTGGAACTCTGTATTTGATTATATGCCACAAAATAGAGCTTATTCATCCAGCTTTTTCCTATGCTTTTTCATTATTTTTTCACAGCTGAACACAGGACATGCTATTTCATTTGGAAGTGTTGACCAGAAATAGAAAGAAACCCTATTGTGTTTTGTTTGGAATGTTCTGGCAAAGCTGCGAAGGTCCGGGCCATGGCTGCCCCATGCCTTTGTGTGCAGCAGTGGAGGCTGCTGGATGCCTGCAAAAGGGCTCCCTCCACACGGAGCCCTCTGACCTTGTGGACCGGGAGGGCTGGGCACCAGCTGGCTCAACAGGAACGCAGTCCAGAATCCACCCAAGGGTGGGATTTCAACACCATTGAAAACGTGTTTGGAAGCCATTGGGCTGGGTGAAGTTCTTTTTAAAAAAAAAATAATTTTTAAAGTTTGTTTATTTATTTGAAAGGCAGAGTGACAGAGAGCTTCCACCCTCTGGTCTACTCCCAGGGCTGGAACAGGCCAAAACCAGGAGCCAGGAACTCCATCCTGGTCTCGCCTGGGGGTGACAAGGACCCAAGTACTTGGGCCATCTTCCATTGCTTTCCCAGGTGTGTTAGCAGAGAGCTGGGTCAGAAGTTGGGTAGCTGGGACTCGAACCGGTGCACTCATATGGGGTGCTGGAGTTGTAAGCTGTTGCTTAACCCTCTACCGCTATGCCGGCGTCTGGGAGAACTTGTTGAGTTCTCATGTAGGTTATCTGATTTGTGGAAATGCAAATAAGAGAAAAAGTTGATGTTGCTTTTAAGGAGTTTGTAGAATAGTGACCTGAAGAACAGAGAGTAATGAAATGCTAGGTCAGGGCACCGACTGGACATCAGATGGGAGCTCTGGGCCAGTGTGAAATTCAGTCTAGGCCACAAAGAAGGGGTACGCTTTGGACAAGAAGATGAAGAGGGAGGATTCCAGGCAGGACACAGGCATGCGGTGAGGTGGGGAGTGGAAGGGCGTGGGTCCCAGATTGGTGCCAGCACTGGCCCGGGTGACACTGAGCTGACGGGAAGGGAAGGACAGTGTGGACGAAGGGGGCTAGCGAGTGAGTGGGCAGAGTTGGGCTGTGCGCCATGGTGAGCTGGCTGGTGTCTTGTGAAGAGGCCCGTCCTGTGCCGCACAGCACAGACCCAGGAGGGCTGAGCGTGAGGGATGAGGCCAGCGCAGCTAATGATTAACAGCGGGCTTGCTGGGGAAGATAAGCCCCAGCTCGCGGGGTTGGCTGATTTCTGCGGTATTAGCACACCCATAGAGGATGGCTTCTAGCTACCAGCTCACAAACATCACCAAGCTCCGTGTCCCAGAAGACGGGCACGCAGCCCACTTTCCCTACAGCACCAGGCCTTGAGTGAGCAGGGGGCACGGGGAGAAGAGTGTGCACACAGCAGCCGTCTGAGGGGAGAAATCGTGGGGTTTGGGGAAGTGGTTTTGGCTGATGAAGGAACATCGAAGATCGGCTGCAGCATCATCGAATGCAGTCCCAGGGCCGGGCAGGGGGCTCTGAGGAGGAAGAGAGAGGGCTGTCCTGGCCGCCCCCATGCGCCCCTCCCACGACCTTTCACCCAGAAGCTGAGTTTCTTTTTCTGTTGTTTTTTTTTTTTTTCTTTTTTTCTTTTTTTGGTCTTAATCCTATCCCAGGCCCCAGGACTAAGCCTGGCCTATGCACAGGAGCCCTTAGGAAGTTTATGAGAGGCAGCTGTGAGATAAAATGAACAGGCTCCAGGGCTTCCCCAAGGGACAGTTTGGTTGCAAGCCCCAGCTGTGCAGCTTGCTAGGCAAATGATGCGAGGTTTGCTTCCTCCTCGGACACGGGAGGGTCGTTGGGGGGTACCTGCACCTTCTCGCGGTGAGTCCTCACGACAGCTCTGCACGGGAGACCCCGGCTGTCGCTGCCGCCGCCGCCACACATCTCACTGGGACAGTGCCTGGCTGCCCGGCCTGGGACTCCCGAGTCCCAGAGGCTTCGATGGCAAATGCCAGTGACAGCCCTGGGCGTTCGCGGCCTGCTGGGAGAAGGAGCCTGGGAGCGCACCCCTGCGGAGAGCCTCACCTGTGCCACCGCCCGCATGCCCCCTCACAGTGCCAGCCGCTCTCACGACTTGAAACCTGCGCTTTCTGCGGGGTGCACCGCTCGCATCTCTCTCTCTTTCTCTCTCTCTCTCTCTCTCACAAACACACACACACACACATCACAGTCACAGCTGAAGTCAAAACACTTGGTAAAGTCAACTCTGCTGTGGATTCCTTTTCATTATTGCTTTTGTATTGTTTGACTTTTAAGTTAAATCACCAATCCTTTGATCTCATTTGGAACTAATCACACATAACTTTTACACAGTCTAAAAAAAGTACATAAAGTATAAAATATTTGTGTGAAGTGCAAGTGGAGCTCCATCCATTCATGTTTCAATCAAGCCACGAGTCAAGGGGTCCAAAAACAGAGTCTTGGATCATTTTTATTCAGGGCACATTTTAATCAGGTTCTTTGAATTAAGAGAATGAATGCAGAAGTAGAATTGAAATTAAATAGATAACGTAGTTGTGATTTTTTTAAGGGTGTGACTTTTTTGCATTTTAAAATGTGTATTGCAACCAGAATTTCACATTACATAAAAGTATTTCTGTGTTTCTGTTGATATCACTTTAGAAACTTTGGAAAACCCCTTCTAAACACCAACTAAATTTCAAAGACGCTGTTCCTTTCAAAGAAACTCTGGGCGGTGCGTGAGGAGGACGCTGCACCCTCTAGGGTACAAGGACCAGCCTGTTACTTCCGGAAGTTGTGTCTGAGCTGCCTAATCATCAGTTTTCCCTGTAACTCCATGTAAACATGAATCCACAATAACCCTATAACTCAATAACCCTGTAACTCTATGTAAACACAAATCCACCCATAATCATGGGGTATATAATTAGAAGTTTAATTGTAACAAATGATTGGATATAATTAGGGAAGCTAGGCAAATTTTTTCCTTTTCTTGGGATATTGGACATAATTGCTGTATAGTATAAAGTCAAAATTAAAATATATGCTCTGAGAATTCAACTTAGATACTATTGTGCTCATGTCTTTACTTAGAAATGTTGTTTTCAGCATGACACCAGATAGCTCCCCTATGTCTACTTGGCCTGACTGAAAACGTTGATGGATAAATGGAAAAATGTTAATTCATAGTGTTTTTTTTTATTTTTTTAAATTTTTTTTGATAGGCAGAGTGGACAGTGAGAGAGAGAGACACACAGAGAAAGGTCTTCCTTTTCTATTGGTTCACCCTCCAATGGCCGCCGTGGCTGGCGCGCTGCGGCTGGTGCACCGTGATGATCCGAAGCCAGGAGCCTGGTGCTTCTCTTGGTCTCCCATGCGGGTGCAGGGCCCAAGCACTTGGGCCATCCTCCACTGCCCTCCCAGGCCACAGCAGAGAGCTGGCCTGGAAGAGAGGCAACCGGGACAGAATCCGGCACCCCGACCGGGACTAGAACCTGGGGTGCTGGCGCCGCTAGGCGGAGGATTAGCCTAGTGAGCCGCGGTGTCAGCCGAATTCATAGTGTTTTACTCCTTTGATAACTCCAGCAAAATGTTATTAGAAAATGTCACTCCACTATGTTTTCAGGGCTTCCTAACTGAGCAACTAGGGAAATGTTGAGTGGAACTGCTTTCCATTTACTTGAGAACACATCGTTGTTGCGGCACGTGTGCTCAGTTGTCCACCCGGCAGGACGCACGTGGAGGCCGAACTCCGTGCTCTGTGCCTGGGACAGGAGGAGAGCAGGCAACGTTGTTCAGTGGAGAACTTTGGAGAGTGGAGGCTGTGTGCGTTGCTGACTCCTCTCCTGTATAAAGGCGTGCCTCTTCCATGGAGCCGGACCCTGGGAAAATATGCACGAAAGAGCCATTGCTGTACACGTAGCCATCTCCGCGGCCTTGTGTGTGCCTGGGTCCCGCGAGGCTGAGTCTCTCCGTGCCATGCCTGCCCTCTCTTCTGAGCCAGCATCGGATGTTCTTCTTTTTCTACCAGCAAATAACCCCCGACTTACATATCTCTGTGTTATCTTTGGGAAAAAACACACAGATAGTATCTTAGCAACAACAATTATAGAAATCACACAGAATGTTATTAAAATCATCAGTTTTTTCCATTTTCCACAGTTGCTCTTGAGATTGTTTAAACCTAAGGCAAATATATTCTTCACACCCTAAAACCAACTTCTAAAATTGTTCTGTTTACTTAAATTCTAACATATTTCTGTAAATAACGTTTTCTTGGGAATTTAAACAGAAGAACCTGTGAAAGCTGGAGACTGGTGTAACGTGACGTGGCCTCATGTCCTTGCTCCCCCAGCAGCTGAGTGGGGAGGAGGAGGAGGGACTGGGCAGAGGGAGTGTGGCCGTGATGCGGTCACAGAGCAGTGCCCAGCCCAGCCTCAGGGGCTCCGCAGTACCCTGAGTTACAGTGCGGAGGCTGTAACTGGGCTTAGCACCCCCTGAAGGCACATCACTCGAACTGGGCTGGCCTTGGAAGGAGACAGTCCTGGGGGAGTCAGTTTTCCCAGACCCCGCCATTCCATCCGCAGATGGCTGCTGGAGGACGCTGTGTTCAGGACACCTCCCAGTGGCTGGGGGATCAGTCTTTCCACTGAAGATGGACTGACATGTCCGCCTGAGGCCGTGATCATGTGTTGCCTGTGTCCCCCTGCCCACCCCAGGTGTCTCCTGTGAGTGAAGCGACTCTGCACAAGCGGCCTCTGACTCTGCACATTTTTCTGGTAATGAGAGATTGGAGGCAGCTTTTCTCTAACAACACTGATCTGTCATCAGAGCTGGACTGACACCACGAACTAAAGGAAAAATACAGACTCCTACAGCTGATCACCAAAAATCCCATACTTCCACAGATTGGTGAAGAATGGAATGAGATGGAAACACTTTTTTTTTTTTTTAAATAAGGTGAGCTCTTCCTTTGGCGTGCCCAGTGATAGGTTCCTGTTTTCCTCAAGTTTCTGCTGCAGTCCAACACTGAGAAGAAATTTCCTAATTTCTCTGAAGGAGCTTTCGGATGTCAGATCCGTTGCTGCAGGTCTTCATGAACTACACAGCTAACCCTCTCTCCAGCAACCGTGCCCACCCTGTCCCTCAGACAGAAATAGCTCTAAGCCAGCAGTGGACAGGAACCCTTAGTCTCGGGGTGGTGAGAGACGAGGGGAGGGCACTGTTCCCAAGGCTCGGGGCTGGCGGGGCGGTTCCCAGGCAGTCACTTAGGACTGAAGTTGCAGCAAGGCAGGGTGACTGGACTCCGCTCTAGTGCTGGAAGCCAGGTCCTCAGCCGTTTTGCTCTCTGAATTCTGTGCTCCCCAGCAGGGAAAGGGAGACCTGGATGGGGCTGGGAGTGCCCTCCACACCCCAGAGCGTGTCAATCTGGTGAGTGGATGTGAACTTCCCACAGGAGCAAGCTGGCCTACGTATCGCGCTGATCTGAAGCCAGGAGCCAGGTGGTTCTCCTGGTCTCCCATGCGGGTGCAGGGCCCAAGCACTTGGGCCATCCTCCACTGCACTCCCGGGCCATAGCAGAGAGCTGGCCTGGAAGAGGGGCAACCTGGACAGAATCCGGCGCCCCAACCGGGACTAGAACCCGGTGTGCCGGCACCGCAGGCGGAGGATTAGCCTATTGAGCTGCGTGCTGGCCTCTGGTTGCCATTATTAAAGGTTACATTTTAGGGGTGCCTAGTTAGCATTCTTTCCCCTACACTAGACTGCCTCCCAGCTCAGAAGTTACCTGTGTGCACCTAACATTCGATGATTAGCTGATTGAGCGAACACAGGAAGGAACACCTGTGACGGGAGCAGACAACAGGCAGAGCAGGAGTACCTAGGGAGGAGATCTGGGCTGGACTTGGCAGGTCAGGGGAGGTGCCGCTCACCTGTGACCTGAAGAAGGGACGTGGGGGCAGAGGTCAGAGGGGATGAAGGCGGTGTTTGGGCTATGGGACGGGGGCGGAAGTGTTTGCTGCTCACTGGCGCACTGGCCATGAGCGGAGCCCCAGCAGTGAAGAATGCTGCTGAGTGTATGCTGTGACAGGTCAGACGAGAGCCAAATAGGTCGAGGACACACTTCTGAGGGGGTAAGAGACATCCTCACACCTTGAGTTAGTGCTTTTCTTTGTAGTTAATATATCCTGTACTGACAGGTGGTTTCTGTAGATATTCTGACTTTCTTGTTTAACAGGAAAATGTGTTTGATCGTTTGGTCAGCGGTTTTATGCATTAAGAGATGGAGTCCGTTTCCAGGGAGCCAGAGGACTCTTGCACCAGGCCTAACAGGTTATGATGAGAGTTTCGCAAGGCCAGGCGTTTGTCTTCTAACCTCTTCTGCCTGGCGCAGGGCCACATGGCAAAATCACATGGGATAGGCAATCTTCCAAGCACGGGCTACCTCAGGAGTAGGCGAAGCTCAGGTAGACACCCAATGCCTGTGACTCCCCCACGGTCCCATCAGCCCCACAATGCCCTACCTCCCAGCTCTGCTGGGAGACAGGAATGAAGATGATCAGGCAAGGGCAGAGGTGGGGTGAGGACGGAGCCCGGCTGGGGAAGGGAGTTTGACCCTGAGTCTCAGACTCCAGGGAAGCAAACAGTTGTGGCCTCTGTGGGCTCTGCCAGTTGGGGACCAGAGGGCTCCTTTTACCAAAGGTGCCTGTCGGTGTCCTGCTGAGCAGTGTCAGTGTCTCACACGTGACACCGTCAGATCCCTGGGAGCTCACGTTGGGTGTCAAGCCCCCGCTGTGGACCCATGGTTTTTGTGTGTTGCAGCTACGCTGCCTCTCTCCAAGGGCTCACCTCTAGTGTGGAGGTACCCACGATACCAGAATGTCTCCTGCTCTGCCAAGTTTAGCTCTGTGGCCTCTGTAGTGTTTTCAGGAAATCTTAATTCCCCAGGCTTCTTTTAACAGTGGGTCTTACATGAAAATTTAGATTTCTGGGTTCTCTTAAATTGAGAAACCTAGCAATTCCGGACAAAACACTAAGGAAAATCGGTGTCACTAGTGAGAGCCAGGAAGCAAGTGTCCCTTTTAAGTCCCCCACTCCCCGTGCCTGTCCCTGCGATGATGCACCTGTGTCGGTCACGTGGGTGACACACTTGTGCAGTAACGCCAGGCTTCTGCGTGCCCGTGGCTCAGGTCTGTACCTGTAGGCTTGTGAGCACGTCCTGCCCGCTCTGCGCCCTTACCCTGCAGTCGCTGCTGTCTAGCCAGTCCCCAGGCTGCAGTGCAGAAGTCCTTTCTTGAGCAACTGCCCAGGTCCCAGCCCATCCTCTGCAAGGCTCTCGTTCTCACTGAGTGTCACTCGGATGTCCTCTCGTTGTAGGAGTGTCCCGGGGGCCTCGTTGTAGGAGTGTCCATCACAGGTACCCACCTTGTTCTGTGCTTGGGTGGGTGAGGCAGCTTTTCAGAAAACTCCTCAAAGCCAAAAACACTTTTCATTACAGCCATTTGACAGGAAATGCCATTGTCAGCTCGACATCGAGATGCCTAAGCAGGCGACACGAGTGTCCACGGAGGAAGGACGGTCTCTCGTTAAGGCCGCTCATCCCATACCTAGACTAGAAGGGCCGGGGGTGCTGCGCTTCCCGCACCAGGGGCACTGCCCCAGTGAGCCCTCTCACAGCTATTCCAGACAGTTCTTTGCAGAATGCTACAGACCTGTTCGCTCCTGGGTTTCACTCCTGATTCCTCACCACACATGTAAGAAGACCATCGCAAGGCAGCAAGGGAAATGGCATAGGTATCTGAGCCTAAGGTTAGAACTTGAACGGATTCATTGGATCAATGAACATTAAAATATCTCGCATTTCCTAACAACGATCACCCTTTAAAAAGGCTTTGAGAATCTCGCCTGCAACGTCCACATCGCTGGAAGTTCCCAGTTAACGCAGAGCCTTGTTCTGCAGCTCCGCTGCGTAGGCCCGGCTTTCATGTCCCAGCTGGGAGGCACACGGGTCCTCGTGGTTCTGATTTCACAGCAGAGCTGAAGGAGTCCTTGAGAGCGTAGCACAGTGAGCGCGGCCCATCCTGTGCACACTGAATCCTGGACAGATGTTTTGCATCTCGCTGTGCTCAGCTACGTCCCATTATGCAGCTCAGCTTTGATCCAGGGGCTCCTTATCTGTGGTCTCTGTAAGTGAATTAAAATGCCCCTTTCATCTCCGGTGAGCTTAGCCCTGTGAATCATTGCCTTCACTCTGCTCCTTCTTAGACCCCGTGTTGTTCTTCTCATTGGTTCCTGGTAAGGATTCTCTTTTTTTTCTTTCCTCGATGAACCAATTCCTTTATCCATTTCTACAAAAGGGCCTGGTGGATGTCACTTCACATTTGTCAAGCCTAAACCACGTAATCTTTTTAGCATGGGGTATTTTACAATATTTTCTTGGGGCACGCTCTTTTCCATCTTTAATTAATCCCCACAAATTGCTGAACAGTTGCACCCCAGGATCAAGAAACATTGGCAAAGCCTTGAAATGATAGCACAAACTCAATAGCTCATTTCCACCATTAGGGAACATTCTGTGAATGATTGCCAGCGGTTCACTCGATTGTCCGTACAAACTCTGTAGTTTTGGATCTTAGGGCGGCCATGTTGTAGGCTTAACCACAAAGTTTGTAAGATTCTGAGGTTAATTTAAGTCACTAACTTAGTATGGATATTGTGGGAGACAGTTACCATTTCTGAATCGGACTGAAAGATGGGCTGTCATGGGGAGAAGCTGACAAATGTTTGTCCTTGCCTTTAAGCTCAGTTCCACTCTTGAGTTAGTGGTGTTTAATCTGACCCCTTATTAAAGGCAGTTTTAAATACATAGTTAATACTGCACTCTATCTGTTCCCCAGGAGTATATGTAATTTATTCACATGTTCACAGGCAATTAAAACATGCATATGCCATAGACAGCTGCAAAAGTTTAAAAGAATTTTATAATTTAACATTTAAAATTGGTTCTGCTTTAAAAGTGATGGTACTTTGTCCCAAATATCCTATTGACTTCTTAAAGTGATGAAATTTTAATAAACAAAAGCTCCAAGCCATTTCTGCATCAAATGAATAAGTCATCCATTGTGAGCTGAAATAAGTTGGGAAAGTGTTCTTCCTCTAATCACCAAATATGGGATATGCTTTTCCCTCAGTGAGTAACTTACAAGTTCCATATCCAAACTGTTAAAGGAAATACAAAAATTTTATTTCTGAAGTTATTTTAAACTTTATAGGAATACTACAAAAGCATAAGCTATATGAAGCAATAACAACCTAAAATTAACCAAAACAAGTTCAAGGTGGATCCTAAGGGCTTAAAATCTGAATTCCTAGAAAGTTCTGCTTGGCTCTTGTCATTGCTACTTTTCGTCATTCAGTTAGAGCCACTCTACATCAAGCTTTAACAGAAAGTAAAATTTCCCAATCAAGTTATTACTTACTAAATATAAGGAGTCGAAAGGAAATGCTCATGGCCCATGATTTAATCACTGCAGAACTAATAGTTCTGGTATAATTAAAGGCCAGTATAATCCAATAATTCTATAAAAGTATTTAGCTTAATTTTAAGAGTACATTGATGGTGTGGTTTGTTTGATGAGAGAGACCCTCTGTGTTTTGCTCCAGTACAATTTAAATCTCTCTCTAGGAATGTATGTTATTAGCAATACACTGCATATCAAAACCTGAGGCACAGTTTGTTAAAACCCCTACAGAAGAAGTTAAGGTATCTACAGGTATTTTGACTACAGAGAACCACTGCTTGAGGTTCTCTGTATATTTTCTGCTTTACTGAAGTGGTGCAAATATAGCATAGGGCTTCCATGAAATTCTCTGCAGATGGCTTGCCCTATGTGTTTTTCTAAGGACTCCTTGTATTGTGAGTAGTGTATTATTTAGTGACCAAGAACACATAGTGGAGAGGAGATAAATGTCTCCATGTATGTGAACGGTAAAGTTATTTGAGATTCAGTTTGTTTGGATTGTTACTCCATGGGCTTTGCCAAATTCCACAGTTTTCCATAGTCTGAAACGTATGTGTGTTTGTATGTGTGTGTGTGTGTGTGAGAGAGAGAGAGAGAGAGAGAGAGAGAGAGAAATGCCAACTATATTTACCAAATCCAACAATAACTTGAAAGGTCATCCATGACCTTTTAATAAACACTTATAGTAGAGACAAAAGTCCCAGAATGAGCTATGGTCTGGTGACATGAGGGTACTTTGAGAAGTTTGTGGAAAAGGAATTGAAAGTTTTTTTTTCCTAGTGCCAAACGTTTTTTAACTCTGTGCATTTTTTTAAAATATATGTTTTCCACGTACTTTTTGAAGGCCCCTCTTAATTATCTTGGCTTTATCAATTTGGGAAAATTTCAGTGACTTAGTACAGTAAAAATGCTAAGAGAAGAAATGATGAAAGCAAGGGGCCCAAATGTGACTATGACTTGTGAGTGACTTGCCATTCTGTCACTAGGGCCTGTGTGTTGATGGTGTGGCACCTGTATCTCTCATGCTGTCCCACCCTCCCACTGGATGCAAGCTCTCTCAGAGCAGAGATAAAGCCTTCTCTATTGTGCCATGCTTGGCCGTTCCCAGCCAGACACTGTCTAGGGAGGGTGAGCAAAGAAGAACCAATGCAGTTTCTTTGGTCAAATAATTCAACTGCTAGAAACAAAAGTTTAGAATGACTACCAAAATTTTTGATCTTTCAAAAGTCTGTTCTATTAATTTTTGTATTGTGTGGCAAGCTTGTAGTAGTTTTCCCATAAATGGGTATATCTACCCAAGAAGAGAATCATTTTTAAGATTCATTTATTTATTTTGAAATTCGGAGTTAGAGATGGAGACAGACAGAAAGCTCGATCTTCCATCCGCTAGTGCATTCCTCAGATGGCCACAACGGCCAGGGCTGATCCAGGCTGAAGCCAGGACCTTCATCCGGGTCTTCTATGTGGGAGGCAGGGGTCCAAACACTTGGGCCATCTTCCATTGCTGTTCCCAGGCCATTAGCAGGGAGCTGGATCAGAAATGGAGCACCTGGGGCATGGACTGGCGCCTGTATGGTGCCAACATCGCAGAAGGCATTTCACTGACTACGCCACAATGCTGGTACCCTAGTAAGAGAATTTGAAAGAGGTGTATTGCACTGTTAGCTGAAAAAGGAGTGAACAGACTCAGTATTAGTTTGGACACCATTGTCTCCAGAAAGAGAACCTCAGATACTGGGGGGAGCGGCTGGGGAGAAGAATGAGAACCTCTGGAATTGATTCATGAAGGAGGGTGCTGAGGTTTTACGGAGAGGAAACTAACAGATGGCCCACTCTTAGTGCCAACAACTGCCACCAGCCCCGCCCCTCACCCCCCAGGAGCTCTTGCCATGTGTGTGTGTTCGGTACTAGCACAAGTCAAGAGGCTCTGTGGAAGGACCGCGGGTCGCCGTCAGTCACCCCTGACCTCCTCAGCACCCTTGGTCTCCCTGCTCATATCTGTGGGCTTTGTGGGAGAAAAGCGTCTCAGCAGACATGAGTTAGCAGAGGCCGCGGAGCCACAGGTGTGCTTTTTAAGCTTCTAGTCGAGACAGAGGTATGAAAACATTAGTCAGCTGCCCCAAACTCATTCTGATGAATCATGAGTCAATCTCTTCTAAATCCGTTGAACAAATCTCTGTTACTGATTTTTTCATTCTTTTAGGTGTCAGAAATGGTTAAAAAAATAACACAGCCATTCTTTTAAAAACCAGATGTGTTTAAAAAAAAAAACCTGACTTATACTTCAATCTACTTAAACATGTCACTGAAATAAAATGAAGTTTATGAAATCTACACTGTATTCCCTAAAGGCCTTGACTTCATCTGTTAATTTGTCTAAAATGTAAAACAGATTTCTAAAAACGCAGTCCTCTTAAACCTAGAACTAGAGGTTGAAAACGTGTAGCAGTCACCTGATATAGCCATCTTCTAAAGCAAACCTGTGTATAATGGATAATTCGTGCTGGAACCGTCTTCCTTCGGGAAGCCAGCTCCCTCCTGGGAGAGCACTATGTGATCCTAGCCTCCTGGCCTAAGTCTTTCTTTACATCTGGCCACAGTCTGCCCACTGAAAGGGGCCACCACAAATCCACTCTTGCTTGGCCTTTTGAAAATTTGAGGAAGTCCGATCTACTCTCAGAAAACTCCACAAATGAGAAGGCACCCAGTGTGCCCCATCCCCCTCGAGACTTTTCTCTCTGGCCTTGACATTCCTTCTTCAAAATCACATTTTATGTCACGTGGTTTCCTGGGCCTTCACTATTCCTACACACGTCTACCAGGAACATGTTATGATTTGTCCTTGTCCCTCCTAGGTTGGTGCCAAATGTCTTTGATAACTAGTGATTGCAATGAACTCAGTTTTGAAAGGACATGAGAAGAACAATCATTATTCAGCAAATACTTCTGATACCCTGCCCTCCACTTGTCTAGGAAAACCATGCACCAGGGAGCGCTTTCTCCCCGGGCGCGACAACAAAGTGGGCTGGCTGCATCGGGCAAGCCAGCATCGTCCCTGCACACGCCGCTCCTGTCTGAGCGTGTCCCTGTGCGTGCACTTCCTGCTGCCTCCCTTCTGGCTTCCTCAGGGAAGCTGCTCCAGTTATGCTGCTTTGCACTGAGAAAGTTGGGCTGTTTCCCCTCCTATGTAATTCCTCAGACTTGAGGAAGAAAGCCGCACTCTGCTTGCCACCGTTGGTGACCAGTGTTCCCTTTCTCGAAGCGTGCACAACTTTCTTTTATCACTGTTTCTCCAGCAGCAGGGCCTTACGTTGACTTGGAAGATCTCATCTTTCCTCCCGTGGTGATGCAGTCATGCAGGTCACAATCTACTCTCGCATCAGCCCTTCTCGCAGGCATGGACGTCACTTCTCTGAAACCCTTCGTCCACTTGACTGTCAGAGAACTTTTCCTTTTCTCAGTTTCCGCTCTCCAGGTGTCAGCCGTAGGTAGATACAATCAGACACTAATGCTGTAAGCTTGTGTGCTGCACACTGCATGGACCAAGAGTGTATACGGCCAGCAGTGCTGCTGAGTGCTTGCAATGGAAAGATGAACCAGATTCAGTTCTTTTCTCTGAGGAGATTATAGTCCAGTAAGGAAAGCAGAAACCAACAAACAGCTTTTTTTCTTTCTTCCTTTTTTTTCAGACAGGCAGAGTTAGTGAGAGAGAGAGACAGAGAGAAAGGTCTTCCTTTTCTGTTGGTTCACCCCAATGGCCGCTGCGGCCAGCGTGCTGCAGCTGGCGTACCGCGCTGATCCGAAGCCAGGAGCCAGGTGCTTCTCCTGGTCTCCCATGCAGGCGCAGGGCTCAAGCACTTGGGCCATCCTCCACTGCCTTCCCAGGCCACAGCAGAGAGCTGGCCTGGAAGAGGGACAACTGGGACAGAATCCGCCGCCCTGACCAGGACTAGAACCTGGTGTGCCGGCGCCGCAGGCGGAGGATTACCCTATTGAGCCATGGTACCAGCCAGTTTTCTTTCTTTCTTTTTAAATATTTCTTTATTTGAAAGGGAGAGTTACAGAGGGGGAGAGAGAGACCTTCTGTCTGCTAGTTCACTCCACCACTGTGAATGGCCACAGTGGCTGGGCCTGGGCTGGGCCAAAGCCAGGAACCAAGAAATCCATCCAGATCTCCCATGTGGATGGCAGGTGCTCAAGGCCTGGGGCTGTTTTCTGCTGATTTCTTAGGCACATTAGTAGAATCAGAAGCAGAGTAGCTGGGATTTGAACATGGGATATGGGCTACCCAGGCTGCCCTTTGCTTAATGCACCACAATATTGGCCTCAAACAAATAATTTTCCTCCTATGAAATGTGCTGGAATGTGGGTAAGTGCCCAGGTAACTTGGGCATAGAGGAAAGAACAAGGACTAGTTGTGCCTGGGGAGTAAGGGAGGCCTCCAGGGAGGGCGCGGCGGCCGTTTCCTCGTGTTTTGAGTGAGGAAATGTGAATGTCCTGTGATGGGAAGGACTGGGAGTGGGGACGGGGACAGGCAAGGGTGCGCCACCCAGGTCAAACCTCGAGAGTTGGAGGTTGTGCAAATGCAGGGCAGGGTTTGATCCTAGGTGGAGATGAGGAAGCAGGAGGTGACAAGGTAGTGCGGTAAGAAGACAGAATGGAGCCATGTTGTGAGGCTTTTGTGCAAGCCAGGATTTCCCAGGCCGAGTTCTGGGAGCAGTCGGCGCTTTCCCAGGTAGCTTTGTGAGGAAAGGCCCTGCCACGTGGACAGCGAGGGAACCGTCAGTCTTCTGCAGGAGTCTCTGCTCTGTTCACTTAGTAAAGGGAGTGAGATCTCGGTGCGCACCAACTGTTTGATTTCCTTTAACCGTGCTTTTTCTGCCTGAAGCGGATGTGATTCCTGTTCCTCTGAATTCCTCCGTCCTGTTTAAATGCTATCCATTTGCAGAAGGCAAGCCCCGCGTCTGGGGATTCTGAAGGAGACCTAGGAGTCCAGGATGCGTTACCTTGCTGAGCTGTCTCCTTGCCCTGTGAGTGTGTCGAAGCTGGTGTGCACCATGAGCTTGGAAGAGGACAAGCCCGCAGCGCCTCACACCCCCAGCCGCCTTCCATGATGCTGTTTCATTTCATTGTCAAAATGCCCCTTGCTGCCTGTATTATGCTCATTTTTCTGAAGGTCTCTGATAGAGTGACATGCTGCTGTTTGGAGATTCCAAACATCCTTCTGCTTATGTGCTGTGATTTCGGGATCCACTGTCATCACTTTATCCCTTATGTGAACTTGCATGCTCCTTGTGTTTGATGGCCTTATTCTTTTACCACTCTGGGTCCTTGGGACCATTGTGGAACCCTACTGGCTCTCATTCATTGTCTGAGAAATGAATGAATGGCAGGTTTTGAAAGTTTAGAGTGAAGAAGTTGACAGAACACATTGATTGCTTATTTAACTTGAGGGGAAATAATTCAGAGGAAAGTAATATATGGTTAAAAAATAGCAGAGCCAAAGAAAATACAACGGAAGCTTCAAGTAAATTGTAAATTTAAATGTAATGGTATATTTTCAGGATCTACTGAAAGCATTAAAGAAGAAGTATAATGAGCACATTCATCACTGTATTTTGACTTTCTAAATGGAAAACGTATTAGGAGGAAGGAATTTGACGATGAAAGATTGCCAACAGCAGGCCCATTGTCAGTGGCCCGGAGTCGAGATGAGGGATTTAGGTAAACATTGAATGGAAATGGCAATTTTTCAAAAGGCAGGAACGGATGACTGAGTCGCACTGGGTCTTGCTTTGCTGAGGCTGCCGTAACGAAGTCCCCAGCCTGGGCAGCTCCTGCAAGCCTGGGGCATTGATAGGGTTGGCACCTGGGGAGAGCTGCAAGGGGGGGTGTGCACCAAGCATCCCCGCTTGACATGCAGGGGGCTGGGTTATCTCTGTGCTTCTTTCTCCCTGTTGTCATCCTTCTATGTCTTATCTGTCCAAGTTTCACCTTTTTGTGAGACACCAGCCATATAGCTTAGGGTCTGCAAATGACCTAATTTTAACTTATTTTTCTAAAGACTTGGTCTCCACACAAGCTTGCGTTTTGCACTTCTCAGGGATAAAACTTCAGTCTTTGAATTGTGGAGACATCAGTCAACCCATAGCAGAACACCCGTGGTAACCCTGAATAAGAATAGCAGAAATTGAAACCCCAGTTCCTTTAAAAAGTGTGTCTTGAAGTGCACTTCCACACCAGACATGGTGCTCGTATCAGAGATACCAAGCTATATCTTCTGTGAGGCAGATACATAGGAGCTAATTACAAGGCAGCATGTTCAGAGTTATCAACAGGAACAACATACCTAGACAGGAAAGGAGGATGATGTGAGGAAGCTTCGAGAGAAGGTTGGGGAGCAAATTCGGGGGGGGGGACAAAGTAACATTTCCTGTGAGTGACGCTGAGTTCTGTGCGGTGAAGCCGCTGTTGGACGTGAAAGGTGAAAACTGGGTAGGAGGCCCTGGAGATCTTGCAAGTAAGAACCACTCAGTTATTTTAACTAGAGACACCACAAGTGCAGCTCACCATGAAGGGTGCTTCAAGGAGGTCTTGGGAGGCAGAAGCAGCAGCCAGAGCACTGCAGGTGAGAGCACACCGGGTCAGACCAGTGACCCCAGGGCCGTCGTCACCGCAGTGCGCAGACGAGGGACCACGAGGGCCTTCATGAAGAGTTGTGGACGGAGAACAAGGCATGGAAGAGTGAGGAGTTAACCTGGCTGAGGTTGACAAGAGTTAGTGAGAGCTGAGTAGAGCTAGGTGGCTATTTAGGATGACATCTAGATTTCCGAATGGGGTGACCAGGCATATAGGGTTGGGATTAAAATACGGGCCACAGAGTCGACATTTGGCAATAAAGAGAATGTGTTCAGTCTTGAACATGTTGGCTTTGAGATGTTTGTGAGGCACCCAAGTGGGGCTGTTTAGTAGAGAGTGAGAACTACACATAAGTAGATCAGGGGAGAGACAGGGCCTACAGATTAAGGCACGACTGTCAGGGACACACTCACTCCCTCACTTACAGCCAGTGTGTATTGGGCACCTGCTGGATCCCACGCTTCATGCTTTTGGCAGTCACTGAAGCTAGTAGACTGATTGGAAATGCCCAAGGGAAAACATGGGAAAAACCATGGGCCCACCTCTGAGAAACATCCATAGAGAAAAGTAACAGAGAAAGATGAGCAGCCAACAAACGAGGCTGAGAGTGGGAGGTGAAAAGGTTGCAATGCAGAATATCAGAGCATTATCAGAAGGAGATGTTGAACAGTGTTGAACTCACTGTGAGGCAGTTATGATGAGGACCTGAGTGAGTCAGGGTTCTCCCCAGAAACAGCCCTGCAAATGGAGTAATTAAGTAGAGAGAGGAAGAGAGAGACACCTGTGGAACAGGGTCTCCTCCATGCCAGAAAGATTTGTAGGAAGCACGTACCGCCGGCCACCTCTCTTGACAAAATGCCACTGACGCCAGAGGAGGGGAGAGCAGTTGGCATCACTCACGCAGGCCCAGTGCTCCAACTGAGCAAGAGCAAGGTGCAGCTGGCACGGGGCAGGTATGTGCAGGCTATTTGGCTCCGGTTTTCAGACATTCTTGTGCTTGGTCATCTGGCCATCCAGGGTGTGAGAAGCAAGAGTAGAAGCCGGACTGCAGTGCACTAAGGGGTGACAATACCAACACCTCTGTAGGCTTGGGAGAGCTTTACTGAGAAAGGCAACATAAGAGGACTTGGGGGAAGAAGAGAGGGAGGGGAAGAGAGGGAGGGACATCCCCCTCTCCCTCCTCTCCTTCTTTCCCCCCTCTCCCTCCTCTCCTTCCTCCCTCCCCTCTACCCTCCCCTTCTCCCTTTGTTAATTATTTGACTCATGTTCCAGTATTGTTGACCCCTTCTCTAGCCACCCGAAGGCTGAAGAGAGCCGAGCACTAGGTCCATTGTTCACTCAGCAAAAGCTGTGAGAATTGAGCACATCCAAGAGGGAGTATGAGTAAGGTAGGCATTCCAAAACCCTGCCTTTTACTTTTTAAGCCGAGTTCTAACTTACTTCAATCAACCATTTTATTTCCTGGACAGTGTCATTTTTCTTCAGGGAATTTCACTAACATTCATCTTAACAAACATTGATTGAACTTGATACTGCATTTTCAGGCTTGGTGCACATGGCATATAAATTCTAATTCGCCTCAATTTTAGGTGGTGGGCCAATTGAATTAAAATTATCATATTCAGAAAACTTCTGCATAGTCTAAGCCATAAATGTGTAAGATTTTGTTATTGCAAAGTCCAGCACAGTGTTGTGGACAGCAAGAGCAATTTCAACATCCCAGCATCTGTTTGTTCCTGGCATCACATACAGGGTCTGTTCCGCCTCACTGTCCTCTGTGACTAAGAGTTGAACCTGATCTCCTTGTCCTTGAGTTTATCTACCGCTTTCCAAGAAAACAAATGATTTCTGTCTAAAGTTAGTTATAATTTATATGTAGTAGATTTACTAAATTACTTCCAGATCTGCCTTTTTGGAAAAAAAATAGGTAGACTAGAAAGAAATTTATGATCTTTAAAAGGAATCTTTGTTTTTGTCCAACTGTATGTTTTTTAGGCCACATATGTTCATTTCCTTTTCTCAGTGGCTGAAAATAGCACAAAAAAACCTTGAAGGAGTTAGAATGGACCTGGACAGAGACAAGCGCCTTCGTGTTTTCCTTCTTTCTCTGTCACCTGTTGTCTTATACGAAGACAAAATTATTTTTACAAATTGGCAAGCACACAACTTTCTGGGCAAGTTTTTGCCATTAATGCAACCGAAGTTGAGTGACAAATACAGTTTCTGTCCAGTTTCAGTCCTGACTGACAGCAGTGGCTGTCTCACGCTGTCCTGAGGAGGGTCTTGAGGGTGGGGGACACAGTTCAGTTCATGATCTCTGTTTTGTGCCTGGAACGGGAGGCTCTTCTCTGTGGCCTCCACCACATCAGTGAGTAGTGTGTCTCCTACCAGAAAGACACACGTGGGACTGTATGTACTGTCATGTATGATGATATGTCATCCTTAGGAGTTGGCTGTGCAGTAGCAGTGAGAATGACCTGCCCGCATCGGTCCCACCTCTGCGTGGGTGTCACTGGGGACAGGGGCTTGCACTGCTCCTCCCCAAGGGTAGGTGATTGCGATAGGACTCCCAGCAACACCCAAACCAGGATTCTGCCTGACTGCAGACGCGAAGCGGAAGTGAGGCTCTGCAGTTGAGGTAGAAGGGAATGACAGTGGCATAGAATGAGTGCTGAAGTTTAGGTTCCTTTAGCTCTGGGGCAAGAAGGCGAGAGACAGAAGCAGACTTCGTCTTTTATAAGAATAAATGGGAATGAGAGGGCGGATGATGGCCGGCAACAGGCATCCCAGTGGCAACTTAACTGCTGCACTGAACGCCCACCCCTGAAGCACACTTTAAATAGATGCAAATAGGTGAGATGCAATGAATGGAAAGAGATTTACTGCGCAGGCAATAAGCACAGGAAAACTGGAGTGGCAGTCGTCATATGATTAAAACAAAATTTGTTATCACAAAGACAAAAGACATGGGGCCTATTTCTCGGCATTGCCAAACGTGGCTTCCCCTGTCTGGCCCTGAGCGAGGTCCCAGCTGGCTCAGCCTTTGTCTGCGAGCTTCCCTTGCCACAGGAGCCCTCAAAAGGATGCCTGGGCACCTCCGGAGCTGGAAGAGAACAGAGAGACAGAGACTGAGAAAGGTCTTCCATCTGCTGGCTCACTCCCTGAGTGCTTGCAACAGCAGCGGAAGGCCAGGATGATGCCAGCATCCAGAAAATGCATGCATATCTCCCAAGCGTATAGTACTTACGCTGTCACCTGCTGCCTCCCAGGACGCACCTCAGCATGCAGTTGGAACAGAAATGGAGCAGCCAGACTCAGACAAGAAAGTCCAGGCCCCACAGCTGCCCTGATTCAGCTTAAGTGGCTCTGTATTGATTCTGCATCTCCAAAGGCAAAATTCACAGAGACTTCTACATGTTTTCAAGACCAAAGAAAATGAGCATACCTCTAACTGAGACAGAAACACAGGGAGAACTCCCGTTGATTAGTGTACTCCCCAGATGCCTGCCACTGCTGGAGCTGGGCCAGGAGGTCAGGCAGGAGAGACTCAGCTCAGGTTCTCTGTACGTGAGGTTGGAACTCAACTACTTGAAGTGTCACCTCTGCCTACCAGGACTCACCCATGCTGGGTACTGGAGCTGGAAGGAAGGGCTGGACCTCAAGCCCAGGTATGCCACTGCCTAGGGTCTTGCACATACTGATCTCCTCCTGGGCTGTCAGTCCAAGGCCTCTTGTTGCATCATCTGTTCAAACACTCCCCGTCTGCTTCCAGTTTTCCTATGGACGTAAATGAGGTCGGAGGCGTAATGGCCTAGGGCAGATGTGTCTGAGGTCAGAGGCGTAATGGCCTAGGGCAGATGTGTCTGAGGTCGGAGGCGTAATGGCCTAGGGCAGAAGTGTCTGAAGTCGGAGGCGTAATGGCCTAGGGCAGACGTGTCGCGTGCTGACGCTGAGCACCATTCCAGTCAAACCACTTGCCGATGAAACCTTTGCAGAGCAGGGGTCAGCACAGCAGGGAGCCCACTAACAAGTCACCCACCTTTCAGCTAAGGAGGCGCAGGTGTAGCTCAGACATAGAGGATAGCGCGGATCTCCCGCAGCGTTTCCTCGCGGCATGGACAGGGACGTCGGCACAAGGCTCGTGCTGTTGAGAGCAGGCCTCTTCCTCAGACAAACACCAAAATGTCCAGGTCTTCATCCTTCGCCAGCTTTCAGAACTTTATTCACACTGAAAGCTGCCTTGATCTCCAGAGTAATTTCTCATTAAAGGTTAAAGGAAACAAAAAAAAAAAAAGAAGACGACAAGTTCTGGCAAAGATGTGGAGAAAAGGGAACTCTGGCACAATGTTGCCTTTTCCATAGCCATTATGGAAAACTGTGTGAAATTTCCTCATGAAATAAAAGGTGGAGCTACTGTATGATACAGAAACCCACTGGGAGGTATAGATACAAAGGAATTGAAATTAGGGTGCCCTGGCATATCATTACAGCATTATGCATAGTAAGCATGAAACAGAGTCAACCCCAGTGTTGATCGCAAATGAATGCGTAAAGGAAATGTGCAATGTGTTGAAATATTACACTCTAGCCCACACAATGTATTATGTGCTAATTCAAAATATTTTTTAAAGCTTAAAAGTAAGAAAACAAGAAGTTTTGAAAAATTTTTGGGACACAACCTCTGGTACAAGTATCATTATATTTGGCAAACAAGGACAATATGAGATTTATCTTGTCTCTCTGTTTGGAAGCTCTTAGGAGGTAAGGAGCCTGGCTTTTGCGTCTCCCTCCCTTGTATGGTGACATTAATGGACTTTTTAAAAAAGATTTTATTTCTTTATCTGAGAAGTAGAGTTACATACAATGAGAGGGAGAGACAGAGAGAAAGGTTTTCTGTCGTTGGTTCACTCCCCAAATGGCCACAATGGCCGGAGCTGTGCCGATCCAAAGCCAGGAGCCAGGAGTTTCTTCCTAGTCTCTCACGTGGGTGTGCAGGGGCCCAAGCACTCGGGCCATCCTCCACTGCTTTCCCAGGCCACAGCAGAGAGCTGAACTGGAAGAGGAGCAGCTGGGACTAGAACTGGCGCCCACATGGGACGCTGGCGCCACGGGCAGAGGATTAGCCTACTGTGCACGGCGCTGGCCCCATTAATGGACTTTTAATGCATACATTATAAAAAACATCTTTTATTAGACTATGCAAAAATGGGAATAAGTTATTCTACCTTTTTTGTTGAAGCTCTGCTGAGGATTTTTAAAAAAATTTATTTGAGGGGCCAGCAGTGTGGTGTAGTGGGTAAGCGTCTCTCTGCGGTGCTAGCATCCCATATGGGCACCAGTTCTAGTCCTGGCTGCTCCTCTTCCAATCCAGCTCTCTGTTATGACCTGGGAAAGCAGTAGAAGATGGCCCAAGGGCTTGGGCCCCTGCACCCGTGTGGCAGATCTGGAATTAGCTCCTGGCTCCTGGCTTCTGATTGGCCTAGCTCTGGCCACTGTAGACATTTGGGTATGAACCAGTGGATGGAAGAGAAAACCTTTCCCTCTGTCTCTCTCTCTCTCTCTCTTTCTCTCTCTGTAACTCTATGCAATCTTAAAGTATTTATTTGCAAGGCAGAGTTACAGAGAGAGAGGGGAAGAGACAGAAAAAAAGAAATCTAACATCCTCTGGTTCACTCCCTCCCACAACCGCCAGGGCTGGGCCAGACCGAAGCCAGGAGCCAGGAGCTTTTCTGGATCCCCTACGTGCATGCAGGTGCCTAAAGATTCATGCCATCTTCCACTGCTTTCCCAGACACAATAGCAGGGAGCTGAATCAGAGGTAAAGCAACCAGACTCGCTCAAAGTGGCGCCCATGTGGGGTGCTGGCATCACAGGTGACTTTACCCACTACTCAATAGTGCTGGCCACTCTGTTGGGGATTTTTTTTTTTGACAGGCAGAGTTAGACAGAGAGAGAGACAGAGAGGTCTTCCTTCCGTTGGTTCACCCCTCAGATGGCCGCTACAGCCAATGCGCTGCGCCGATCTGAAGCCAGGAGCCAGGTGCTTCTCCTGGTCTCCCATGGGGTGCAGGGCCCAAGCACTTGGGCCATCCTCCACTGCCTTCCCAGGCCACAGCAGAGAGCTGGACTGAAAGTGGAGCAACCGGGATAGAATCTGGTGCCCCGACCAGGACTAGAACCTGGGGTGCTGGCACTGCAAGCGAAGGATTAGCCAAGTGAGCCGTCTGTTGGGGATTTTTAACAAGAGTGAAATGCATATGAAGATGAGGGAACTAAGGGATAATTACCCAGAAATACTTCAACAGAACAAAATATATCTCTACTTAGACCAACACTATCCACTCCGGATATGAACTTGTAAAAGCTTTTCAACACACACACACACACACACACACTACTTTTATCTTTGCAATGAAGAAAAGGAGAATCATAAATTGGAGATCCCTCACACTGTATTTAAAAGCAACCTACAATTAACTTGAGAATGAGTTACTTTATCCAGACTAACTGAAGGGTAAAAGCTTTGAAAAAACCCAGCTGTTGCAGTCAGTGCCTTCACGAGCTGAGGCAGCGGGACATGCTTGGAGACGCTTGCTTCCTGCCGCACGCCGATCAGACATGATTCCTCCCGTGCAGGACGCCAGCCCCAGCCCCTTCACAGGCAAGGAACTGCAGCTGAGGATCTCCCACTGAGCCCCGTGGCAATTCCCCTCCGTGTTTTGTTGCTGTCCTGTGGCCGAGGGTCTCCAAGTAAGAAGTCCTGACGTCACCCGACAGCAGAGTAATGTTCCCCTCGTGCTGATTTGCAGTAGCAGCCTGGGGAAAAGCTCTCCGCCTTGGGTTGTGGATGTTCACCTCCTCTGCAGGTGGGCAGTGGAAGGGCTGGAGCTACTGGTTGTGTCTCAGAGCAGAGGGTATTTGTATACAGCTTTATGGTACACAGTACATCAGACACTTCGAATTCCAAAGCGTTGTTATAATTTTAAAATAATACATCACTGAAATTTTATCTTCATGTAGAACATTCCAGTCCTCCACAAACATTTATGAGCTCCACTTCTTTCCGCCTATTAAATAGCAATCTTCTGGCACATACATCGTACTGTGTGTCCCAGCCAAGTAAACCACTGTCAGATGAAATTAGTTAAATTTAATGCATAGTTCATGCAGTGTTACAACCAAGTTTAATATGTGCCTTCTACAAATAAGACCATTTTGACACTGCCCTGTGAACCTTTGGTCATCTTGAATTTTTGAGATGCAATCATTCAGTGAAATGTGGATTTGTGAAGATGTGCATTTTGATGGCGATTGGATCTGGAGCCGTGGCACAAGCGGCTGATTTGCAGGCAGGAAAGATTGCCAGTGGTTTCTACCCTGCCAAGAGCTACCCATCTGAAAGAGCATGAAATCCTACAGTGCTTGCTCCGTGTGAATGCAGCCACATCACGTGGGGCAGCTTGTACACAACTGTGATCTTTGAAATTTGGGAGCTGCTTGGACTTGGCAGAAATGAAAGAGAAGTTAAGAGGGAAAGTTTGAAAATCAGCACTGAGAAATAATTTCCCTAAAATAATGACAGTGGAAGGAAATGAAACAGTGGGGTGGGGTGTGCACCATGCCATCAAGTTCTCAGTCTCTGTGATTCAGAGAATGAGCTTCTGAAATGACATACTTGCTCTCCTGTCCAACCGCAAGGTTCTGCTGTGGAGTTATGAGAGCTGCTGCTGATACTGTTTCCTTACCTCCCCCACTCACACAGAAGTATGAGGAAAGGCAAGGAGGATGCTCAGGGCTCTGGCTTTGCTGAGAGACAAACAGGGAGCCCCTGCCCCTAGCCATGGCTCACAGGAGTCTACACCATCTTCCTTCTGTGGCAGCCCCAGCTCCCCGTCTCCTATCAGAGGAGGCCAAGACCTGCCAGTGAGAACAGACTGACAGTGAGAACAGACCACAAGCACGGCAGGAATTCATCGTTAAGTTGATACCATTTATTCATAAAGAAACAGCTACAGGGGCAGGCGCAGAGCCAAGCAGTTAAGATGCCAGTGGGGGCACCCACGTCCATGGCAGAGTGTGTGGGTTTGTGGCTCCTGACTCCAGATTCCTGATAAGCCACACCCCGGGAGGCACTGAAGATTGACCGACTGCTTGAGTCCTTGCCACCCACATGGGATACCTGGGTTGAGTTCCTGGCTGCCCACTTCGGCCCAGCCCAGCCCTGGCTGTTGCGGGTATCTGGGGAGTGAACCAGTGGATGGGAGTTCTCTCTCAGCCTTTCTTGCTCTGGCTCTGAAAAGAAAGATAAGCTGTGTGTTCACTCAGGCAGGCAGTTTGAAACAGTTCCGTCCCACTCCTCACCCGTCCTCCTTCATGTCACTCCTCTTTCTGTTCATATTTCATTTCACCAGCACTGCTGTGTGTCTTGAAATCATTTTCACGCTGAACTATAGAACAAAGGATGTCAGAGTTGAAGGGACTTTAAAGATCCAGTTTCTCACCTTACAGTTGAAGAAATGCAGGTCTGAGACATGAAGCAACTCACCTGATACCATCAGGGACCGCAGGGCCAGCTCTGAGTTCCCACTTTGCAATTTAATGCTGTTTATGTCACTTGCTCTTTCCTTTCAAAAATGTGAGCTCGTTCTTTACGTAGGCAGTCTTGCATGGTATGAATTCGAGGCATCAGTCTTCCTGCTTCAGCAACCTTGCTTCTCACTGGCCTGCGGACAGGGGATTTCCGCCGTGAGGCTTTCGAAAGAGAAGGTCTAGTGTTACTCATGAATGCACAGTGGGCTGACACACAGTGTTGCCCTCGGGAAACTCCTACAGGGATTTTGGCAAGTGGGCATCTATCCCTTGATCCTAACCCCTTGGCATTCCTTAATCCTTCATTTCATCAGACACAAGGAAAACTGCAGTCATTCTTTCTGTGGATATTGGTTGCCAATCCGGAAACACATACAAGGGAGTTTGTTAGACTTCCTAAGTATGTGGATTGCACAAGGGGTCTAACAAAGCAATGTTGATGGGATACTGTGTCAATGGTAGAAATAATCAGAAGGAAGAGAGAAGGAAGCAAGTAAGGAAATGAAAGAGACAGGGAATGAAAGCAGGGAGAGAGGGAGAGTGAAAGGAAAGAAGAGGAAGGAACAGCCAGAGAGAGAGAGAACGAGAGGGAGAAGGAGAGGGAGAGGGAGGGGAGGGGGAGGGGAGAGAGGGAGAGGAAGGGGAGGGGGAAGGGGAAGAGGGAGAGGAGGGGGAAGGGGGGGAGAGTGAGAGTGAGGGGAGGGAGAGGGAGAAGGAGAGGGAGAGGAGGGGGAGGAGGAAGGAGAGGGAGAGGAGGGGGAGGGGGAAGGGAAAGGAGAGGGAGAGGGAGGGGAGGGAGTAGGAGAGGGAGAGGAAGGAGAAGGAGAGGGAAGGGAGGGGGAAGGAGAGGGAGAGGGAGGGGAGGGGGAAGGGTGGGAGGGAGAGGGAAATGGAGAGGGAGAGGCGGGGGAGGGCAACCACTGGAGGTGTAATTACCACAAATTGCTAGAGGCTTGAGTTTTTTTCTACCCTGGATCTAATCACCACTGACATTGTCTCTGGGCAGATAGTCACATAAAATGTGTTCAAACTAATGAAGATCTCAGAATCAGAACAGAGTGTGATGATGCTGTTGCCTGCTGTGTTCTGCTAGGTGCATTAGAAGGATAGAGAGTGTAGAAGAAGGATTTGCTGAAATAAGAATAACCGCACAGAAGGTGTCTGTATCTGGTCCGTGCGATTGTTGGGGTTATAAGAGGGTTTAGGACTCCTCCTGGCGCCACCTCTTCAGGACAGGCGTAATGCTTTTGAGAAAAGCTAAGGCAGGGAGAGCCTGTGATGGGGGTGGCTGTGCCAGTACACACACTTTACGACTGAATGCTTTTCCTCTCAGCCATGCTGGGGAAGACTCTGCTCACATTCTTCTGGAACTAATGTTTTAAAAAATACTTCACGTGATTGATTAATCTTCCATAGTTTGAAACATTATTGCTTGAAATAATTTAAAATACTTCTTATCAAACTTGAATATTCACCCAGGGATCTTGTAACTCAGGCTGCATTCCTAGCAAGCTGCCAGACCCGTCAGACACTGACCCACAGGCCGCTGCATGAGCCCATCCTGCAGGGCGTCCCAAGGCCACTTTCCTGTGGGACTAACCGTCCTAGCATGAGGCTGATGTACTCTCCCTCACACGGTTCTCCACTGATGCCGTGCACCCAAGGGAAGGGCCAGAGCTGGTCCAAAACAAAGGTGGTAGCTGTGACTGGGGTGGCCTCAGCAGCTGGGGTGGGTTTGGACAAAGGTTTGGTAAAATGTAGCATGAACACTGCTGGGAATACATCAGAGCTAAGATGGGATGTTTGCAACATGGCAGAATAGGAAGGGAGCACATTGACAGTCGGGAAAGACAGTTTAATAAAAGTGAGGTACTGCAGTTTCAAGGAAGAGTTAGGGAACAAACAGCAGAGGAAACTCTTCTGGAACTGCTGGTTCATGGTGGACCTACGTGGAGGGCATGGCCGCCCACAGCTCGGGACCCAAGCCATGGAATCTACGCACCAGCCTGGAAAGGGAGGTGAGCCGAAACCTCAGTAGCCCGAGACACTGGTGGGAAAGTGGAAGGAGGAGCCTAGAGGGAACAAAGCTTGAGGCCCCGTGAAGGAAAGTTCACCAGGCTAACTAGAGGAGAGAGGGAAAAGGGGGGGGGCGGTAGGGACATGAGTCTCTCTCTCTCCACTCACCTTTCAAGGGTGAGCAAGACAAAGAGCTGGCGCCATTTTGGACATACGTAGGGGCTGCGCCCACCATCAGCCAAGCAGAAAAACCTGACTCTGGGGAGTGAAATAACAGGAGGTTGGGACCTGGTGAATGTGAGGAGCTAATGAACTGAGACTGTGAAGGACTGAAGGTGTGGGAGAGATCTCACGGAGACCTGAGTGCTCGCAGCGGAGCACACAAACTCGGTAACCTTGGCAACCCGGTGGGAGACGGCAGAGAAATCTGAGCTCACACTGAGGACTCCATAAATCATTTGTGTGGTCCTTGGGACAGAGCAGACGAATAGTATACCTACAGGAGCCAGAGATCAGGAATTGGCTGTCTTCAATTCCACTCAGCTGTACAGAATTACTTCCCTTCTGAATCAAAAAAAGAGAAAGAGAGAGAGATTTACCATGCCTAACCTGGGAGTGTCACCTTTGGCACACCCTTAACCCCAAAGAACCAAACAGAGCTCTCTGGCCACACCCATCAGAAGCCTCTAAGGATCCATCAAAAGCAGACAGTCCACTTAATACAGTCATAGTATAACGAGAAAAAACACCACAGCGAGGGAAGAAGAAACCAAAGAATATCTCCACAATGCCAAGCAACAAACGCAGAAACCGAGGAAATGAGAACAAGGAAGATATTATGACACCCCCAAATGAACAAGACACCCCAATCCAAGATTATGAAGATGATGAGATAGAAGAAATGCAAGATACAGATTTCAAGAAATTTATAAGAACATTTAGAAGTTTTCAAAAACAAATTCTTGAACTACAGAAATCCTTACTGGATAGGATAGAAAATCTCTCGTGAAAATGAAATCTTAAGGAGGAATCAAAATGAAATGCAGAAACTTGTAGAACATTAAAGTTTAATAGTGAAGAGAAATCAAAATGAAATGAAGAATTCAATAGATCAAATAACAAACACATTAGAGGGCCTTAAAAACAGTCAGTGAAGCAGAAGAGAATATCAGACTTAGAAGACAGAGCACAGGAAAGTATACATTCAAACCAAAGAAAAGAAGAGGAAATTGGAAATCTAAAAAATATTCTTGGGAATCTACAGGATACTATTAAAAAACCCAACATTCAGGTTCTAGGAGTTCCTGAAGGCATGGAGAGGGAGAAAGGATTAGAAGACCTTTTTAGTGAGATACTAGCAGAGAACTTCCCGGGCTTGGAGAAGGACAGAGACATCCTAGTACAGGAAGCTCATAGAACCCCTAGTAAACATGACCAAAAGAGATCCTCACCACAACACGTTGTAATCAAACTCACCACGGTGAAACAGAAAGAAAAGATTCTAAAATGTGCAAGAGAGAAACGTCAGATTACTTTCAGAGGATCTCCAATTATACTCACAGCAGACTTCTCATCAGAAACCCTACAGGCTAGGAGGGAATGACGAGACATAGCCCAGGTACTAAGAGAGAAAAACTGCCAGCCCAGAATATTATATCCTGCTAAGCTCTCATTTGTGAATGAAAGTGAAATAAAGACCTTTCATAGCAAACAAATTGAAAGAATTTGTCACCACTCGTCCAGCCCTGCAAAAGATGCTTAAAGATGTGATACACACAGAAACACAGAAACACGGTCATCAGTATGAAAGAAGGTAAAGGAAGGAAACCTCGCAGCAAAAGATCACAGGAGTTCAAAGCATATATTAGAAAATATCTTTTGGAAAATGGCAGGGCAAAGTTACTACTTATCAATAGTCACATTGAACTTTTTTTAATTTTTTTTATTTTAAAATATGTTTATTATGTATTTTATGTTGAATACTTCAAGAGAGAATTACCATGATTTCAAAATGCCACCCCTGGATTCAATGAATATCTTTTTATAATTACGCTTCATCAGTATCTAGAAATGTAGGTAAATAAGTCAGCTGAAGAACAAAGCCGGTAAAACAGCTCCATAAACCACAAGTCTCAGGGCTGGGGGCCACGCGTGATCGGTTAGGCCACTCTGCCGCCGTGGCTTTTAACATGATTCACGTGTTTCCATCACCTTCAGGAGCACAGCATTACAAGATACTTTAGACTCTTGCTGCTGAAAAGAATCTTTGATGTCTAAAAAAAATCAGCTTACTGCAAAGAAATTCAGGAAGAAAATCCCAGGACCCTTGGTTCAGAAGCTCCCAGGGCTCGTGCCCCTGTGACGCACACGAAGCTATGAGCCAGGCTAAGAACAGTGCTCTCCCTTATGGAAGATGCTAAGAAGCAGGCAAATGAGGGTTCTGCAGGCACAGGCTGGCCCTCCAGCGTGCCGGTGCGGGCTCCTCGTGTCAGCAGCTAACCACCCCAACCTTAGCCAGGGTTACAGAAGCTAAACATTCAGGATAATTATTTATCACAATAAGTGTAACTGTTCTTTTGCCTTCTACAATCAATCACCTTTGAAATGCTACAAGTGGACTCCGGCTGTGGGCTATGGGTGTCTTCTGGGCTGAGAAGGTGCAGGTGCACGTGGGAGGAGCTACTGATTGACCTTCTCAAAGTACTCCTTGGATGTGGTTGGATGTGGCTTGATCGTAGGAGACTCTGGCGTCCAGTTCTCTGGGCAGACCTCCCTGTGGGTCTTCACATACTGGAAGGCCTTCACCAGGTGCAGGGTCTCCTCCACGCTCCGGCCCACTGGGAGGTCATTGACGCTCAGGTGCTTGATGATCCCATTGGGGTCAATTATGAAGAGGCCTCTCAGAGCAAGCCCGGGGCCCTCCAATAGCACGCCATAGTCCCGGGCTATCTGCTTGGTTAAGTCTGACAAGATGTTCATGTGGCCCAAACCGCCGTTCTTCAGTGGTGTGTTGATCCAGGCAAGATGGCTAAAGTGGGAATCCACGGAGATGGCGACAACTTCACAGTTCAGTTCACATTGTGAAACTCATTGGCTTTGTCACTAAAAGCGACAATTTCTGTAGGACGCACAAAGGTGAAATCCAGAGGGTAGAATAACAGCACCAAGTACTTCCCTTTGAAGTCATCGAGGCTTAGGTCTTTGAATTCACCGTTGGCGATGGCTGTGCCCTTGAAATAGGGTGTGGGCTGGGTGACTGTGGGAGCACAGTGCGAGGGACTGGTGCTGAAGGCGAGTTTTGCTCCAGACCGCAAGATGTGTGTCAAGCACAATGTTCCGGAAGCAGCAGGCCTAGGGGCTGCAGAGGCAAGCCTGCCCTGAGGAATGAAGCCCACGTTCCGGGCAAGCAGGGCCCAGAGCAACCTTGCCACAGCAGCCGCCAACTTCAATGCACCTACATTGAACGTTAATGGCCTCACCTCTCCAGTTAAAAGACACAGGCTGGCTGAATGGATTAAAGAACAAAACCCATCTATTTGCTGCTTACAAGAAACACATCTTTCCAACAAAGATGCATGCAGACTGAAAGTGAAAGGCTGGAAAAAGATATACCATGCCAACAGAAATGAAAAAAGAGCGGGCATAGCCATCTTAATATCAGACAACATAAACTTTAACACAAAAACTGTTAGGAGAGACAAAGAGGGTCACTATATAATGATTAAGGGATCAATTCAACAGGAAGATATAACGATTATCAATGTATATGCACCTAATTACAGGGCACCGGTTTATTTAAAAGATATGTTAAGGGATTTAAAGGGAGACTTAGACTCCAATACAATAGTACTGGGGGACTTCAATACTCCACTCTCAGAAGTAGATCAACTGGACAGAAGATCAACAAGGAAACAGTAGATTTAAACAACACTATAGCCGAAATGGATCTAACAGATATCTACAGAATTTTTCATCCTACACATAAAGAATTTACATCCGTGTCAGCAGTACATGGAACCTACTCTAGGATTGACCTCATACTAGGCCATAAAGCAAGTCTCAGCAAATTCAAAAGAATTAGAGTCATACGATGCAGCTTCTCTGACCACAGTGAAATGAAGTTGGAAATTAGCAACTCAGGAATCCCTAGATCATATGCAAACACATGGAGATTGAACAACATGCTCCTGAATGAACAATGGGTCATAGAAGAAATCAAAAGAGAAATCCAAAACTTTCTGGAAGTAAATGAGGATAACAGCACAACATATCAAAACTTACAGGATACAGCAAAAGCGGTGTTAAGAGGAAAGTTTATATCAATAGGTGCCTACATCAAGAAATTGGAAAGGCACCAAGTAAATGAGCTTTCAGTGCATCTCAAGGATCTAGAAAAACTGCAGCAAAACAGACCCAAATCTAGTAGGAGAAGAGAAATAATTAAAATCAGAGAAGAAATCAACAGGATTGAATCAAAAAAATTACAAAAAATCAGCCAAACGAGGAGCTGGTTTTTTGAAAAAATAAACAAAATTGACACCCCATTGGCCCAACTAACTAAAAAAAGAAAAGACCCAAATCAGTGAAATCAGAGATGAAAAAGGAAACGTAACAACAGACACCACAGAAATAAAAAGAATCATCAGAAATTACTACAAGGACTTGTATGCCAGCAAACAGGAAAATCTATCAGAAATGGATAGATTCCTGGACACATGCAACCTACCTAAATTGAACCATGAAGACATAGAAAAGCTAAACAGACCCATAACTGAGACTGAAATTGAAACAGTAAAAAAAGGCCCTCCCCAAAAAGGAAAGCCCAGGACCAGATGGATTCACTGCTGAATTCTACCAGACATTTAAAGAAAAACTAACCCCAATTCTTCTCAAACTACTCAGAACAATCGAAGAAGAGGGAATCCTCCCAAATTCTTTCTATGAAGCCAGCATCACCTTAATTCCTAAGCCGGAAAAAGATGCAGCATTGAAAGAAAATTATAGACCAATATCCCTGATGAACATAGACACAAAAATCCTCAATAAAATTCTGGCCAATAGAATACAACAACACATCAGAAAGATCATCCACCTAGACAAAGTGGGATTTATCCCTGGCATGCAGGGATGGTTCAATGTTTGCAAATCAATTAATGTGATACACCACATTAACAGACTGCAGACGAAAAACCATATGATTATCTCAATAGATGCACAGAAAGCATTTGATAAAATACAACACCCTTTCATGATGAAAACTCTATGCGAACAGGGTATAGAAGGAATATTCCTCAACACAATCAAGGCAATTTATGAAAAACCCACAGCCAACATCCTATTGAATGGGGAAAAGTTGGAAGCATTTCCACTGAAATCTGGCACCAGGCAGGGATGCCCACTCTCACCACTGCTATTCAATATAGTTCTGGAAGTTTTAGCCAGAGCCATCAGACAAGAAAAAGTAATTAAAGGGATACAAATTGGGAAGGAAGAACTCAAACTATCCCTCTTTGCAGATGATATGATTCTCTATTTAGGGGATCCAAAGAACTCTACTAAGAGACTATTGGAATTCATAGAAGCGTTTGGCAAAGTAGCAGGGTATAAAATCAATGCACAAAAATCAATAGCCTTTATATACACAGGCCATGCCATGGCTGAGAAAGAACTGCTAAGATAAATCCCACTCACAATACCACAAAAACAATCCAATGCCTTGGAATAAACTTAACCAAGGACGTTAAAGATCTCTACGATGAAAATTACAAAACCTTAAAGAAAGAAATAGAAGAGGATACCAAAAAATGGAAAAATCTTCCATGCTCATGGATTGGAGGAATCAACATCATTAAAATGTCCATTCTCCCAAAAGCAATTTATAGATTCAATGCGATACCAATCAAAATACCAAAGACATTCTTCGCATATATGGAAAAAATGATGCTGAAATTTATACGGAGACACAGGAAACCTTGAATAGCTAAAGCAATCTTGTACAACAGAAACAAAGCCGGAGGCATCACAATACCAGATTTCAGGACATACTACAGGGCAGTTGTAATCAAAACAGCATGGTACTGGTACAGAAACAGATGGATAGACCAATGGAACAGAATAGAAACACCAGAAATCAACCCAAACATCTACAGCCAACTTGTATTTGATCAAGGATCCAAAACCAATTCCTGGAGCAAGAACAGTCTATTCAATAAGTGGTGCTGGGAAAACTGGATTTCCACGTGCAGAAGTCTGAAGCAAGACCTTTACCTTTCACCTTACACAAAAATCCACTCAACATGGATTACAGACTTAAATCTGTGACCCAACACCATCAAATTATTAGAGAACATTGGAAAACTCTGCAAGATATAGGTACCAGCAAAGACTTCTTGGAAAAGGCCCCGGAAGTACAGGTAGTCAAAGCCAAAATTAACAATTGGGATTGCATCAAATTGAGAAGTTTCTGTACTGCAAAAGAAACAGGAAAGTGAAGAGGCAACCAACAGAATGGGAAAAATATTTGCAAACTATGCAACAGATAAAGGGTTAATAACCAGAATCTACAAAGAGATCAAGAAACTCCAAAACAACAAATCAAACAACCCACTTAAGAGATGGGCCAAGGACCTCAATAGACATTTTTCAAAAGAGGAAATCCAAATGGCCAACAGGCACATGAAAAAATGTTCAAGGTCGCTAGCAATCAGGGAAATGCAAATCAAAACCACAATGAGGTTTCACCTCACCCTGGTCAGAATGGCTCACATACAGAAATCTACCAACCACAGATGCTGGCGAGGATGTGGGGAAAAAGGGACACTTGTGGGGAGCAACCCGGACTAGACTAAGTTACTGGAATTAGGACTTATTCTATGCATCTGCTCTCCCACAATATGGCGCTGAGAAGGGAGAAACAGCTTCTACGCAGCTGCCTCCAGTTCAACCAATAAACTGTAGGACCTGCTCCTGATTGGAGGAGAGCAGCGTACTCGGCGTGTGGGTAGCAGAGTTGGGATTGGTGGAAGGACTATAAAGGAGGAGAGAGACAACATGCACCAGGAACATCTAAGGGGAACATCTGTCTGAAGGAATACCTGTGCAGCCCCCGAGAGAGCCGGCCGGTGGTGTGCTGCTCCCCCGCGGAAGTGGGGAAAAGTGGCAGGGGGAACCGCCCTTCCACGGAGGTGGAAGGGATGGTAGCCAACCCGGGAAGAACCAGCAGCAAACCCGGGGAGGGCCGAGCAGACAAAAGAACAGCGCAGGGTCCTGTGTCGTTCCTCCACGAAGATGGGGAGCGACAGACACTAACCCACTGTTGGTGGGAATGCAAACTGGTCAAGCCACTATGGAAGTCAGTCTGGAGATTCCTCAGAAACCTGAATATAGCCCTACCATACAACCCAGCCATCCCACTCCTTGGAATTTACCCAAAGGATATTAAATTGGCAAACAAACAAGCTGTCTGCACCTTAATGTTTATTGCAGCTCAGTTCACAATAGCTAAGACCTGGAACCAACCCAAATGCCCATCAACAGTAGACTGGATAAAGAAGTTATGGGACATGTACTCTATAGAATACTCTACAGCAGTAAAAAACAACGAAATCCGGTCATTTGCAACAAAATGGAGGAATCTGGAACACAGCATGTTGAGTGTATTAAGCCAGTCCCAAAAGGACAAATATCCTATGTTCTCCCTGATTGGCGACAACTAACTGAGCACCAAAGAGGAAATCTGTTGAAGTGAAATGGACACTATGAGAAACAGTGACTTGATCAGCCCTTAATACTTTATCCCTTTTAGTATTTTTTTTGTTCTACTTAATACTATTGGTTGAACTCTGCAATTAACATACAATTATTCTTAGGTGTTTAAATTTAACTGAAAAGTGATCCTTGTTAAATATAAGAGTGGGAATAAGAGAGGGAGGAGATGTACAATTTGGGACATGGTCAATCAGACTTGCCCCAAATGGTAGATTTAGAAATGTGCCAGGGGATTCCAATTCAATCCCATCAAGATGGCATTGGTACATGCCAAGTGATCAATTTCAGTTCACAATTGATCATACTGATAGGTCTAAGAGTCAAAGGGATCACACAAACAAGACTAGTGTCTGCTAATACTAACTGACAGAATGAAAAAGGGAGAGAACCATCCATCATGGGAAGCGGGATACACAGCAGACTCATAGAATGGCAGATGTCCTAAACAGCACTCTGGCCTCAGAAGCAGCCCTTAAGGCAGTCAGATCTGGCTGAAGAGCCCTTGAGAGTATTTTAGGCATGGAAAGCCAAGACACTCTGGCAGATAAAAAAAAAAGAGGACCTAAATGAAAGATCTCTGAGAGTGAGATCCCAGTAGAAAGAATGGGCCATCAAAGAAGGAGGTACCTTTCTCTGAAGGGAGGAGAGAACTTCCACTTTGACTATGACCTTGTCTAAATAAGATCGATGTCCACAAACTCAAAAGGCTTCCATAGCCTTGGCAACTCATGACTAGAGCCTAGTGAGATTACTGACACCATAAATAAGAGTGTCAAATTGTTAAGTCAACAACAGGAGTCACTGTGCACTTACTCCCCATGTAGGATCTCTGTCCTTAATGTGTTGTTCAATGTGAAGTAATGCTATAACTAGTACTCAAACAGTATTTTACACTTTATGTTCTGTGTGGGTGCAAAGTGATGAAATCTTTACTTAATATGTATACTAAATCAATCTTCTGTATATAAAGATAATTGAAAATGAATCTTGATGTGAATGGAATGGGAGAGGGAGCGGGAGATGGGAGGGTTGCGGGTGGGAGGGAAGTTATGGGGGGGAAAGCCATTGTAATCCATAAACTGTACTTTGGAAATTTATATTTACTAAATAAAAGTTAAAAAAAAAAAGCAAAGCTAAGATGAGTTCAGCCCCTACATTTAGTGTTGAAAAACAGATGACACAGAAGGGGACCTTCCTGACAAGGTGAGGTTCGTGAGAGATCCCAGTGTCTTGTCACAGAGCTCTTTTTCTGTTTTGCCAGGATTGTGTGCCAATTGGGAGGTCTGACACTGTGTTAACTGTGGTGAATCTGACTTTAAAGGGCAGGAAGGTTACTATGCCCAGACCCTCTCCTCTGTCCACCGTCCTTTATTTCTTTGCACAAAGTAATTTTTGCTCAGCTTGAGTGCTCAAAAGCAGCTGATATTCACAGGCCATAGGAACTCTCTGATAAAACATAACTCTAGCTCACATGGGACATAAACGTTTACTACGCTTTGATCGATCTTATGACAGGATAAGTTTCTTATCACATATCTGGACTCCTGGTTATGAGAGAGAACTTGCTAAACAAATGATGTGTAAAGTGGTCAAACCAGTTCATGTCTATGAAGGATATTCAGTTTGGTAAATTGAGTGACAGCAGTGATCAAATGCGTGTTGACGTGTCAGCTAGTGTTATCTGGGCTCACGAGCTGCAGTGGTGCCTCCTGGAGCAGTTTTCTCGTGAGATATGAAGGTTGTGGGGCTAGAAAGGAAATGAACTAAGAGGACCATGGCTGATGGTCTTGGGCAATGGTGGAAGAGGAGGAAGCCATGATCTCCAGTTTTACTCTTAGCAGCTGGGTGAGTGGGAGTCCCTCCCTGGACAGAGTTCCCTGTAGGTCAGGCGCACTGGTGGAGACATGAAGAGGGGCAAATGTGGGAAATTTACAGGCCTGGCACTCAGAGGAGGGAAGTCACTGAAGAAGTAGACTTGCAGACTGTAAATCTGTCCCCAGGGCTGGAGCCCCAGAGAAGACGCTGTCCTCCGTGGAGGGTGGGGCTGAGAACTGACAGGACAGAAGGCTGACAGCTGGATAACACCTACTGAAGGCTCTGGGGAAACATGCATATTCGGTTTCTTTGGTGAAAATGTTTTACATGTCAGGTTACAGATTGGTGACTTTACCTGTCCATTCATACTGCCTGCTCACCCATGCTTTAATCTTTAAAAATGAAATTATTGCCAAACGACTCCATTCCTGTAAGTACAAGCACCAATATCACTAAGAACAACAGGATCAAAGTTTTAAGCACCAGAGAGTGGGCCTGATGGGCTCCCCACCCCAGACTGGTGACCTGTGCACTGCTTTGTCACCTGGTGACTTCCTCCCAGCAGGTCTCCAAGTGGCCAACAGGTGAACACCCCTGGCCTTCTTCACGTCAATGCCTGGGTTTATCCTCTTCTTGTATTTTCCATCAGTGCTTCTGAGTCTTTAAAAATGCAACAGAAAGACTTCAAGGCCACATAGCATTTATAGTTTATTGCCAGCTCATCTTTTTGACCAACAGTAGCAGCCAAACTTAAAAGTAAGGAGAACACCTAGGAATTAAAGGCAATTAGACTATTTTAAGGAACCATTTATTGAGATGAACTGAACCAATTTCAGATCGATGTGGCTAGTTTGTCTAGAATAACTAGAAGAAAACAAAAAAAAGAAAAGTTCAGGGAGAATGAGGGGGAAAGCAGTGGAACAAATTGAAAGAGATGGGAGTTATGTCATCCATCCCTTATTACTGGGTTATATCCAGGGGATTAAAAAATGATTTCTTACCCATTTTAGAAATATGTTAAGTGTCCTGCAGTATTGGAGGGCATTTTCCACCACTGTTATGGAAGCATGCTAACAAGACTGGCTGTTCTGGGATCAGAAAGACATCATGTTGGCTTGTTTTACTTGCACAATTTAAGGAAAAAACACTCTAACCTCAAGTTACTCCCCATTTTCTTAGCTGATGTGTTGCACGTTGCCATTGCATGCTGCTTTGGAAGAGCTCAGGACAGTGACAGCGAGAGTCACTGTGTCAAATTGGAAGCAAAAGTGGAGAATGTGCACAGATTAATCTAAAAACTAAGGTGCAGATTTACCTTTGATGCAAGAGGGGAAGAGTTGTAAGCAGTTCTCAAACTGTGTGGCTGGACAGCTCTGCCCAGCTTTTGGTAGGAGCAGGGCTAGTCTGAACATCCCAGACCGTTTGGCTGTCCACAGTCTTGTCCATGCTGTGACCACTCGCTGTGCCTGTGTAACCCACACGGAGCACCGACGACTGCTCACAGATGTCCTACTTTCAGGTGTCGGGGTGACGATAGACACAGCACAGCGAAGCCTGCCATGGGGCCTCTCTTAATCCGTCTTGTTCTGCTACAACGCATATGTGAGACTGGCAAGTTTGTAGAGAGCAGAGATGGACTTTACAGCTCTGCAGGCTGGGAAGTCCAAGGTGGGGGGTCCTCCTGGGAGGGCTTTGTCGCTGCGCCATCATCCCTTGGTGGGAGGTAGGAGAGACTGAGAGGGAGGGCAGAGGGAGGAGAGGCAAAGACGGAGAGCGAGTGAGCAAGCTGAACTCACCCTTCCATCAGGAACGCACTCCTGCAAACCTCGCCCACTCCTGTGATAGCAGCGTTAATCCATTCGTGAGGGCAGTGCCGTCTCCCAGTCACTTCTTGCAGGTGCCACCTCTCAAGACTGTCGCAGTGGGAGTTCAGTTTTGGGGAGCACAGTCAGACCACAGCAGGGGCCCCCGTGTGGATGATGGTATGTGGAGCTGTGTTCTGGGTCCCTGCCGACACAGCTAGGGTGACCCTTCCAAGGATTAGGTGATTCAAGGAGCTAGAATACAATATTGTTTCATATTTCAGTGTACCTGGCATCCTTATAAACTTTTATTTACATGAAGATAAATTATCTTTTATTTTCATAGTATCTATAATTACCAAATAATTATTTAAAATTATTTAGTAGTTTTTGTACTGCAGAGTGGGTCGTTGTCTGCTGTACTCAAGCAGATTAAAAACTTGACACTGTTGGGCCTGGCATGTGGCACAGTGAGTTTGTGTGTGATGCCAGCTACTCTGCTTCTGATCTGGCTCCCTGCTGATGTGCCTGGGAAAGCAAGTGTTTGGGCCCCTGCCACCCACGTGGTTGACCAAGATGCAGTTTCAGGTCCTGGCTTTGGCCTGGCCCAGCTCCAGCTGTTGCAGCCATTTGGGGAATGAACCTATGGATGGAAAATCTCTCTCTGTCTCTCCCCCCCCCCCAACTCTGTCCCTCCACCCCCCATGTGTGTGTCTGTGTGTGTGTGATCAGTTTGCACACAGTAACCAAAACCAAATCCTTGCTCCCTATCAGACATTCTTAATCGTATTACTAACATGCACAGCTATGTGAAATTATGTCATTTGCTTGCTGGTTCCTTGTTCGTTTCCCATCACAAAGATGTGAACTGGAAAGCAAGGACGCCTGATGGCCTCGCTCTCTGCTGGGTTCTAGAGGGCTCACCCGCAGCACCTGACGCAGAAAGGGACTAAGCAGGTGTTAGCTGTGATGAGTGGGTGAGTGAGTGAGTGGGTGCGTGCTGCGTCTCAGAGCCTCAGCGTCTCAGGCCTGGAGGACCTTGACCTTTCTTCCGGAGGAGGGCAGTACGGTTTGCTGTCGAGCCACTTGGGATGCTGAAGCTGCAGCCCTGACAGCCCCGGGCCTCTGACTTCCAGGCCTGGTTTGCTTTGGGATGCAGTTCAGTTTTGATCAATGATGGTTTTTGATTTGGGGAAAACAGAACCTCTTCTTCCTCACCTGCATTACTGGGCAATTCTGATCCTAATCAGAGTACATTGTAGTAATGAGAAATCACTGTGCATGATAGGCACCTACTGGGTAAAAGTAAAAATCTGAATGTGTATTCGTGTAACCACTGCATAAAACACACCCGTGCCAACAGGCAGGAGTCCACGGACAGAGCTGGTGCTGATTTGAAAGGTAGTTCATCTTTTCATGTAAAATGAAAGCTAATAGAAGATGATTCTTACTTAGCTGTTGCGGATTCTGCCAGTGGAGTTTCGCGTGTTCACCATCCCTTCCGCCTGCTCCTCCTCCTCCCTGGGGTGGAGACATCCTGACGATGAGTCCGTACCAGTTGTGCATCGCTTCTTCAGGTGTTCTTTCCTTTCAGAGAGACAGTGTTCGCTTCTGGGATCGCTTTAAATATTACTTGGAATAATTTGTTGGTTTTACAAAGGCTCTGCAATATGATCCTCCAAATACAAATTTGACCCTGCTGTCCTCACACAAACCAGCCCAGGCCCCTGAAATCCCATGGCCATCATTTCTATTCTACGATGCAGATGGTTCCCCCCAAAGAAACTTGTTGTTCTTCTGCACTAAATGAATCATTCAAGATGTTTTGCAAAGAGCTTACAGTCACTACTGATTGGTAAGCGAGGAGCAAAAGACTCCTAATTCTTTTGGGTCCTCCACTAAATCTTTCCGTATTGCAGTGCTGGGAAACAAAATGAAACTGAAGCTGTGTTCGATCCTGAGCTTATTCCCAAGCTTGCATGAGCTAAAACATCTTTGCTTTGAACGTTGTTATATAGTCTGTTAGCAGGCCTTTTAAGATTATTCCAACTGGTTGGAAATGTATTAAAATATTATGGTGTCTGAGACAAAATTGAAGAAGAGGTACACAGGAAAACATCACTTGTACCCCCATTTTAATTGATTTCTTCTTTTTGGATATTTGAATTAAGCCAGACTTTGAAAACACATCCACGAAGGGTCTGGTGCTGACGGAACCGAGCGCTTGTTCCCCACATCCCCTGGGCTGTGGGGTGGTCTCCCTCCCTTCCCGGGGCATCACGGGCATTCATTCCCCTGCTCTGCCTGCGACGCGCAGGCCTCCCTTTCGGCTAACACCCACTTCCGCTGTTTCTGTATGAACCGCCCCTCCTTTGTCTCCAGAAAGACACGTTCCTTCCTTATGTTTGCCTCTGGTCACCCTGTGTGGATATTGATGCGATGTGTGTCTACCCCAGCAGTGAACTGACCGAATCTACTGGAGTTAGAGACGGACTTGCTCCCGGTTCCCAGCGGCTGGAACGCTCCCTGGTGCACAGCAGGCTCTCAGCGATTCTTCAGTGATTTCTGGGCACTCGAGAGAATTCATGAGCACTAGAAGTCAATGACTTACTATTTGTATTAATTTGCTAAATGAGAAAAGCATGGTAAGTATTACGATTCTTCCCATATGTCTTAAGTATCCTCGTTTATGAAAACAAGAAAAAAAACCTTTGAGGAATAAGAAACACCAGGGGAAAATTAGCATTGTTCCATTGTTCACCATTCAAGTATAATAAACACATGCTGGGATTTAGCTTAAAATGGGGTGGGAAATTAGACTGTACACTACCATCTAACGAAAACAAAACACCTGGACATTTGTGATGACTCACTGCCCTCCAAAGGTTTAGTGTCTTTTTTCAGATAGTAAGAGAGGAGGTCACAGGAGGCTGAGTTTAGCAGGCTCCACACCCAGTAGACTCTCCAAGCGTACCTGCTAGTGGGTCCCAAGTGGCCTGGGAGTGCGTTTACAGAGCGTCTGTTTGCGTTGTATCCTTCCCTCCACACCCTACCGCCCCTGTAGCTGAACTTCCCCTTTGAAACACGTACACCAACGCGGACATCCAGTTATCTTTACTGGTGCGTAACAAATGATGTAGATGTGTGTGTGTGTGTGTGCGCGCGCGCGTGTGAAGTCCATGCTACGATACTGGATAGTAATAGCGTCTGCCCTGGGCACTGCTGTGGTCTGAGTGTGTGTCCCTCATCAGCAATAGCGTCTGTCCCGGGCACTGCTGTGGTCTGAGTGTGTGTCCCTCATCAGCAATAGTGTCTGTCCCGGGCACTGCTGTAGTCTGAGTGTGTGTCCCTCATCAGCAATAGTGTCCGTCCCTGGCACTGCTGTAGTCTGAGTGTGTGTCCCTCATCAGCAATAGCGTCTGTCCCGGGCACTGCTGTGGTCTGAGTGTGTGTCCCTCAGATCAGCAATAGCATCTGTCCCTGTGCACTGCTGTGGTCTGAGTGTGTGTCCCTCAGATCAGCAATAGCGTCTGTCCCGGGCACTGCTGTGGTCTGAGTGTGTGTCCCTCAGATTAACAATAGCGTCTGTCCCGGGCACTGCTGTGGTCTGGGTGTGTGTCCCTCAGATCAGCAGTAGTGTCTGTCCCGGGCACTGCTGTGGTCTGGGTGTGTGTCCCTCAGATCAGCGATAGTGTCTGTCCCGGGCACTGCTGTGGTCTGAGTGTGTGCCCCTCAGATTCCTGTGCTGTGATCCCAGCTCCCAGGTGGGACGATAGTAGGTCCTGAGGGTAGAGCCTTCAGGAAAGGAATCAGTGGCTCCGAAATCAGGCCCCAGAGAGCTGCTTGCTGCTTCCACCCACTGAGGCGTCCGCTGTGAACGGAGATGAAGCTCTCAGCAGAGCTGCCAGCTTCCAGAACAGGAGCAACAGCCCGCCGTGGTGCTACGCCACCCTGTCTCCGGCACCGGGGGATAGCGGCCCACAGAGACGAAACAGCCGACACGCGCTGGCCGTGTGCAGCGAAAGCACTGCTCGCGATCTCGTCTGTTGCTTGTAAGTCCCTGAAGCAGCGTGTGGTTTCCTTTTCTCAGACGGAGGCTCAGGGAGCAGGAACCATCTCCGAGCAGCTGCCTCCGACAGGCGATGAATGCCTGGTGAACCTTCAACATTTTTGTTAATACAGTAGAATCCTTTGAAAACTGCTCCTTGTTCCCTGGAGAGGTGGAGCTGCTGAATTCCCCACAGAGCGAGCCGACCTTGCTTTGGTGGTGGAGGGTGCCTTAGACACCAACGAGATGATCAACCTGCAGAACCAGGAAGCAACCGTGGACTGGAAGGTCGGTATCTCAGAGCAGCTGTCGAAGCTTCCAACAGAAGCATTTAGAGTGCTCTGGGGAGGGCCGTGTCTTGCCGGAGACCGCCAGGTCTCTCCTCCTGCACCGGGTCTGTGTTGGTGCTGCCAGAAGCCTACGTGCTTCGCCTGTTTGCGTGAGGGAGAGAGAACTGTGCACATGGATGGCTCAGGTGGTCGTGAGACCCGACCAGAGCAGAAGGGAAGTGCACGTCGGATCCTCCATCTTCCTCTAAGAAACACTGACAAGGAGAATGGGCCACCCTTGGCTTACTGACTTAGCTTCCTTCTGGCTTCCCAACACAAAGGGTGTTGCTTCAGAGCAATTACCAGCGCCTTGGGAAATGTCCCGAGCTGCCCCTTGCGTCTCCTTGTCTGGCTCTTGGCCGCTGCAGGAGGGGCCTCTCCCTGGGGGAATGTTGTTCCCACTGCCCTGTCCGTGTGGGCAAATGCTGGAGGGGAGGAGGCAGAGTTGGAAGCTGGGGTGTGGAGCTCGGACTTGGAAATCCGACTCTTCTCTGCTGCTGTGGGTGGTGTAGGGTCAGTGTGTGCCACTCGGACGTCACACGCTTCCCACTGGCAAGTAGAAGTGAACAGAGGTGCGCAGGCCTCGGCCACTGGGTGCTGTGTGACTACTCAGGGTGCTGTGCCTGCCTGGGGCACAGCCAGGAGAACACATCTTTCTGCCATCTGGACACGTGCTTGGGGGGTGAGTGAGGTGAGGGACAGAGCGCCTGAAGCAGGTGTGGTCCTGAGACAGCTCGGCCAGCACCGCTTAGCATGGTGGGTCTACGCCGTGTCCACTCGGCTTCTCTGAAGCGACGCTCCTGTGTGTTTCCTGGTGGGCACTGACCACAGGAGACGCGCGGGTGTGAGATGTGGAGGCAGGAGCGAAGCAGCGGCACTGGATCTCGCTGCGGATCTGCAGCCCAGGTTTCTGGGATGGGACTGGGGCTGGCGTCTGGCTCCTGCAGCCCCTCTCCTCCTGGCTTCCTCCAGCTTCGTGGCGTCCTGGCCAGGCAGGAATGCGGCTTCCCTGAGAAGTGAGTGACAGCCTTCTGCAAGGCACCTGCGTCTCAGGGCGGGGAACTGCCAGTGCTGCTGGTGTCTGGTTTGACCTGTCGCAGCTCATGTTCTGTCCACACCGTCAGCCCTGGGGACCTAGGGTAACTTCAGGCCCCCCACAAGAGGCAGGGGCAGTGGCCTTCCATGAACTTCGTCGGTAATGAATCCCTTACTCCATGGGAGTTAGTGTGTTTCTACTTCCCCAGTCCCATCCTAACCTGTATGTTCAGGAGAACCTGAAGACTGGAGAGACATATCTGGGTTATTTATATATTTGGTAAAATGTTCGAGAATACTGTGACTATTATGGAATTAGAAAGAATGCTTAAAGCATTGGTGAATCTTGTTCTAGTCACACTTCCCTTTGAAGTGTAGCTATTCATCACCTTAAGCACGAGTGTGCGTCACCTGGGTCAATAGCATCCAATGACAAGCCAGGAGCACTTTGTGAGATGCAAATTCAAGTAGCATTATATCAGATTCAGGTTCAGAGATGGTTTATATGATGATTGTTATTCACTCCACAAAAGGACGTTAGTTCAAACGCACAAGTGCTTACCATTCTAGTCTAGTCAGTGTTTTGGCACACTCTCTGTGCATGGTGCTAGATGCTAGGGACATATGTAGAGAACAAAGACTGAGCTCCTTAGGGTTCTCCACCTGGAGGAATCTGACCCCTGCTGACCCTGTCAGCTGCTCCGTCTGGCCATTTGTCGCCACGGCTAACAGCTGGAAGTGCGACTCAGGAGGGAACGGCTGTTGATTGTCCAGGGCTCTCCTCTGGCCCTCGTCACTCAGGATTCCCGTCCTTGGATTCACACTCTCCATTCCAACCTGTTCTGCTCCTCCCTGATTTTCAGCTTACTGCATCTCTACTTCTCACTGGGCTTTGCTTTCTCCTTGCCTCTGGCACCTTCTGCTGTCTTTTCCAGTTCTAGCCTGAGGAACCCAGGGATAGGTTAGTTCCAGCCAGTCTCCTCGCTGAGAGAGGTGCAGCTAAGGGAGGAGACGGAGTTGAACTACAGAAATGTAACCAAACAAGTGCTCCGCTGTTCCTGTCTACCATAGAACACATTTGTTGCCGGTGATGTGATCAGCACTGCCAAGCGTGACTCCATCCACTTCCTGCCCCGTAGCTATGTATCCACGAAGCTATGTATCCATGTCTGCACTCTGCCACCGGTCCATTCATTCTACAAATATGTATGGTGCAGCCACCCACGGGGCACCCACCGTCCTGCGCATGTCTCTTCTGCTGTTGCAGGCTGCTACCCAGGCTGCAGAGAGCAAGATGAGGCAGTGGATGTGCGTGGGTCGTAGATCTGTGTGGGTCCAAGTCTTGACTCCCATTCCTGTTTGACTTAGATTCTTCATTCATAAAAGGGAGATAACCACACCAACCTCCCAGCAGCGTTAAAAGGCTAATGTGAAAAACCACGCAGTGTTGGAACAGGTAAACACTCGGTGTGCATAGCTATCGTCACTGGTGGTGATTCCATCTTTCCATGTGGGGAGGCCAGCGTCTGGGTTCCGCTGTGTGTTCACCTCTCCTTGCCGTGACGCAGCCTGTCCTGGTGCTGTGTTGCACTTGGTTTAGCTCTGCCTCTCTAGCTGCTCCCCTGGTCGTTCTGCCGTTGCATCCAGTTGCTCAGATGCGTGCACACCCACTGCTAGTACTTCCTTTCATCTAATTCATTCCAGCGCCACGGTCGCTTTGCTTCTCCCCTCTGAGTCCCTGCAGCATCCCCGAGACTTCCTCTTCCGCACACTGCTCTTTCTGGCTTTGTTTCACGTCCCAGCCCCGGCTCAGTTACTGCTGCAGCTTTCTCCCATGCGTAGGTGGTGCTTGTAGAGTTCGGCGGTTTCTAAATCGTTACCTAATCTGTAATCCTCCTGGGGGCCCCAGGGAGAGAAGGGAGGACACCCCCAGAGAGCACGGGGCAGTAGGCCCTGAGCACCGCGCCCACTTTGAGCAGGAAGGCCACTGGAAGAAGGAAATGCCCAAACCTGCAGAGGAAATTGCAGAAGGAAGAGGAAGAAGGAAAGGTGTTGGACTTGCCGGCAGCGGCTGAGAGTGACTCAGACTGAATGGCCCTCAGGGAACTCCCCAGGGGAGAGGGATCCACGCCTGTCTCCCACCAGGAGCACCCGCACTGCTATGGGTGGCAGGCAAACAGATTTCTTGATTGATGCCAGAGCTACTTTCTGAGCTGTAAAGACTAGACTGAGTAAACTGACCAGAAACCGAGTCTGACCACGACTGGCGTTTTGGGAAAGCCATTGCCAAGCCTCCCCTGCAGCCCCTAGACTGTCAACAGGAGCTACCAGCCTACAGCCCATCTCTCTGCTGGGATGCGACGTGTTAGCCAACTCGAATGCCCACGTGACTCTTTCTGCAGAGCGGCTGGCCCTGGCAGGCCGGCGCTCTGCAAGCTGCTCTTCTGCGTCAGCACCCTGAAGCCATCTTGTGGGTGAGTCCAGGAGCACGGCTGAGGAGAAGCCAGGCAGAGCAAGAGCTGCTGTAGCTGTGAAGGCGAAGGTGAAGCTGGGGCAGAGGTCCCCGGGGAAAGCAGCCCCCTTCTGGGCACAGGCAAGAAGGGGCTGCAACCCCTGGCTATGGCCTTCCTGGAACATGGCTGCATCTCCCATAACACTCCTGTCCTTCCTGTTGAGATGCATGGCACAGACAAGCACCATTTCCCTGAAGATTTGAGGGCTGAAAGTCTAATAACTGGGACGTACACCCCACAGTTCCAAATCCCTACATGCTACCTGTGTTGGCATTAGAGGATGGATTTCATTGTGTCTTTTGGACTGTGAGTCACAGAGATATTTGCCTTTGCATGGGAAGACCCAGACACGAGGAGGAAATAGCAAAATTGATGGACTGTTGGGCTCCAGGGTTTCAGAACACACACCCTCTCGCCCCACCCCAGCTCCTTTGTCCAGGGAGGTAGTTGCCAAGGACTTAGAAGAACTCCAACCTCAGGAGGGCGTAGCCCTCAGCCATAACCCATACCTTCTGCCTTGGAAGAGGTAAGAGGGTAAATACCTACACCAACTCTCAGTATGCTTTTTTCCATATTGCGTGCCCATGGGGCTGTTTGGAAGGAAAGAGGATTGTTGACTTGAGGAAAGAAAGAAATGCAAGATGCTAAAGAGGCCCTGGGGAGCCAAGCACGGTGGCAGTCATGCACTGTGCCAGGCGTGGGAATTGGATGCCACAGGAAGTAACAGGTCCAGCCAGGCAGCAAAGGGACTGCAAAAGCCAAGAGCCCTTTGGTGACCACTTTCATTCCAGCTGTAGATCCCATGCAGCCCAAGCCCTTTCATTCCCCGAGGGACCTCACACAATCTCAGGAATGGGATTTTGATCCAACAGATCCAAGACCTGGTACCTGATTGGTAAATGATTGAGGAGTGATTTTCGTGCCTTAAAAAAATTTTTTTAAAGATTTTTATTATTTATTTGAGAGGTAGAGTTACAGACAGAGAGAGGGAGAGACAGAAAGAAAGGTCTTCCGTATGCTGGTTTGCTCATCAAATGGCTGCAATAGCCGGAGCCAAGCTGATCCAATGCCAGGAAACAGGAGCTTCTTCCAGGTCTCCCACATGGGGCAGGGGCCCAAGCACTTGGGAGATCTTCCGCTGCCTTCCCAGGCCATAAGCAGAGAGCTGGATTGGAAGAGGAGCAGCCAGGACAGGGGATGCCAACACTGCAGGTGGAGGCTTAGCCCACTACACCACAGTGCCGGCCCCTTGGGGCCTGAACATTTGATGAATTAATTAAGCCCACTAACCAAAGCACCCACCATAGATGGGATGTCCCCTCCAATGGATTATGGAACCTGTCGTCAGCTCAGATATGCAGAGAACCATACAGGGAGTCACTCACAAGCGCATGACCTGTGCTCAGAACAGCCCAGAGTTCCTGCGCAGCTGGGAGTGCAGGCTGGTGGACAGAGTCCAGAGAGGCAGCAGACATTATCCTAATGCCCAGGCAGCAGGAAAGGTCAAGGCTCTGCCAGTGATGGCAGGCACTGCCACTGCAGGCGGAGGCTCGGCCTCCTGCCACTCAGGAAAGCCATCGGAAGTGGTTGACGTCTTGTTACAGGGAAAACTCCCCAGGTTTGGCTTGCCTCGCTCAGTTCAGAGCAATAATGGAAGTGCCTTCTTCGCTAGCATTTTGCAAAGGGAATCTAGACATCTGGGAAGTTACTGGAACCTGTGTGCCTCCTGGAGACCTCAGACAACAAGGAAGACTGAAAGAAGGACACAGCTAAAATATGCCAAGAAACCACCTCGACTCAGATGAGGTTCTGAGGGTTGCACCGCGTGGAATCGGAGTAGCCCCCTGGGTGGACGGTGGGAGACCCTTCCTCTATTCCCAGCACCCCGATAAACAATCTGACTTAAAGCTGAAAGCACTGGGCATTGTTGGGTGTGTCCAGTCCCTGGGACTGAGCCTTAATCTTGATTGCTCATTCACCTGCACCCGTGTGCTTTCCCTGCAGATGTTCCCTGCCTCGCTGGGTCCTCCTCAACACTTGGAAAGGGACCCGGGCCGAGGACCGGCTCCAGCCCTGGCGGAGTGCCCCCTGCTGCGTGAGGCCAGCGCCAGACCCCACCTCAGACTCATTACCTCCAGCCTGCCTGATGGGAACAAGAGGAGCCACCCATCAACCAATCCTGCTCTGAGCCTGGGCCCAGACCCAGGTGAATGCTGAAGAAGAAGGAGAAATGTGACAAATACAGGGCTTAAAGTGATCGCAGGCGGAGGTTCTGTGGAGCTGTCCTAATGCTCATGCCCTCACTTTTAGTAGCGGGAGAAGTGGGTGTCTTCCTAGACTGGGCCCAGCGGTATGCAGATGGCTTGCAAAGAGACTCGGGCTGAAGCTGTGGGTTAGTGCACCATCCAGCACCTCAGGCCGACCCTGGTGGGCGTCCCCCTGCAAGGCGGAGCCTGAATGGGCCTGCAGTGAGGTCTTCAGAATGACAGCCCTGCCTTGGAGGATGTGTCCCCGGATGATGTCACTCTATGGCCCAGTGACCATACTTGCAGTTGTCCAGGACAACATGGGCTTCTCTGTAGCCCAGACATATGCCAGGGCCCTGCCAGTGGCTGAACCCCACTGTAGGACATTCAAGCTGGTAGGCACCCCTATTTTGGGAAAAGAGAAACCACTCTTACGACAGCTGACCAAATAGCACCCGAGATCCAGGGTGGCTCCCTGCACGGCGCTGTCAACAGGTTACGGTCCTGCAGGCCCAGGCCTGGTTTGCATGGGCCAGCTCCAGGTGGGACCCAGGGGCTACGTGGGTTATGTGGCTGTGTGGCCTGGGCTCCACTAGGGTGGACAAGGAGCTGTACTTTAGGCCTCCCTTGGGTTCGAGGAAGGTGGGTGCAAAGTACACAGAAGCCTGCCCGTCTCCCAGAGGTGCTTCCTGGAAGGAACACTCTGCTTTCCACGTGCAGTCCTTGCCCACAGTTAGAGCTGGGGAGTGTGATCTGGCACACAGAAGCCCTGCCCAGTTATGCTCAACAGGCCTTAGGTGCCAGTGCCACAGAGCTGTCTCTGCTCATTACTGAAGCATTCCTTCCCAGAAAAGTAGTTCTTCCAAACCACATGCCCTCTGGTGTCCTCACAGCTGCCCAAGGGGGACCTTGCTTTCATCAGAACAGAACGCTGTGGCTACACCCCGATGATTCCTGATGTACCTCTGTAGCTCGAGACATGCACACACAATCAGCGTGATGTCGTATCCCACACCAAGCCTTAATCAGTAGCTCCGTGCCTGGTTTGGGATTGGAAGTTCCTGGTGGCAGAAGCTGCTAATCTTCATGGCTTTCACTGTAGGTGTGGGAACACTAACATGTTTTTGTGTTTACTGTTGATGTGTAGTTGACGTGGGCCTGCTATCTTAATTTCTTAATTTCTATGGGAGGTTCTTGCCTCCCACAGAGATAAGAATTCTTATCTGTACAGTAGGAACAGGACTTAGTCAAGGTGAGAGAAAAAACTTACATCCATGTGTGAGTGTGGGCCACCCCCCATGGAGAAATACCCACTAGGAGTGGGTCAGAGGGTTTCTCAAAGAGATAGGAAAGAGAATGGCACCCCCAGCTGTGGGAAAAGAGGGCTCTCTCCTGTTCTCAGCCTCGTTTATGAGGTAGTTGGTGGGGTCTTAGCATGCATGGAGCCATCTCGGAATTTTTTGTCACCTCCGCATGGATTTAATATCCACGTCACCATCATGGTATCTCCTCCTTCCTGGTCTCTGATGAGACACAGGGTAATCCTAGGAATATGGGTGCTTTGATTGACAGGTAAAGCAATAACATTAATGGTAGAACTTGGAAGAATTCCAGCTCACTTAGGCTTGCCTAGCTGCCCGCCTATTACATCATATCATAAAGATGATGCATCTGCCAAGGTAAAGCTATGCAGGGACTTGAGTGGTCAACTTTATCATGATTCAGAAAACTTCTCCAGCTAAACCAGAGGCTAGGAATTTTATTTTTTTAGGAGACTTGTTTTATTTATTTGAAAGGCAGAGAGAGAGAGAGAGAAGGAGAGAGAGAGAGATCTTCCATCCACTGGTTCACGCCTAAATGACTACATTGGCCAAGGATAGACCAGGCAGAAGCCAGGAGCATGGAACAAGGAACTCCATCCAAGTTTCTCATATGTGTGAAGGTGGGCCCAAATACTTGGGTCATTTTTCTGCTACCTCACCGGGTACACTAGCAGGCAGCTGGATTGGAAGTGGAGCACCTGGGACTTGAACTGGTGCTCTGATATAGGATGCCAGCGTAACCTGCTGCACCATAACATTGGCCCCAAGCATTTTTTTTTAAAGATTTATTTATTTATTTGAAAGAGTTACACAGAGAGAGGAGGAGAGGCAGAGAGAGAGAGATGGAGAGGGAGAGGAAGAGAGAGAGGGAGAGAGAGAGAGAGGTCTTCCATCCACTGGTTCACTCCCCAATTGGCCGCAATGGCTGGAGCTGAGCTGATCCGAAGCCAGGAGCCAAGTGCTAATTCTTGGTATCCCATGCAGGTGCAAGGGTCCAAGAATTTGGGCCATCTTGTACTGCTTTCCCAGGCCACAGCAGAGAGCTGGATAGGAAGTGGGGCAGCCAGGACTAGAACCGGTGCCCATATGGGATGCCGGCACTGCAGGTGGTGACTTAACCTGCTATGCCACAGCGCCGGCCCCCTCAAGTATTTTCTACAACTTCCTGAAACACCCTCACGTTGCCCTCCAACGGCATGAATTCATGAGAACAATCATCGTCCCTACTCCCTGAGGATGGATGACTAAGTAGAAGGGCGGCATTGAAACCGAGCCCCTATACGATTCAAATCCATCTACGAAAACATCACAGCCAGGAGGAGGCTAAGGAAACGTGACCATCGACCACAGTGTGGTGTCCTGGACAGACAGACAAAGGACACTAGGTAAATACCAAGGGATCATGAATAAACTATGGACTTGCATGAATAATCATGGATCAACAGTGGTTCATCAGTTTAGCAAACGTGCTGGTGTGAGATGCTACCAAGAGGGGGCGCTGTGCAGGAGTGGGCATTTGAAACATCTTAAGTGCTCAGTATTTCAGTTCATCTGATCTGCCCCCCAGAAATAAATCATATTAATGAAAAATGGGCTCCCCTTTATTTGAACTCCTCTGATGTCTTCCTGGGGATGTTGCAGAACAACCTCCTTTCCTCCCCAAACGAGTTGGAGGAGTTGCTACAGAGCCCCAAAGTGGGTTTGCTTGTCAGACAGCAAGAAAGCCAGTCTCTGACCATGACATGGTGGAAGACAAGAATTTACCTGGAAAGCATAGCCAAATTTCCATTCTCTCTTTCTGTCACTTTGCCTTTAAATCAATAAAATAAGTATTTTTTTAATAGCATTTCTTTTTTCCTGCTACATCCCCCATCCTCTTTGGGGGAACACCTAGATCCCTGTTTCCCCATCCTCAGAAATAGTCCTCTGTTGTCCACCATTTTGCTTCTCTCTCAGTCTGGCTTTCAAAGATGAAAGAGAACAATGTCTTCTGCTGAAAGGCCAGAATCCTTGCCAGGCCGCTGATGCCAGCACGATGTGCCGTGTTCGAGGTCCCCCACGTCCTCGTGCAGCAGCCAGTGTCTTGACTCTTGCCACACCCACTAACTGCACCGCAGCTGAGCTGCTGGTGCCACTTGGGATCTGAGATTCCCTGCGAGTCGTGTGAAGTAATTCTTTGGTTTCCTTGCTCATTACTGCAAGTCTTTCTACTTGGGGCCCAGACGGCAACCTAGGGCAGTCCGAGAGCAGATACTGTATCACTCAGCTCAGAGTCATTCCTCTGCTCTCCTTGACTCCACGAACCCTGGGAACTCTGGCTTTTGCAAGTTTGACTGTGAGAGGCTGCAAAATGTTCTTGGAAAATCTAATCAACATATAGGTTTCTTCTGATGAAGATCGAATCTATGCACATTGAGGGGTCTTTGAAAGTTCAGGGAAATGTGTATTATGAAAAGACTATGCGTGGATTTCAAAATTATTGTGTCCCCAAATAAACTTATCTTTTAATTCATCTCAGGGTTAGGCCCTGCCATGAACCAAGAAGTTTCTTGACAACTTAAGCAATGAGACTGACATGTCTCCCGCAAGGGGAGCAGCGCAGCTCACATCCCACCGAAGTGCTCCTGTTGGTGTTTGGAGTCTTCCGTGACTTCTTGCTCAGCAGGGCTTCCATGGCACTCTCACGCCCTGTTCCTTTTCTGTCTCCAGGCTCAGCCCTGCGACTCCTCCTCAGACCCCCAGCCCAGCCCGTGGGATGACCTTGCACACAAACATCTTGTGACTCCTCAGGCATCTCCTGCCTCTGGGCTTTCCCCAGGATGTCCACGTTGGCTGACCGCCCTCCTCTGACCACCGCCCCAAAGCATCATAGCATCTTCCTGCATTTCCACCACTGCCTCACCCCACTGCGTCAGCTGCCTGTTGATGTTTAATAAATCATTCCTGAACTTGGTGGCTGAAAACAGCAAACACTCATTGTATCGCAGGTTCTGTGAATCAGGAATGCAGGCACAACTTGACCGGGTCTTCTTAGCCAGCGTCCCCTGGAGGACTACAGTACAAGGTGGTGGCTGGAGAGTGGTCTCATCTGAAGGTTCAGCTGGGGCAGGAGCCACTTCACAGTCCACTGACAGTGCTGTGGGCAGGATTCAGCTCCACACTGGCTGGTGACTGAGGATTGGGTGCCTGGCTGGCTACTGACCACAGACCTCCCTCATGTCCTTGTGATGGGGTCTTCTTCATAGGCTGCCTCACTACCTGTTAACTGGTTTCTCTTAGAATAAGCAAGAGATCAATTTGGGTTGAGCAACAAAGAAACTAGAGTCTTTTTGTGATCAAGTTTCAGAAAAGACATTCCATCACTTTTGCCATATTCTCTTTATCAGAAGCAAGTTGTGAGGCTCAGCCCACATTCATGTGAGGGATTGTACAGGACGTGGACCCCAGGAGGAGGAAGCATGGTGGGGGGGGTTGTGGTCACCCTGCAGAAGTCAACAAACACTCATCCTCACTGGTCTGGATGTCAAGAGAGATGATGCCACGTACACGTACACACACGTACACTCACACACGCACACACACACACACTCGCACATCCCCAGAATGGTATGAAAAGATTTATTACTCACAGAATGAGACTTTCTGGGAAAAACATAGCAGGCACAAAAGCCAGCCTGGAATGTCGAGTGAAAAGAGAAGCCAGTGGCTTTGGTTTTTATTGTGGTGAAGGGGTGGGGCTATGGTGAGGGTTCCCACGGGAATGGGGTTTGAATGCCTTCAGAGTCTCCCTCTGCACCAAGGGAGGGAGCCCTGCAGTGCTGTTCCTCCCCATCCCGACTTTTGGGGGGCAAACAGGGAAGAGGGAGGGAGGGCATGAAGGTTATCAGGGGTCAAACAGCAAAAGTGAAGCTGGAGTCAGACTCCTTGTTACTGGCGGTTGTTTTAGAGGTGGATACTGTATTCATTGTCCTTTAATCATTTATCGACTTGTCTGTCTTTTACAGGATAAAGAATATCATTGTTTTGTTTTTATGTTCTCAACACCCAGTGCAGTGGCTGACATATCATGGTCCCTCAAAAAATGTCTGTTGAATGAATAACAGAGTGGCTGGATGGACTGTCCCTCTTTCTGGTGATTATTTGCCTGCCTGTTGTGTATCTGTTGTCCTCCCGAGCCTCAGCTCAGTCATCTTGGTGGTGTGCTCCTGATCTGTCCTCTCTGGTGGGACTGCCCCAGCCACTTCTCTGCGCTCAGCTGCGCTGGGGGCAGACTTCTCTGTTTGACTGAGACTCCTGGAAGCTAAGGACTGGGCCTGTCACGTTGTGCCCTCAGTATCCGACGCAGTATCTCACAGAGCAGGTGTTCAGCTAAGTGCTGCAGGAATTCTGCAGTTCCAACATAGGAGATTTTCAACCTGGATCTTGAAGAATCATAAAAAGAGGTTTGACAGCATGAGTGCAGGAATGTGGGGGCTTTGGAGAGAGAATAATGTAGGCACAGTGAGTGTCTGAAACAAAAACAAAGAACCGGAGCAAATGGCGCGTTCAGGTGATGGTAAGACTTGACTGGAGATGAGGCTGACAAACAGGTTCTCAGCAGGTTGTAAAAGCTTGCAGACAGTGCTGAGCAGGGCAGGGCTGCTCTGTAAGACAAAGGGGAGGAGTTTTTTTTTTTTTTTTTTTTTTTTTTAAAGCTGGGTACAGTTGTAAGATGCGTTTGAGCAGGGAATGGTCTGGAATGAGTCAGGGATGAGGAACTGGCCCTTCTCCTGGAACGGCGTGAACTCCAGCTGGAAGAAATCACAGTGCAGGTGGGAGACAAGCATCCGTGTTCTGAAAGCGAAGGGGAGGCATCCAGGAGCTGCAAGCAGGGGCTGCAGGGCCTTGAGAAATCGGCTTCAGAAGGGTCGTGGCGGCTGGCGCTGCGGCTCACTAGGCTAATCCTCCGCCTTGCGGCGCCGGCACACCTGGTTCTAGTCCCGGTCAGGGCGCTGGATTCTGTCCCAGTTATCCCTCTTCCAGGCCAGCTCTCTGCTGTGGCCCGGGAAGGCAGTGGAGGATGGCCCAAGTGCTTGGGCCCTGCACCCCATGGGAGACCAGGAGAAGCACCTGGCTCCTGGCTTCGGATCAGCGCGGTGCGCCGGCCGTAGCAGCCATTTGGGGGGTGAACCAACGGAAAAAGGAAGACCTTTCTCTCTGTCTCTCTCTCTCTCAGTGTCTAACTCTGCCTGTAAAAAAAGAAAGAGGGTCGTGTCGACGTGTAGACAGCCCGGATACCGCAGAGCATCACCCAGGAAGGGCGGATTAGTTCTGTCTTGACCGTTGATGGATCTGTGACCTCAGTGAGGACGCCGGCTCCCTTCTGGGTGAGGCACACAAAGTGTGGCAGTTGCGCAGGCTTGACTGTTGTGGATAGCCGAGGAAGAGAAGCAGGCGAGTTCCTCTCTGTGGTGGAGGCAGAGATTTTCTGGTTGGGGTCCGTTCTCCTTCCTGTGGCTTGAATGTGGCCTGTGCCCCCTGAAGTGCTTTGCTTCCCAGCCTAGCAATGGCCAGAGGCGCTGGGAGCTGTCGGCGGTGATCAGGTCGTGGGGCTCTGTCCCCAGGGCCAGCTGAACGCGGTTCCCCCGAGAGTGGATCGATTCCTGCAGAAGCAGCTGCCGCGGCCCTTTGTCCTCTTCCTCCCTTCCCATGCACCTGCTGTCTTCCACTTTGCTCCACGAGGCCTCACCAGAAGCCAAGGCCAGAGCCGTGCTCCTGGGCTTCCAGAACTGTGAGCTGCATAAGCCTCTTTTCTTTATACAAGATCCAGTGTCGGGTTTCCAGCTGTAGAGACAGAAAACAGACCGAGACTCTTCTACATGTAGTAAAGCTCTAGTGAGGTGCAAAACGGGACATGGGACGAAGAGACGGCCGCCAGCTCGGTTTCACAGCTCGTGTCGTCCTACAGAGCAACCAGAGAATGCTGCATGGAACCTGTGTGCCAAGGATTTCCCGAATATCCGAGCTGGTAGTTGTCTCAGAGTCCACCACGTATTCTAGTTGGGTTCTCTTTCTCCTGGCCCAACAGTTTTCAGACCTCTCACCTAACATCAGTTGTAATTTTAGCATTGGACGAGTAACTTCCTAGGTAAGGAACCAAGTTGTTAGGAACACATCGTGAACATGACTAGCTCAAGGTCACGCAGTGGTTTAGGGGAAGAGTAGAGCCTAGAACTCCTAAGCTTTAGATCAATGAAAACAACCCCTGAACGGGCAAAAGCAAGGTTCCATATTAAATCAAGGTAAAACTGAGTCCCGCTGTTTTGGCTAAGTGCTGTGCTGTGATGTTTCAGCTCTTACCTGCGGCAGACCCTCTCAGACTTTGAGCTTCCTGGTGTATTTGATGTATCATATTGGGCCAATACAAGGGATCTGCAAAAGATTCGTGGAAAATGCATAGTATAAAAAAGCTGCATGGATTTCACCATTTTTTTTTTCACTCAAACAAGCTTAGCCATTTTTTTTTTCTTTGAGAGGGAGAGATAGAGCTCTCATCAACTGATTCACTCCATAAATGCTCACAAGGGCTGGGGTTGGGCCAAGCCAAAACCAGAAGCTAGGGGCTCAATCCAGGTCCCCTGTGGGTGTGGTAGGAACCTAGTTAATTGAGCTCTCACCTACTGCCTCCTGGAGTCTGCGTTAGCAGAAAGCTAGAGTCAGGAGCCGGAGCCTGGGATCAAAACCAAATACTCGGATGTCTTAACTGCTAGGCCGAGTGCCTGCCCTTAAACTTATTTTTTAATTCCACTTTGCCATGAGCTTTTGGAGATTTCCTGCTATGGTTCACCCTGTGTAGGCCTGAGGACTGCACACGATGTTTCGTTTCCTTCTTCATTTGTTTTTCTCCTCTGAGAGAGGGAAAGATGGAACAAGGAAGCTAAAAGCCAGGCTCACCGGCAGGCAGGAGAGGGACTCAGAAGGCCAGAAGAGCAGGCGTCTGAGTGTGCAGGAGGCTTGGTCCCACCCCCACAGCTGCAGGGGGTGGCGTGACCAGCTGAGAAATGCACCTGCCCCTGTGCGCCCCTCAAGGAAAGGGGCCGCTCCTTGTGGTGGGTGTTAGGCCTCTGCAGAAAACAGCTGTGGATGAGAAAGCTTGCGTGGTTCCCTCCTAACCCTGCCCACACTCTGAATGATCAGAATTTTGGCAAAAGCAGCCTCCCTTTAAATTTAGTATTGCTTAGTTACTCTTTATGATGAAACCCATACTCTCAAAAGTACAGAAGATCATAATTGTACCTGATTTTTCTGAGCTTACATGGTCACAATAATGTAATGTTAGGTGTCCTGATGGATATCTTATTACTAGTAGGTTTGGCGTGTGCAGACAGAAGTTTCAAGTTACCGTAAGTAGATTCTAGACCATGTGTTGTTCATTTCAGATCTCCAGAACCAGGGAAACGACATGCACGTCAGAATTTAAACGCACGGAGTTGTTGCTGCCTTCGTTAAACACAGCAAGTGTTTTTGTTTCCTTGGTTTGTGGATGAGTTTTGTGATCAATGTGTTTGACATGGATGAAATGAAGGTTTGCATGCTAATTCCTTTAAAACAAAGTTAGCGCATGATCTTCCCGGTGCCAGACACTTCACCGTCAACCACGAAGACCTCAAATATTTTTCTAGGAGATGAGTTTAAACAAAAAGCCATTTGCTGACACTTCAGACAGGAGTTTGAGACGCGCACGAGAGGATGCGATGCTGTGTTCTGGCTCAAAGCCAGAAAGTTCTGTTTCCTTCCCAACATTTTATTTCCCCAAACTCCAGAAGAAGTGACAGGTTATTTTGTCTGTAATGGTGGTTATTTTCAACTTCAAAAACTTTTCTGTGATCTTAAAACCTTATAATTTGTTCACAGTCACAAGTTAATACAAGCACTGACCAGCATCTGTATGTAATTTTAGCTGAGAGATTCAGCGGGGACTTGGAGTCCATCTAAGTTTGTCCAGAACGAGCCTGCTGCTGGCTTAGCAGCGAGTGAGCGGAGCTCCAGCCTGGGGTTGGGAGCGTGTACATTGGTGTGTCACTGGGGACCCGCTTGTCATCTGGCCGTGTGGAGGACCAGGAGGGAGAGGCAGGGACAGAGAGATCTGTGCAGGACTCTGCTGGACCAGGCTCTTCCCTGTACTCATCGGTTCTGTTACTGCGATGAAATACCCCAGGCTGGGTGACTTTGTAAAGAAAAGAGATCTCCTTGGGTGCATGGTTCTGTCCCAGGCTGAGGGCCCCCCGAAGATGGCCTTCTTGCTGGCAGGGTCCTGAGGCCGTGCACGGAACACAAGCTGGCATGTCCTCTGCTCCCCTCGTCTCTGCTTACAAAGCCAGTGGGCTTTTGTCATGGGGTGCCACCCCATACTTACCTGGTCCCACACACCTCTCAGGACCCCACTGCTAAGCTCCGGGGTGGGATGAAGCCTGCGCCCACCTCAGACCCCACAGCAGAGCGTAAGCCAGCAGCAGAGCTTGCACGGGACCAGCCGTCACGTCTGCGGCGTACTCGGGCCTGGAGGAAAGCTCTCTGCGGTGCTGGCACTGCGCCTTTTCTCAGAGCAGCCTCGACTGGTGACGCCACGCAGTGCGCCTCGGGCCTGCCCCCCTGGCCAGCAGTGACGCCCCGGCCGCCCTCTCTTTTCTCTCAGGCTTTCCCTGAGGGGCGACTGCCTTTCTGGAGATGCAGGACACGATAGCGAAGTGGCCTGGGGAGAGGACAGGGATGCCTGTCATGGGCAGGGCTCCTCCCGCCCTGTGGGGTCATCCTGGGGAAGTGAGGCATAGCAAATTTTAGAAAGGAAAAAAAATGTTTGTTTAGAAGGAAGGGGGAGAAAAGAAAGATTCAATTTGGTGTCTGGTTGAAGTCCCAACTAACTAAAAAAAAAAAAGAAGTATGGGGGCCGGCGTCATAGCACAGCTGGTCAAGTCAACGCTGACCATGCCAGCCTCCCGTAAGTGTGCTGGTTCGAGTCCCGGCTGCTGTACTTCTGATCTGTGGGAATGCACCTGGGAAGGAAGCAGAAGATGGCCCAAGTGTCTGGGCCCCTGCCACCTACGTGGGAGACCTGGATGGAGTTCCAGCCTCCTGGCTTTGAGCCTGCCTGGCCCCAGCTGTTGCATCCGTCCAAGGAGTGAACCAGCAGATGGAAGGTGTCTCTCTCTCTTGCTCTCTCTTTAACTCTTCCTTTCAAATAAATAAATAAATCTTAAAGAAGTATGAAGCTAGGAAGTATCCCACCTTGTTAAGAAGTCAGTAGAGTTGAAGAGAGCTTCCTGTTTATGGGGCCTTCGGCCATGTGTGGGCGGTGTCAGTAGAGCGATCGTGATCATGAGTTGAAAACAACTGATGGCAGCCGTATGCTGCCTTATTATGTGCAGTCTGTATCTGCACTGGGATGTCGTTAGATAAGGTCACTTTCATCGCTAGTCAACCTGATGGGGAAAAGTTTGGGTGGAGCAGCCTCCTTGTAGAAGCCTCCAGAGCCCTCCTCATCACTTCAAACAGCACCAGGGACTTCAGTTGCCATCTTCCGTGCAAGCCCAAGGGACAGACAGGGCGCTTTGTGGTGGCAGCAGAGGGCTGGCAGCGAGAAGTCTCTAACAATGCTTCTGTTATCTGTTTCCAATTCTTGCAGCATGGAGTTGGAATCCAGAAAATTTGCCGCCTTGAATAATTCAGCGTTTGGATAGGGTGGGGGTTTGAGACGGTTTGATCGACTTTTCTTCAACATTTTCTGTCCGCCTTGTTTTCATGCTGAAGCTCCTGTCCCGCCTCCTTTACTCTGTGTTCTTCGATTTGTGCATCACAGTGATGGTCTGTTTTGGACACACTGAGCAGGACGGGTCACCAGAAATCAGTCAGCCTGCATCTTACAAACCTCCGTGGCTCTACAACCCCCTCAGCCCTCTCTGAGGTCTAGGAGAGCATTGGAGCTCACGAGCACCTGGGATTTTCATGCAGAAAAGGGCCTGACCCTTAAAGACTTGGAGTGGACTCTGGAGACTTCCAGAAAGCAAAGGAGCTTCTAGCACAGGCCACGGCCAGGAGGACCCTCATTCGGGTCGCTCGTGAGGCAGAGACAGGCCGTCTGAGGGAGGCAGGCTCTGTCAGACCAATCATGGGTGTCACGTGCAGTTTCTCAGTGTTAGCTTCATGATATGCTTGTGTTTTCTTTTGATCTTTTTTTTTAAGTTTATTTATTTGAAAACCAGAGTTACTGTTAGAGGGAGAAACAGAAAGAGAGAGAGAAACAGTGATTTTCCATCCACTGCTTCACTCCCCATTTGGCTGCAGTGACCAGGACTGAGCCAGGGCGAAGCCAGGAGCCAGGTGATTCATCCGGGTCTCCCACATGCGAGCCAGGACCCACGCACTCAGGGCATCTTCTGCAGATTTCCTAGGTGCATTAGCAGAGAGCGGAAGAGAAGTGGAGCAGTTGGGACTTGAAGCCGTGCCCCTATGAGATGCCAGCACTGCAAATGGTGGCTTAATGTGCTGTGCCACAGTGCCAACCTCTTCTTTTGATTTAAGAAAATAATGGTTGTTTAAGCAGCATGAAAATGTTAATAAAAATGTAGACAGGGCCAACGCTGTGGCGCAGTGGGTTAACGCCCTGGCCTGAAGCACCGGCAACCCATATGGGCGCCGGTTCAAGACCTGGATGCTCCACTTCCAATTCAGCTCTCTGCTATGGCCTGGGAGAGCAGTAGAAGATGGCCCTCCCGGTTGCCCTTCTTCCAGGCCAGCTCTCTGCTGTGGCCCGGGAGTGCAATGGAGGATGGCCCAAGTGCTTGGGCCCTGCACCCCATGGGAGACCAGGAGAAGCACCTGGCTCCTTGCTTCGGATCAGCGCAGTGCGCCGGCCACAGCATGCCGGCCGCGGCGGCCATTGGAGGGTGAACCAACGGCAAAGGAAGACCTTTCTCTCTGTCTCTCTCTCTCACTGTCCACTCTGCCTGTCAAAAAAAAAAAAAAAAATGGCCCAAGTCCTTGGGCCCCTACACCCACGTAGTAGACCTGGAAGAAGCTCCTGGCTGCTGGTTTCAGATCGGCGCAGCTCCGGCTGTTGAGGCAAACTGGGGAGTGAACCAGCAGATGGAAGACCTCTCTCTCTCTCTGCCTCTCCTCTCTCTATGTAACTCTTTCAAATAAATAAATAAATCTTTAAAAAATTAAAAAATGTAGACATATTTAAAGTACCACCCTTCTCTCTTGTCTGTCTCCTCCTGCAACACTCACCCGTACTTGTCCACACTTCATTCTCTCCTGCTTCAAGCAGCCTGTGTGCACCTGCTAGAGGGCCAGCCCCATACAGAGCTCCCAGCTCTTGGACCCGGAAGCTTCATGACTCCAGAGACAGAGTTCTGTCTCCCTGCCTCTGTACACAACACTTCCATGAACAATGCTCACCCATCAAGACTGGGTCCCTGCTGCTGAAGTAGTGAGGCACTTGGAATGGGGAGGCCAGTCCACGGGCCTGCAGCTGGCAGCCTCGCCAGGGTCCAGGAGTTGGAGCAGGGGAGGGCCAGGTCCCCTCCAGGAGGAAGCAGGGGCGTGCTCAGCACACGCGTGTGGATGTGCGCAGTGTGGGAGGCTGAGGATGGAGTGAGGACCTGAGGGTAGCCAGATCCGTTTTGCAGGATCTGGTGATGATGTCACCTACGGAAGGTAGCCAGGGGCTCCTCATCCATTCGGTGGACATCTGCTAGGTGTGAACAGGGCTCTTCTCCTGCGCTGGGATACGGGGCCGAGTGGCAGCTCCCCTCCCCCAGGAGCAGGGGTTCACCCAGGCTGCGACTCTCACAGCAGTGTCTCCTGCACTCACCGGGGAGTTTCAAGTCACTTCTGCAGGGCCCCCTAGGCCCCCGCCCCGCATTCACAGCTGCCTTGCTCGCTGCCCGCGCTCAGTTTGGCCCTGCCACCTCTCCTTTCCCACCGCTGTTGTCTTCCCCTGGGGGATGAAGTGGCCTCCGGTCCTCCAGTGAAGAACCCTTCCCTGACTCACGGAACATCCGCTGTTGTTCCCTAGGGATCCGAAGACACAACCTTGATGAGACATCATTTCCGAGGATTCTCACCAGAGACTCCCAGTGGAGGGGAGCTGGTGCAGTGTGCCAAGGCTCCCGTGGCTTCTGTGCCTAGCACCGTCCTTCTGGGCCCAATGCCCGGCCCTCGGACCTCCACGCATCCCAGGCAGGTCCACCCGGACACCTCCCACCCCCTGGGCCGGGAGGCTTGCCTGACCCTGGACTTGTTCCAGGTCTCAGTCACTTTTCCCAAGCAACCCTTCTTACAGTTTTCATGCAGCTAGAATCTTCCAAGTCCTTTCCCCCCATTCTTTAATGCATTCTAAAATTTACAGTGGACGTCCCTCCTGGGCTCATCTTACATCCTTGCTACACGACTTTAATATGAAACAGCAAAGTAAGATCAAAACCGAAAGAGTATAGAATGGGTCAAGGGAATCCAGGCAAAGCACGAACGGATCCCCACTGGAGGAACTGGGTAACTGGAAGACGAGGGGAGATTTGAGCTGAGCTTGGTGGGGTGGGCTGGACTGTGGTGGGAGTTGGAAGCACTTAAGATTGAGGGGCTGGCCTGACTCAAAGTGGGAACTCAGCAGTCTGGGGAAGCAAAAGACTACGGAACTGTTGGGACCAAAATGTCTTGAAGATCCACGAACATCGTCCCCTTCCACGGTGGGTCTGTGGACCCCAAACACTTAGACATTCGAACGGGAGTGCTGAGAAGGAATAATGGGTCCCGTCCTTGAAGAAGTGGGTTCAGTGTTAACTGGGAGGGAGCAGATGCCACGCAAGCCCCCGAGCAGTGTTCCCGGTGGTGCCGACGACAACTCTGGGTGCAGAAGGGCTGAGCTGGGGGCAAGGACACCAGCCCAGGACCCGCTGCAGGTTAAGAGGAAGATGGTGGATTTCACAGGCTGAATTCAAAGGAGACCCCCGGGATGGAGCTGAGCGGGACAGAGGTGTGGGGGTGGGGGCTGGGGGGAGAAGAGGCTCCTGTCTCACGGCCACTGCTGTGGCTCTCAGGCTGCTGCTTCCCTGAGTTTTCCCAGCCTACGCCCTCACCTCTGTTTTCAGAAGGTCCTTAGGCGCCTGCATCCCGGAGTCCCCCACCGTACTCACTGCACCGGCCTGTCTACCTGGACGGTGCCTGCTCTCGTACTGGCCCGGTGGTGCCTCCTGCTGCCTGAGATCACGCAGCCCCACCTGCCCTCCTGGTTCCTCTGTGTCCCCAGAGCCTGTTCCGGCCCCCTCTGTCCTGGCTGCACCCCATCAGCTGTCACATTTGCTCAAATCACTCATCTTTAAGATGCTGAGGGAACACAAGCGTTGCTTTACCCATGGGTCTCCCCAAGCCCACGCTGTGTCCATGACCGGGGCCCTGGAAGGGCTGTGTGGGCTCTGTCCCTGCCTCCCCGTGTCCCCGCCTTCCCATACACAGCGTGGCTCCACCACAGTCACCTGTGAGTTCCTTCCGTGGAATCCAGCAGACGTGTGTCACCTCCTGCTGCCGACCTCTGCCCCTTCTAGACAACTCCTCCGGTCACTCTGGGAATACTCTGGCTCTGAAGGCATCAACATTCTTTCCTGAATCTTTGAGCTGATCCATCCAGAAGCCAGTGTGATGATCCAGTCCCACGGAAATGAGTGCACAAGGAGAAAGGACGGGAGAGGGAGACAGCCAGATGACACCACAGAGAGATGCAGTCGGCGTTTTCCTTCTCTGGGAAAAGCCAGACCCTGAGCTGTGCTCAAGGAGGTGATTCACAGGTGGGCTCAGGATCAGGAGCTGAGCGAGCGGCAAACCTGGTGGTCCAGGGTGGGGTCTCCAGGGCGATTTCATACCTTCTTCTGCCTGTGCCTTCTCTGCCCTCGCACCACGGCTTGCAGGAAATGAGACAAGACACAACCAGGATAATGAGCTCCTGTGTCAGCACCAGGAGGCCAGATCCAGAATCCTGGAGAACTACTCTCAGAGACGGACATCTTAGCCAGCCACACCCAGTTCTGCATTGACGGGGCGAGGTCTTCGAAGTTCACAGGGTGGCCTGGCTCGAGCTCAGGGGCCTGCCACAGTGCGTGTCCTGCTGGAGAGTGAAGAGGTGGTGCTGAGGGAGGATAGCATCGCGGTGTGCTCCAGCGGTCTCTCATCTGCTCAGCCCCGTCTCCACTCACTTGTATAAAACCTCCCAGACACCCCGCTTAGGCTGGGTGCATTTCGCTGTGTCATCTTTTTTGTTGTTGTTTGTTGTTTTTTTTTCTTTTCTTCTTTTTTGTTTTTGAATGTGATTTCATCTTTTAAATGCAAACATGAACTAATTCTGGCCCAGCAGGTATACACAGATTATGCCAAGGGTCCCTATGCAATATGAATCCAGTGAAAGGGTGAGTTTTGTTTTTGCTGGACTGCAGGATGGCCGTGCTTGGCCCCTGCCCTACCGGTACTGCTAGCCTCAAGTGCTGATTATCACTCGGTATAACCAGTACAACCACGTGCTCCCGGGGGACTGTGCAGAGGCTTCCCAATGGAGCAGTGTCACAAACCAGAACTGGTAATTAACACACCTGTCAGCCACATCCACCCGATCCTCTTTGCCTCAAAGCATTCGTCCCGCAAACATGACTTCTCCCGAAAGCTGATTGGAGTGTTCCTCTGGGTCTCTGGTCAACTCACAGGAAAGGTCCGTCCTCATCAGACGGCTCGAGGGCATTTAGAGCTCTGACTGGGCAAAGGGTTAGCCACACAGTTTCCTTCTGTGCCCCTGCTTGGGCTCTGAAACTCACACTGCCCCAGCCATTGCTCTTGCAAACAAGCTTAGGTAAGTAACAAACTGTGCAGCTTCAGGCTGGTTTCATAAAACGTCGGTCTTGTCTTGGGTGCCTGTCCCAAGTGCACAGCGTCACACAACGTGTGTGTTCTGACCCCAGCTGGCGTGGGTGGTGATTCGCAGTCGGGAGACATGGCATTTCTGTGAGGACAGTCCAGGTGTTCATCACCCGAGCAGTTAAGGGGTTCTTTCATATTTGTGTGTAATACAAAACGGTAAAACACATAAAGTTAGGCTGACTGTGTGTGTGTAGAATGAGGCTGATTGTGTATCTGTAGGTGAGGACGACTGTGTGTCTGTAGAACGTGGCTGACTGTGTATCTGTACATGAGACCGACTGTGTGTCTGTAGAATGTGGCTGACTGTGTGTAGAACGTGGCTGACTGTGTGTAGAATGAGGCTGACTGTGTAACTGTAGATGAGGCTGACTGTGTGTAGAATGAGGCCGACTGTGTGTCTGTAGAACGTGGCTGGCTGTGTGTAGAATGAGGCTGACTGTGTGTAATTCGTTTGAGTGTCACAGACCTCCTTGGATGCCAAAATGTTAATTTTAACTTTTGGATTCCACCTTCTTTTGTCTCATCAAGAAACAAAATATTCCCTCAAGCCTCAGGGTAAAAGTATTTCAAAAAGTTCATAGAAAAATGGAATCAAATAGAGTTTGATTTTTGTGGAAAAAATTTTGAAATCCATGAATAATTTTTTCATGTCCATGAACGTTTTGAAGACTGTCCACATGGGTGTATTTCAAATTATTTCCCACAAGAACAGCCTTATCTTTTAATCCCACTTTCCACAAACTTCCGGAACTCCCGTCCACATACACCGTTGTCAGGGTCTGGCCTTCCTCTGAGGTCCAGATCCACATTGCGGTCACCTCCGTTCCCCGAGGACCTTGTGTGTTCTACAGAGAAATAAGGCGTCAGGCGTGTGACAAGTCACAGGAATCACGCAGGCCAATCTTGTTTCAGAGATAAGAAAAGGAGTGGAGACTTTGAAAGATGAGATTTGACAGATTTATCTTTTGGTGTGGCCGTGTCTTTAGAAAACAAATGGTTGTATTTTCTGAAACAGGTGGTGGTGTGGATTGGACTGAAAGGGCCTGCGTGAACTTTCGCTGAGCGTTACGCTGCCTGCAAGCAGAGGTTTTCTTGGCTTTGGCAGGCGTATCACCAGCCAGCGTCTTATATTTAAACCATTCAATCATCATCATGCTCGCCTGGTAGATTTCAGGCACCGGCCCAGTTAGAGCAGAGTTGACTGTTAGCTCCTCCCCACTTCTCCGGTTCTGTCATTCAGGCGGCACAGGCAGAGGACAGCTCCTCTCTTCTGCCCACCAATGGCGCTGCCCTTCCCTTATGTCTTCCCAAGATTCCTCGCCTCACTTTCACTCTGTCCTGGTGGAATCCGTGGCATCTGGGGTGCGCGTGGGTAAGCTCTAAGACTGGCCCCTGTATTCTCTGATCTTCTGCTATTTTTTTCTTCTGGCAAAAAAAACCCTGCTGGTCAAATGCCACGTGCTGTCCACTTTCAATTTAGCACCTCCTTAAGATAAAGTTATCTTTTCTTTTTCTAAATATAATGTGTCTTTTCCTTAGTGTAGGATTAAAAAACACGTTTAGTGGCATTAGTTCTTTAGACATTTTCTAGCCAGAAAGGATTACTGGAATTTTTCTCAGTAATACAAGGAGATGTAAACTGTATTATTTATTAAACATGTTTCCAAAAAGAAGCATTTAATTTAGGCTGTAAACTCTTAAAAACTTGCATTCAAGTACATTTGTCCAAAAGACCAATTTTCAGAAGCAAGAGGAAGTTCATTATTATGCTTTGCACAAATCTAATATAAGGACCACTTAAAGGAAAACAATGTGCAATTGTTTAGAAAAAATGTATTTCTTGTAAAACAGTTGATTCTTCCAATCACATTTCATTTCTCATGGACTACTGACAACTGTCTGCATAGGAACTCATTTGCTGTGTTCAGTGAGAATATGTTATGTCAGATAAAATGCTTCCACAAAATAATTCTATACAGGTTATGAACTAGACATATGCTGTGTGATGTAACAGGTCCAAAGATTTCAAGTCTTATGGAGAATGGTAAGCCCATCAGCAGTCTACAGTCTCTTGAAATTAGCACTACATTGTTTAAAATAAAACTAGTCAGTAAGTCTTGAATTTCTCAAAATCCAGATAAATTTAGTAGATTTCCTTTTTTTAAATCTTTTTCCTTTTGTAACTCATGAGTTAAGTACTATGTAGTTAGTCATGTTTTGATTAAATACAACTTTGTTCCTTCAAAGAAATATATGCCCCTCTTTCTTTCCTTTTTTACTTTTAAGAGAGAACTTGAATATGCAGCTAAACATCAGGTAAATCACCATGGAAGTTATTTTTCTAGAATTTTTTTCCTGATATTTTTGGCTTGTGAAATTCTAGTTATGGGGTCTAATCATTAGAGCAAATTGTATCTGAAAACAAATACTTATTCCCAAGAGTATTTTACTATTTAATTATCTGAAGCCGTTTTAAATTTTTCCATAAAGAAGGCGTTTTAAGAACTCAAGGGGCTTCCATAGCCTTGGAAACTCATGACTGGTGCATAGGGAGATTACTGATGCCATAAACAGGAGTGTCAATTTGTAAAGTCAACAACAGGAGTCACTGTGCACTTACTCCTCATGTAGGATCTCTGTCCTTAATGTGCTGTACACTGAGGCTTAATGCTATAACGAGTACTCAAACAGTATATTTCACTTTGTGTTTCTATGGGGGTGCAAACTGTTGAAATCTTTACTTAATGTATACTAAACTGATCTTCTGTTAAAAAAAAAAAAGAAGAAATTATCAATTCCCAACTTGACTCTCACTGGGATTAAACATGACAATAGGTCTGATCTGATTTCATCATCATTTAAAAAAAATCATCTATTATTTTTCACTTTATGTTTCTGTGTGGGAGCAAACTGTTGAAATACTTACTTAAGGTATACTAAGCTGATCTTCTGTATATTAAGATAATCGAAAATGAATCTTGATGTGAATGGAAGGGGAGAGGGAGTGGGAAAGGGGAGGGTTGCGGGTGGGAGGGACGTTATGGAGGGGAAGCCATTGTAATCCATAAGTCGTACTTTGGAAATTTATATTCATTAAATAAAAGTTAAAAAAAAGAAAGCGTTTTATAATGAATACATTTTAATAAAAAGTACTGTTGTTATCAGATTACACCCATGCACGGGAAATGGGCACGAGTGCAGGCGCAGGAACCCTCACAACACCCACTTGTGCAACCAGAGCCTAGCCCGGGAGCCAGAAGGCAGGAGCATCTCAGACTCCTGCCCACCCTGGCTCCACGCTTCGTCCTCTCCCCGCCCCAGGGCCAGCCCCTCCCTGGTTCTGGTGCCTGCTCTTGTAGGTGTGTGGGCTTGGGGTCACACACCGTGCCCCTTTGCTGCGGGAGTGGGGAGGATCCTCCGCTACGCACCTCTGTGTGAGGTCCGTTTGTGTTGCTGTGTGGAGGGCAGGTTGCAGGTGCTCATTCTGTTTCTCCTCTGTGCGCATTTTCCATCATTTGTTTGTCGAGTCGGCTGTCTGGGTCGGGGTCGGGTGTGTGCGAACCCCGAGCGCTGCTGTGGACATCTGTGTGCTGTCTCTTCTTGGATGGGTGAATTCATTTCCCCAGGGAGATCCCCAGGCGGCCCACGGGATGACCTGCTCAGCTCCCAGAGCCCCTGCCGGGCCGTTCCTAGTCCATCACCACCGCCGTGTCTGAGGGCTCCGGGCGTTCCTCATCCCTGCCACCAGTTAGCGTCACCTGGCGTTTAAACTGATCTGTTCAGTGGCTCCGCGAGAGAATCACATGTGCTCTTCCTCACATTTCCGTATTGATGAGTGATTTGCCGCAAGTTTCCCTATGTTTTTGGCTATTGTAATAACTTGTGTTGTGAAATGCCTTTTAACTGTTTTTCTGTTTGGTTGTGTTTTTCTCCTGTAGAGGAGTTTTTTGTTGTTGTTGTTGTTGTTGTTTTAATTAACTATTCTGGATATGAGTCTGTGCTGGATACAGGTGCTACCAATAATGTCCCTCTCACTTTCCGCTGTCCCCACAGTGTCTTGGGTAGAACGTCTTAATTTTGCTGTAGTCTCATGTCTCATTTTAACCTTCATGTAGTTAGAAACAAGCCATGTGTCACGCGGATACTTGCAAGTAATGTCTCCCACATTCTTACCCTCCTGATGAGCAGAAGTTCTGAATCTTACCATAAAGCAGTTACCAAGTTACCACGTTTTTTTTGTTTGTTTGTTTGTTTGTTTTTGACAGGCAGAGTGGACAGTGAGAGAGAGAGACAGAGAGAAAGGTCTTCCTTTGCCGTTGGTTCACCCTCCAATGGCCGCCGCGGCCGGCGCGCTGCGGCCGGCGCACCGCGCTGATCCGATGGCAGGAGCCAGGAGCCAGGTGCTTTTCCTGGTCTCCCATGGGGTGCAGGGCCCAAGGACTTGGGCCATCCTCCACTGCACTCCCTGGCCACAGCAGAGAGCTGGCCTGGAAGAGGGGCAACCGGGACAGAATCCGGCGCCCTGACTGGGACTAGAACCCAGTGTGCCAGCGCCACTAGGCGGAGGATTAGCCTAGTGAGCCGCGGCGCCGGCCAGTTACCACGTTTTGATGAGACTTTTGAACCCTTGAAGAGCAAATGTTTGCCTGAGGCAGGGTCCACCTGTTTTCCTGGGTTTCCTTGGACAGCTCCCTGGCTTCACTCTTGCAGTTGGAGCTGCATTCAGCCTAGGAGTGGGTTCCCAGGTATGCCAGAGGTGAGTGCCACATAAGACGCAGGTTGCCTGTTGTAGAGACAGTTGAGAATGGAGGTTACTTGTGATCTACTACCATGACCACCACTGGACTCCATGATGTGTGTCTGTCTACACACTGCTTTTGTTGCTCCTTTTTAATTTTGTTACTAAAAGGTGGTGCTGATGTAAAATCTGCTGTTTTTCCTTCTTCTCCATGATTTAGATCAAGAATATGGTGTTGGGGGCTGGCACTGTGGTGTAGTGGGTAAAGCTGCTGTCTACAGTGCCAGCATCCCATATGTGTGCTGGTTCAAGTCCTGGCTGCTCCACTTCCCATCCAGCTCTCTGCTGTGGACTGGGAAAGCAGTGGAAGATGCCCAAGTGCTTGGGCCCTGAAGCCACATGGGAGACTGAGAAGAAGCTCCTGGCCCCTGGCTGTGGATCTGCCCCGGTCTGGAAGTTGCAGCCACCTGGGTACTCAGGCGCCTGTATGGGATGCTGCTGCAGGTGGAGGTTGAAGCTACTAAGCCACAGGGCCGGCTGCAGATGTGAACTTATTGCTCCTGTTTCTTGGTCTATTGCTTCTCACTTCTCCTCACGACCTTGTGCCCCTGCCACCCACCTACCACTCACGGGGGAGACTGGCATTGAGTCCCTAGCTCCTGGCTTCAGCCTGGCCTGGCCTACCTGTTGCAAGCATTTGAGGAGTGAACCAGGAGATGGGAGATCTCTTTTTTTTTAAAGATTTATTTATTTATGTGAAAGTCAGAGTTACATAGAGAGGAGAGGCAGAGAGAGGAAGAGAGAGAGAGAGAGGGATTCCGACACGCAGACACACAGGGATCTCCCATCTCCCGGTTCACTCCACAAATGCTTGCAAGAGCTAGGCCAGGCCAGGCTGAAGCCAGGAGCTGGTCTCCCACGCGGGCGGTGGGTGGCAGGGACTCCATGCCTGAGCCATCACCTGCTGCCTCCCAGGGTGCACCAGCAGCAAGCTGGAATGGGGCAGAGGCAGGATGAACTCAGGCCCTCTTAAATGGGCCCTGGGCATCCCCGGCAGCATGCCAACCACTAGCCAAATGCCTGTTGCTGATCGCCACTGTTATCTGCTCATGGCAGCATTTCCCGGTGTGTTTCCTTGGTCCACAGGGAAGCTGGCACGCTCATTCCCACATTGGTTTCTTATAATGCAATTCCATTTCTTAATCTGCTGCTTGAGCTCCCTGGATTTCACTGGGCCCATAATTTATGGGGCTGCAGGCGCAGAGTGGCCTCCCAGGCTGTCTCCTGGGCTCTCTCAGGGGCAGCTGCCCACTCCAGCTCCGCTCATCTCCATCACTGTCTGCAGAGCCCACCTCCCCGGCTCCTCCTGACATCTGCTGAGAGGGGCCCAGGGATGCTCTCTGACGTTGCGTGCCAGGGGCGTCGGTTCATGCAGCGGGCATAGCACTCCCCGCCAGAACACACGTGTCCTCTCATGTCACTGCCTTCGGTCCCGGCTGAGTCACCACGCCTCCCTGTGTGTCCTGTCCTGACTCCGTGTGGCCGCTTCCTTGTGTGGTTCCCGTGGCTGTGATATGGCCTGGAAGTCAGCTCTCCCTGTTTTGGTTTAAGCGGATTTTCAGGAGGAGAGGGGAACTATCCTGATGTGTGCAGCAACATTCGTCTTTTACATCAGTTTCCTTTTCATATTTCAGCAACATTAGAAATAGTGGAAGAATCACCCAGGAGGGCAAGATGGCGGCCCTGGCCCCCGCAGGGCCAGTCTGCCAAGCCTCTCTATTCATGGGCAGAAACATTTGGTGATTCCGGAGGGCCTTGCCTCTGTGGTGGGGAAAATTAGCCCTGGACAGAGCACTGCTCTGTGTTCAAGTACTGCGACCACCATCTGATGCCTCCCGGGAGCTTTAGCGGAGCTGGATGGGAAGCAGAGGCGGGATTTGACCTAGGCACTCTGATATGGGATGCAGTTGCCCCAAGGGGTGGCTTAACCTGCTGTGCCACAATGCCTGCCCCTTGCTAAACAAATCTTAAAGGTGAGACCAGAAAGACTCTGTTTCTAAGCAACGTAACTTCATCCATGACACAGCTCAAGAAATTTATAGGGAGACAAAAATATCCAGCACCCAAAAGTCAAAATTTAGAAAGTGTTGCATCCAGTTAGAAGCAGGATGGTTTACCAATAATGAGGGGCAAGAGTTAATTAATCAAAGCTGACGCCAAATTGACAAATCTGCTAGAAAGAATTATTATAATTCACTCCCATAGATTCAAAAAGTTAAGTAGGGGACAGGACGGGTACATAAGCACACACACAAAAAAGACCCAAATGAAAGCTGCATAGATTAAAAACTACAGTATGTGAGATGAGGGGGCACTGAATGGGATTAATGGCAGAATACACATTAGACAACAAAAGAAATAGACAATAGAAGAAAAGATTAGTGAGCTTAGGAACAAAGCAATAAAATTATCCAAATTAAGCACAGAATGAAAAGAAAGAATTTTTTTTCAAGAGTTTCTGAGTGTTGTGGGACTTCATGCATCTCAAATATGAATCATGGGAGTCCTCTCCCAGGAGAAAGGGGGACAAATATTTTCAAAGAAAAAGGCCTCAAATTTAGCAAATTTAATGAAAACAATAAATCACAGTTATAAAAAGCTCAATGAACTCCACTGAACAGGGACCAGGAAGAAAATCACACCAAGTCTTGCTACAATTAAACTGCGCAAAACTGGTAATGGAAAGTCTTAAAGGCAACTACAACAACAACAAAAATGCCCAATGTTCATTAGATATACAACCGCTTCTCTGCCTTTTGGCTAAGGTCAAGTGCATAAGATAAACAGAAAAAAAATCTTCTAAGACACAAAAAGACAGTAAGCAAACATCTATAAAGAACCAAAAGAAAAAAAGCCCTACAAATATCTATATAGAATTCCATACCCAATAATAAATGTGAAATGGAGACTTCTAGAGACATCATACAAAGATTGGAAGGGTTCATCACTAACGAGTCACACTGCAAAAAATGTTAAATGTAAGGCAAATGTCACCACAGGGAAGGAGCCATTGAGTAAAAATGCCAACAATGCAATACTGTCTATGTATGACAACAGTTAAATGCGTGACAGCCAATTCAAAGGCTGGGAGGGAAGAATTGAAATTGGCAATACTATCACTTGCAGGTAGGGTAGGGTACGTTAAAAGTGTATTCTGTGAATCCGAGATTAACCACTTGAACAATTTGTTATAGCTAACAAAGGAAATGAAAGACAATCATAAAACACAATTAATCCAAAAGAAGACAGAACAAGAGAAAAACAGGGAACAAAGAATGATACAACATATAAAAAACAGCAAGATGATAGACTTGAATGTCATCATTTCAATAGTTATACTAAATGTGAATGATATAAATACTCCAATTAAAAGACAGAGACAGGGCCAGCACCGCAGCTCACTAGGCTAATCCTCCGCCTTGTGGCGCCGGCACACTGGGTTCTAGTCCCGGTTGGGGCGCCAGATTCTGTACCAGTTGCCCCTCTTCCAGGCCAGCTCTCTGCTGTGGCCAGGGAGTGCAGTGGAGGATGGCCCAAGTCCTTGGGCCCTGCACCCCATGGGAGACCAGGAGAAGCACCTGGCTCCTGCCATCAGATCAGCGCGGTGCGCCGGCCGTGGCAGCCGTTGGAGGGTGAACCAACGGCAAAAGGAAGACCTTTCTCTTTGTCTCTCTCTCACTGTCCACTCTGCCTGTCAAAATAAATAAATAAATAAATAAATAAATAAATAAATATAAAATAAAATAAAAAAAGAGACAGTAAGATGGGTAATTTTCCTACTTATCCCTTGGTTATATGGATTCCATTATTATTTATTTGTTCAATGATGTTTATTTTTATTTCCCAGGGTGCACACCATGTGTTGAGAAACTGCTTAGATGCCTGTTTATAGAGTCCCTCCTCACATGACCCTAACGATTTAGTGCTGAATGTAGAAAAACAGTGGATGACTAATGCAGTGTGGGCAGTGCTTGGCTGCAGGGTTTGAGCCTCCTTTGCCCATCCAGAAAACATTGACGATGCTTTAAGATGATGAACACAGGGTCACAACTCACACTGCTTCAATTACATTCACGGAGGGGTTTCACACCTGCCAAAATACACAGTTTCTTTTAAACAGCCGGCGGTTGGTAACTGAGAATGGAGCAGTGTGTGTGGTGTCTTCTCCCAACCCACCTCAGTGCCTTTGCTGTGCCCCCGGCCCCAACACTTCCTCCAGCAACCCTTCCTTCAACCAGTGTGGAAATATTCTCGGTTGTCACAAGAGGGGTGGAGGCCAGGGATGCTACTTCATATGCCACAGTGCACAGCCAGAATAATAAAGATTCATCCCCAGAAAGTGAATATTCCTTGGTTGATAAGCCCTGAAGTAGGGTGACCAGTTTAACCTGACTTGCCCAGATTCCGAAGTTTCCTAAGGGAAACCTCTAGTCCCAGGTAGACTGGAGGTCACCAGCGCACCTACTGCCTGCTGCAAAGCAGGCCTCATTGGGATTGCTGTTCCTTTTTGAATCTTTAGTCTGGTACTAGGATAGAAATCATGAAAATCAGCGTGAGCATACAGGGAGACCGTTTTGTCTGTACTAATCAAGCCAGCTATGTGAGCTGTATCATCTCTTTTAATCACCTTACCATCTGCACGAGCTTCTGTTACCTCCATGTTACAGCTGAGAGAAGGCAGGCTTATGTTAAATTGTGAACTCACCCAGCTGGTTATAGATTTAGGGCATAATTCAAGGTCTACCCAACTCCTGAGTTGAGTGTTTTCTTGCTTTGCAAGACTGGGTTCCCCTCCTCCCATACCGTGCCAGTCGGGGTGCATGGCTTCTATTTGTGATGATGGCTGAATCACACATGAAGCAGGATTGTATTGGCTCTAAGTATGGTTTTCACTTTTGGAGCTAAACTGGGTGTCAATCTGACGTGCTCTGAAGAGCTATTTTTTTTTTTTAAATAAGGAGTCAGAAGCCCGCGATGTGTGCATTTAAGTTGATCCACAGTGAATTAACACAGTTCCGCTGAGCCCAGTCGTGCAGTGGGCAAAGTAAATGCAGCATTTGTTCGGAAGCCCCCTGCGCAGTGCCTGCCGTCTGGACTCGAACGTCCTGGTTAGTTCTTGCACGACCTTCCCTTCAGTACGGAAGAGGGAGAGCTTGTGAACGTGGCAGTATTTACGGTCTGGGGCAGGGGAAAACTCCGGGAGTCAGAAAAGACGGGGCAACACAGCTTAGGTTCTTGGGTGAATGCAACGTTGATGGGCTAGGACAGAGAGAAGGGGTAGAGTTCAGGGCTCACTGCAGCGACTACGGCATAACAGCATCTCCTGCAGCTTCCCGCTCCGAACAAAGCATCCTTCCACGGGGATCCAACACGTGCGGAGGCAGGGACACGCCCGTGCAGCCCGCAGCCGCAGGTGCACATCCATCCCCGTTACTCTGCGAGGGAAGCCGTGGCTCCTGGGCTGCTGACGCAAAGATGCACTCAGCGGCTGGGCGGGGAACGTGGCCCTGAGCGGTCCCGGGTGAAGGTACCCGCCAGAGACAGGTGTGCTAAGGGGCACGGGGGGGGGGGGGAGTGCGGCAGCCGCCCGCCACGCTGGCCAGAAGGGGCGCGGAGCAGGGGCCCCAGGCCGAGGACGCGCATCCCCGCGGGCGGGCCGTGTCTACGGAGACCCCCCCACGCAAGCCTTTGCGTCCCCTTGTCTTCTTTCCCTCTCGTGCTGGAGTTCCTTACGGCCAGAGAGCGAGGAGCCGCAGGGACCCCGCCGAGGCAGCAGGTGGATCCGGAGACCGCGCGAGCGGCGTCTCCACGGCCGCCGCGGCCTCCCGCGCGAGCACACACCTGGCCACGCAGGTGGGCGCCGCCGAGGCTTCCGCGTGGCGCCCGCGGTCCCTCGCGCCCGACTCAAACGCTCCGCAGCTGGGACGCCCGGCGGGGGCCGAGACGTTCATCAAGCTCAGAGCGTGGGTGTTCTTGTGCACACGGGGCTCCCCCAGAAATGACGACCTGGAAAGGAGAAGTAAACCCCAAGGCACTACCAGACGCGCAGCGCGAACCCAGCTGCGCTCTCCTCCTGCGCTGTCGGCCGCGTGCCGGGGACCCCCGCGCCCCGTCCCGCCGCTGCGCGCCTCGGGGATGGGAAACGTCCTCCCTGCAGCCCGAGGCGCGGCCCCAGGCGCGGCCCCAGCCCAGCCCCGCCGGCCAGGGCGCGCCGGCGGCCCCGCAGCCTCGAGCGCCGCGCGTCCGCCAGGGGCCCGGGGGTCGCCGGCGCGCGGCGGAGGGAGGGGCGCGCCCCTCGCTGATTGGCCGGCGAGCCGGGGGCGGGCTCTCCTCGCGCTCCCGGGCGCTTAGGCTCGGCGGCCTCGCCACGGCCAGGTCCAGTCGGCTGCCCGCGCCGGGCGGACCTGCGGAGGCCTCCGCGGCGGCGGCGGGCGAGACAGCGGGCGAGCGGGCTGCGCGGCCGGGCGATGAGGCGGCGGCCCCGGGCGCGCGGGCGGGAGCAGCGGCGAGGCCGGCGGGCACGGGGCGCGGGCGGCTGCTACCGGCGTTGTTGAGCCGCCGCGCGGCCGAGGCGAGGGCGCGGGGTCCTCCCGTGGCAGCCATGCGGGCGGCCGAGTGGCTCGCGGGGCTGCTCTACCAGCTCTCACTCCTGGTCGCCCGCTCTTGGGAACTTCGCTTGCACCCCAGGCAAGGTGAGCGTCCGGCCGGCGAGAGCGGGAGCTGGGGGCAGCGGCTCGGCGCGAGGCCGCCGGGGAGGGCGCACCCGCGCCTGGGACGCTGTCAGGCGCGCGTGGGCGCGAGGGCTGCGCGCACGTGTGCGGGGCAGGGGGCGCGCCCGGTCGTGCTGGTCCCAGCCGCTGTGTGTGTGTGTGTGTGTGTGTGTGGTTGCAGAAGCCCTGGTGAAGACGCTGACCTCCTACGAGGTGGTGACCCCCGAGCGGGTCGACGAGTTCGGAGCTGCCTTCCCCGAGAGCCGCCACTTCAGCCGCAGAAGGCGCAGCCCCGGGGCGCCCGAGCCCACGCCGGCCCTGACCCTCTACCGCATCAGCGCCTACGGGCAGCTCTTCCAGCTGAACCTGAGCGCCGACGCCACCTTCCTGGCCGCGGGCTACACCGAGGTGCACCTGGGAGCCCCCGCGCGCGGGGCGCACGAGCGAGGCGCGGCGCCCCCAGACCTGCGCCACTGCTTCTACCGCGGCCGGGTGAACGCGCGCGCCGAGTTCACGGCTGTCTTCAGCCTGTGCGGGGGTCTGGTAAGCCGCGGGGGCCCTGCACCTCCCCGGGGTGGGGCAGCGGGATTCGCACTGGGTGGCTGGGGGTCCGGGATGACGCCCACCGAGGGGAGCCTGAGCCAGCAGCGGGGACAGGGGTTGGGAGAGCGTCTCTCCGAGGTCAGGGGGTGCCTGCCCGGGGGCGGGGGGCGATGGCCGTCCGCAGGGCAGCCTCTGTCGCTGATGGCAACGCTTTGGGGCAGAGTCCCTGATTTTATTGAAGTTCGGTTCCAGGATTTAGAAAGATGCGAGGGAAAGCTTCCTGGGTAAGGTTTGGAAAGGAGCAGCGGTGGCCGTGGCTCCAAGTCTGTGGAGTAGCGTGGGAAGGGGCTGAGTCGTGGGCGGTGCATTACGGCGGATGCGTGGGGTGCGGAGTCCTCATTAGAGAGAAGAGCAAAGCGTGGGAACTTGGAGGACTTCACCGAAGAGGTGCTAGGAAGGCAGTGAAATGCCCGGCGTTCTCGTTTCATTCGTTTCTTTCTGAGATAGGTTCTTAAGGTTTTTTTGTTTGTTTCCGCCATGAACTACTAATGCAGTTTGGTGAGAGCCGGGGCTGCTTCTCACCATGGCTTTTACACGAGTAAATAAAACATACAAGGCCAGCTCATGCATACTTCCTGTAAGGCATTGTTTATCAGGTCTGTTTTCTCCTGGGTTTTTGGGTGGGCATCCAGGCAGCCCTGTCAACTCTGATGTGTTATGGAAGTAGCGACTTGTTGGTGACACAGACACAATGTCAAGTTTTGCATCAAGTTTGGTGGAAGGAAGATGCCAGTTACTTTCCCATTCAGCTACCTGGAACTGCACCTGGGTTTCCCACAGGGTGGCAGGGGCCTGGGCACAGGAGCCTCATGGGATGCATCAGCAGGAAGCTGGATTGGAAGCAGAATCTGGGACTTGAACTGGCTGTCAGAGGAGGGAGGGAGGCATCCAAGTGGCGCCTTAACCCAGTGCAGCACAGTGCCTGCCCTGAGGCTTGATCAGTCCCCTTCTCTGATAGAGGAGTACTGCAAAGGAATAAGCACTAAGAATTTTGTCACGGAGTTTGACGCCCAGTTGCCTAGCTTTTGTGCAGCAGTCTCTCGGGGCTACTTGAAAACATCGTCAGTGTTTATTTTTTAATAGAAAATTGGCAGTTCTCTCCAGGCTGAATGTTAATACTTTCAGGCTATTTGATGACACTTTGTGTGAGCATTAGCCATTACCAGGTAAATTTGAAAAGTCTATTGGCGCTTTTCCAGGCTGTTGTCTTGAGTTGGATTTACATGAGTGCCTTGAACAATTTCCTTCTTTTCTTCTGCAGTTCCTTCTTTTAAACTTGTAGTTGAAAGGGACACTTTGTAAAACCTTTTAAAATGGCCTTACTTGGGAAAGCCTAGATTTGACAGATTTGCCATGGTCACTATATTTTCTTTACTTAGTGTCATGGAGAAAGCTTCCACGTGGACAGTGTTATTAGGAGGAGTGTCCTGCTTGCTTTGAGTCATGGAGTGGAGATCGTGCACATTATTGCTTAGTGCTCCCTCTTTGGATTCAGAACGCAGTTGAGATTCTTTGGGTCATGATGGTTCACCCTCTTACCCTGTCTCAGTTTGGATATGGCTGCCTCTGTTATTAAATCATCGTGTTACCAATCTGACGCTTTAGCTTTACTTTTGATAAACTTACAGATTTCATCAGAATTTTTGATTTAACATTTAAAATTTTATTTCCATGCCTATATAAATAACCCTGTTTTACCTTAGTTTCTTTATCTTTGTATAGGATCCAGATGAACATGTTGGCCATTATGGAGATAGGTAGAAATTTTCCAATAAATAGCGAATTACTAGTACCAGCATCTAAGTTTGTTTTTGCAATAGTGTGGTCATAACCAGGTAAGAGTCTAAATTGTCAGTGAGATTAATGGCGTCTCTTTGTTTTTTCTCATTTTTGGGATACACTACGTATGTAAGATTGTGTACTTTTGTTTCTACCCCATCATGAATTTCCTTTAGATTAATAGTTTGTCAAAGAGTAAAACCTCTGGTAGTTTTTAGACTCCACTTGTCATTCTGTCATAATACTCATGTTAGTTTCAGATCAGTCTTTAGTCTCGGTGTTTGGGTACAGTGTGCTACCCTAAGCCTAGTGCATCTATGTAGTTGGGAGATCAGCACTGATACAAAGCTTGAGAACCCAGCCATGCTGACCTGCTGGCCTGTCCGTTTTGCTTCCTAACTTGTCTCTGGCATTTGCGTACCTGACTGTGATGCTCTGGCGTGGACCCCCAGCCGGCAGGTAAACACTAGAGCTGAGGTCTGTGGCTGGGTTTAGAACCAGTCTGATGACCTGAGGTTCTGTTCTTTTCCACGTGAAGTTCTGCTTTGCTTTCAGTGCTGAGCCAATGCCGGATGTCAAGTGAGTTTTCCTGAATATATTGAGATGAGCACCTGCTGTTCTGTGCACTGCTGCAGTGAGGGACACACAGGTTGCATATTGAGCAGGGTAGGTTTTCGAGGTGTGTGTACCATCTGGGAGAAGGGTGAGGAGGAAGTCCCCCGCGGCTGGTGCTTTTCTGGCCCCAGTGGCTGACTTGGGGGCCTTTCTCCTGCTCAGTCGGAGCTCCCTGCCTTGCACACCCCTGCTCCGGCTCTCACAGGTGTCGTGAGTGTGATGCCCATTTGGGTTCTGGTCTGGTGAGTGCATTGTGCAGCCCTCGTGTAGAGTCCCTTTGCTCCGGCTTGGCAGTTGGTGGCAGTCTTGCTGGCTGTTACCTGGCCTGAAACCCTCTGACATTTGAGAGTCAGCAGGGCCTCGGTCCTCTCTGGCCAGTGCTCCCAGACCTCTCAGTGGGTGTGGGGGCGATGCTGTCAGAGGCTCTTCCCTCGAGGCCCACCTGGCTGGCGTGCTGCAGCGCCTCTGGGCTGTCTGTGTGGACCGTCCCGTGTGCGCTCTCTGTCCGCATTTCAGTCCCAGTGGAGATTTCGCCTGCCTGCCTCCTCCTGCCTGTGTCCTTCCCCTGCGACCCTCTGTCCCCTTAGACTACGGAAGTCCCCGCGTCGTCTCCTTTAGTTGAGTGCTGTCTTTGCCGCCTTCCCCGCTCCCATCTGTGCTAGCTGCTGGGGATGGGACTTGCAGCTGAAGGGAATGAAGACGAATCGAAGGAATGCTTCCTGAAGATTGTCCCTGTGCAGCCGTTTGGTACAGTCGGCACCCGGCATCGTCAGTGATGCCCTTTAGTTGCTGGTTTAGAATGAACTCAACACGGGGACTGATGGTGTTCATCCCCATTTCTGTAGGGTTAATTTTCTTCACTTTTGGAAGTCCTGGTATTTACATGTTTTTCTCTTTCACTGAATCGCCGAACCATGACTGGTGATGTTTAGTTTTCTCTGCAAGTGTTTTGAGCCCCAGTACCAGGAGGGGCTAAGAGCCTGCCAGAAGTTTCCTTTGTTTAATGTGTGCATAGCTTTTGCTTTTCTAATCTTTCTTTCTCTGTAATTTTTCTTTCCCATAAGTGTCTGTTTATCCCAGGATTCAGACATTTCCAAACAGAGGTTTATTTATACATTTCCAAAATCTATAGTACATCTTCAGTTGGAGCTAATGATAAAGTTATCTGTAGGGACTGCAGAACAGCTGATCAGGCTCCTTAATTCCTTGCCACGCTGTCAGGGAATGTGCAGTTGCAGGCCTTAACGCCTTAGAGCGTTTCGTTGTCCGCCTTTCCGTGAGCGTGACCATGCTCTTGTCCCAGCGGAGTGCAGCGTCTGATGGACTGAGATTGATTGGCCCGCGCTGGTCAGCCCGGGACATACCCATTTCCCATGGAATGTCTGAGATGGCCTGGGCAGCCTCTGCTTGCATCACCCACAGGGCTGGCTTCTTCTGAAGGCGCTCAGGGACTCAGCTGGCTGGCTGGACGTTCACGTCACTATTCCTTGGTGGGATTTGAAGCAGTGCAGTCTTTCTGGTTGAACAAACAGTTTCCAGATGTTCTAAAACCAGCCGTTGCCTGTGGCACGCGCGGGATTCTGGTGGAGTAGCCCGGAGTGGCCCAGGCACCTTTTTGAAGTCTCTCATGTGAACTGCTCTGCCGCGTGTCAGGACCTGCTGCCCCTGATGACGGATTAGTGAACTGCTCTGGTGACTTCCTGTCCAGACAGGAAGTGCAAGTATGGAGAATGTCAGTGGCGTGTTGACTGGTTTTTGTCCATTCTTGTCTATTTTTTTGTGTGACTCTTTCCTAAACTTCCTGTTTCCCAGCCCTAACACAGCCCTGGATTATGACCATGCTGGTCTGTATTCGTATTTGTCTCCTTGGAAGAACGTGTACGGCTCTCTTTGGATTGTGCTTGGACACAGACACGGAGTCACAGGGCAGCAGGGAGAGTTTCCTGTGCATCTGCTGTTAACAGTCTCCAGTGTGTGTTAGTCTAGGCTCCTCGGGAAGCAGATGCCAAAATGGGATTTCATTTAGGAGAGGGTCCTGTGTTAGAGGAGCTCAGGAGAGAGCTGGGAGGGCCAAGTCCGCACAGAGAGGACCGAGGTTGCCTAGAGGAGCCCAGGCTTCAGGCTTCAGCGTCCGGCCAAGTCTTCCTGGAGAGGAGTCCCAGGCCTCCCCAAGGTGGGTCTGCCTTAGGATCCCCAGCGCACTCTGTCACTGACTGGGAGCACGGCCGCGGCGACACTGTGGGGACTTCGAAGTGGCCTTGGACAGTTATGCTCTGAGAATGCTCCAGGCCCCCACGTGGTGGCTTCAGGCACAGGAGCAGTTAATGGAGGTACAGTCTGCTAAGTGCGGTTATGAGAGGTGTGTATGAAGCACGGTGTGAACTGGAAGGAGAGGGTCGGAGCTGTGCTGGGGGAGGCTTCCTGGATGGACTTGGAAGGATGACCGAGTGCGTTTGCGTGTGATGACTCAGGAGTTCCGTGCGAGGCTGACGGGGGCGTGGAACTGTGAACACTGACATAACCACACGTGCACAGTTCTGCTCTTGACCTCACAGGACAGGCCATAGTCAGGACACAGGTGCACTGAAATAGCATGTAAGGTGACCTGCAGGCTGTGCGCCTAAGGTGAATGTGAAACAAACGGATTTGGGCTTTAGACTTGGGTCCCTGAGTCGTCTCCTGTGTTTGTTTGTACACGTTTCCTGATTCAGAAATCCCTAAATCCTAGACACTTCCGGTCCCAAGGACTTCAGATAAGGTACGTTCAGTCTGTAAGGTGTATTTAAAGGCCAGCGCCGCAGCTTACTAGGCTAATCCTCCGCCTGCAGCGCCGGCACACCGGGTTCTAGTCCCAGTCAGGGCGCTGGATTCTGTCCTGGTTGCCCCTCTTCCAGGCCAGCTCTCTGCTGTGGCCAGGGAGTGCAGTGGAGGATGGCCCAAGTCCTTGGGCCCTGCACCCCATGGGAGACCAGGAGAAGCACCTGGCTCCTGCCATCGGATCAGCACGGTGCGCAAGCCGCGGCGGCCATTGGAGGGTGAACCAACGGCAAAGGAAGACCTTTCTCTCTGTCTCTCTCTCTCACTGTCCACTCTGCCTGTCAAAAAAAAAAAAAAAAGTATATTTAAGCTATCCAGTGCATACTGATATTAATTGATCATTTTTTTAAAATTTCCGGTAGATAAATGTCACACATCTACTACCTCCTTGCCACTGTGGGTATGGGTACAGTAATGTCCTTCCTATTGGGCCAGCCTTGCATTTGTTAACTAAAACTACTTCTGTGAGCTGGATAGAGAAGCCAATGGCTGCTAGCTGCCGCAGCCCAGAGATGGCACAGACTGTGTACGTCCAGTCAGTGGAACCAGTTGCCCAGCCGTCCCTGCGTGTGAGGGGCTGGCTTCTGAGGGCCAGCAGTCCCTCCACAAGGAGGAGGAGAACACTGACCCCAAGGGTTACAGCAGGCTGCCCCCGGTCACCTTGCCTCTCTTGGCTCCTCTCTTCCTGTCTGTGACGCACGCTGGTCTTCTGTGCAAGGACTCGGCCGCGGCCTGCACAGAGGCACTGCCCCTGCTCCAAGTCCAGGGCCTCCGGGGTGTGTGCAGGATCCTCCAGGAAGCCTCCGGGGGGTGTTTGTGGCTTGGCAACCTGGGACCTGAAAATACTCATCCCATGCACCTGCCCAAGGCCAACTGCCCACGGCAAACACCCTCCCCTGAGCCCACTGCAGAGAGAAGGGCAGCACACTTGGGAGGCACTGATTGTTCCTGGTGGGGGGAGTCGTGGTGCCCCTTAGCCGGCCGGAGGCGAGGTCCTTGGGTACGTGCTGCCCTGTCCTGGGAGGTGCATGCAGCTGCCAGGGCTTTTGGTGCCGCCATTCGCGTCTTGTCCTTCCTCCTCTGTGGTTCTCTCTAACCTGGTCTGATGGAGGAAGCTGTCTGGGGGCCTCCGGCAGGCTTGGGTGATGCTCAGGACCTGTGAGTCATTTTACAGTAAGTGGCTGGCTCCTGGTTGCTTCGACGCTGTGATTCCCCGATTCTTCAGGGGGCTTCTACAGTAGAGTGACAAGTCTTGGGTGAATGAGTCAGTCATTGTTTTGTTTTCTTGATCCTGATGGGCTCAGGCTTGGTGAGAGACCAGTCTCTTTTTTGGGTGAGCTATCAGCAGATGTTTCTTCTTATCTCTTTACTTCTGTATTGGAGATCTAGGGTATCCGATAGGGTGGAGAAAAATGCTGCCTCCAGGGAGAAGAAAGACACAGCTTCAAAAAATCACATTGAGTCAGGCAGGCAGACTGGCAGAGCGAGCTCTTGATGCTGGCTCCCTCCCCAGATGCCTGCAATGGCAGTAGCTGGGCCAGGTTGAACCCAGGAGCTGGAACACAGTCCAGGTCTCCCATGTGAGTGGCAGGAAGCCAATAACCCGATTCATCCCCGCTGCCTCCAGGAGTCTGTATTAACCGGAAGCTGGAGTGCGAGCAGAGCTGGCTGTCAAACCCAGGTGCTGTGATGTGGGCAGCAGGCGTCCTAACCGGTGTCGTCACCTCGGTGCCACAGCAGCCCAAGCCTTCTTCAAAGAAGAAAAAAGAAACTGAGTTTTGGGCTTCATGCTTCTGGAGCTAGTTCTTACGTTTGCTTTTTATCATTGATTTATGCCTTGGTTCAGTGTGTGGTGGTGGCCTCGATACTGATCAGGGAAGTTAAACCGAGGAACTGTCGGCGAGAAGAACTTAGGTACACTGAACCTCTGCCGTCCTCGTCATGGCCTGAGCCCTCTGTCGTCGGCGGTTTTGGTGGAGAACTGCTCATGCTGCTTCACGGCGTGTCCAGTTTCCAGACAGTCCTCGAGCACCTGTGAGGAACGGCACTGTCATACCCAGCGCCTTCCTTAGCAGATCGGGTGGATGGAAGGGTTTCAGTTGTTCTTGAGTCGTGGAGCCGAGGGTCAGAGCGGTGCGTTGAGTCACCCAAGATGCCGGGAGTGCAGGCCAGGACCTGGACCTGTTTTGTTGTCAACACTGGCTTGTTGATTCTCTTGATAGTGATTTTATGGTTAAAGAATGCAGAAGGAAGTGCTTTTTAACAACTCAGCAGGGCCCTATTTTTATGTGTTGCTTTGCAGCTGCCAGTGCTTACGTGACAATGACTTGGGAAAAGAGCACAGCGGGCTGTGTTCCTGTTGGTTGTTCTGCCCTTAATGAGAGCTGAGAGTGTGTTACTGGCTGTGGCAGCGGTACTTGGTGGTACATGGATTTGCCATGTATCTGCAGAAAAACACATGAAGGGTGCTGCAATTCTGAAATAAGAGCATTCTGAACGTCCGGTACGTGTGGGAATTTCGGCCTGTGGGCATCGCTGGCCCTAGCCGTGCAGGCGCGATTGCCTGTCGGACAGCCTGGCATTGCTGTAATGGGAACTCCCTGCGCCTGTGGAAGGTAGCCTTCTTCTTTTAAAACAATCATTGACAAACAGGGCTTGCACTTTGATTGACGTTTATGAGTCAAGTTGCAATGCCCATCTGCAGACAGGCAGGCTGCTAAAAATACGCCATGACCTAAAAGTCATTCCGTGAGCCACCTGTCATGTTACAGTCCCGATCCTTTACCAGGTCCCGTTCCAAGTTAAGGAAAAGTGAAGCCCTTTGTTAGGAGCAGGATCTGAGGCAGAGCCCTCCAAGTGTTCCTACTGGAAGGGAAAGCTTCCTGCTTGGGGGTGGATTATGGGAAAATTGACGTAAGCGCAGTGCTTTGAAGTCCTTCGTGGATGATAAGGGGAATCACTCGGAGGACAGAGTGTTTGCCATTGTATTCTTAAACTTGATGTTTTTAAACATGGGGTTTTGTGTCAGGTAAAGCCTTTGGGTCATCCTTAGCAGGCTGGAGTGTCCAGCACCGCCTGGAAAGGAGGTGCCGAGGCCCCTGGACAGGCCTGTCCAGCACTTCTCTTCTGGGCTGCACCCGCCTGTCCCTTCATGGGGCCTCACCCTCAGGTTTTGGTCCATAGGCACGTAGAAGCATCCAGAGGCAGGCATGCTTGCCGCGTTGGGAGGGGTTGTGTGCGGCCGTCCCCCAGGGTGCCGTAGGTGCGCTGCGCTCGCTGCTGGCTCCGCTCCTAGTGAGCCATCCCAGGACTATTTGTAGCTTTCCCAAGGCGAGATCACATTTCCCCTCTTCAGCACGCTTGCTGAGAAAGGCAGAAAGGGATTTTCCATGGATCCACGGCCTCAGGTTTCAAGACCTGTCGCTCTGGTTGAAATAGTCTTCTGGGAAGACAGTGAGCTCAGGTTTGGGAATGTGTTCAAAACTGTCAGTTGGTAGTTGGAGTTGGACACGGACGCTGGCAGAATTAGTGAACCGTGCTTCGGTGCAGGCTGCTGGAGGGTACCGGAGACATCAGTAAGTGCTCTTGAGGTGTACAGCTCGGCTTTTTTATTTTATAGGCTTACATCGCAGGACTTTGTCTCACAGAATTTGAGTAATTTTTAAACCATGTAAAAAAAAAAATACTTGATCCTAAAGTACTAGCATATTATCAAAGAGTGCCTACACATTTTACTTTTCAACCCAGAGAGAAAACTGTGGTGTACATTTGTATCAGGCAGGTTTCAAGACTTCCTTAAGAATATTTGGGGTCCGGCAGTGTAGGCCTCCACCTGCAGTGCCGGCGTCCAGTATGGATGCCACTTCTAGTCCCGGCTGCTCCACCTTCAGTCCAGCTCTCTGCTGTGGCCTGGGAAAGCGGCAGAAGATGGCCCAAGTGCTTAGACCCCTGAATCCTCATGGGAGGACCCAGAAGAGGCTCCTGGCTTCAGATCGGCCCAGCTCCGGCTGTTGCAGCGTTTTGAGAAGTGAAACCAGTGGATAGAAGATCTCTCTGTCTCTCCCCCTCTCTCTCTGTAACTCTGCCTCTCAAATACATAAATTTAAAAAAAAGTTTGTTGCTAAAATGTTCATTCCTGCAGCTATATAGTGAATGCCTGCGATGTTTCAGGCAGCAATTTAGAAGCAAGAACTATGAAGAGAGTAAAGCTGTCCCTCTTGCAATAATCATCTAGTGATAAATATAATAAAGAAAAGTTTATGGGTAGAATTACTACAATCATTTTCCTGGCTTTCCATGTTTATTCAGTTAAAATAGTAATTTAAGCTATGTGTTGGTGAAATTTAAACAATTTTTAAAGTTATTCCCAAATAACTTAAAAATATTTATAATTAAGAAATATTTTAATTAAGAAATATTTATGGCCGGCGCTATGGCTCACTAGGCTAATCCTCCACCTAGCGGCGCCGGCACACCGGGTTCTAGTCCCGGTCGGGGTGCCAGATTCTGTCCCGGTTGCCCCTCTTCAGGCCAGCCCTCTGCTGTGGCCAGGGAGTGCAGTGGAGGATGGTCCAAGTGCTTGGGCCCTGCACCCCATGGGAGACCAGGAGAAGCACCTGGCTCCTGGCTTCGGATCAGCACGGTGCGCCGGCCGCGGCTGCCATTGGAGGGTGAACCAATGGCAAAAGGAAGACCTTTCTCTGTCTCTCTCCCTCACTGTCCACTCCGCCTGTCAAAAAAAAAAAAGAAATATTTATAATTAAGAAGTGGAAGCACAGTCCCTTTCAGTAAGGCTGGGCTTGTCGCATGCATCATCTGTTGTTTATTTCAGATTTGTCTCTTGAGAGAAGCTTGCATTTCTCCGCGGCCGAGGGCCAGTGAAGCCAGGGACAGACCCCTGGGCCTGCTCTGGGAGTGTCAGGCCTTTGCAGGTCCAGGATGCCGCTGGCCTGGCCTCTGCGTCTGACCCATCCCTGCTTCCTGTCTGCTGGTGGGCCCGCCTTGGCCCCCTTGGACTCGTCTGGCAGCTTCTGTCGCATCACCAGTGGGTGCTCCCCTAGGATTTTCTGTGGCTGCCTGCTCCTCACGGAGCCTCAGCCCGGCCGTCTCCGCTAGGACGCGCTGTCTCCGTCTCTGCCTCGGGTTCTTCACTGCTCTGACTGCCGGCCGCAGTGTGATATTTGCCGCCTGACCTCCGCCCTGTCAGCTGCTGAAGGCCGTGCTGTCACAAGCTCACCTCTGCACCTGCAGCGCCCGCGGCACTCCTGGCCTGAGGTTGTGTTCCTTAGTCTTCGCTGGCGGTGTGGGCTGACCAGTGCTGTGGAGCGAGGCTTGCAGCATGCGCTGTGTGGCCAGGCGGTTACACTGTGGTCCCGCCTCTTACTCCATGTGAGACGTGCACAGCTTGCACAACCCGCCTGTCTCGGTTAGCTTCCGTGCTCAGTGCGAACAGTAAGGTCAGGGAGCCCTTGTCATCGTGTGTGCACACCTGTGTGAGTGGCTGCCATCTGACTTGTTTCTTGGGCTCGGCTCTTCCTGCTACCATAAATGCCTGCCCCAGATGACAGCGGGCAGGGGTCTCTGCTGAAGCTGGACACGAGAGTCGTTCTTCCCACGCTCTCTGCTGGCTCACTCAGTGCAAGCCCTCACCCTCTCCTGCCCTGATGTCTGCCCCTTGCCTGGGCCCCCTTCGCTGACTGTGACACTGCTGCACCTGCTGGAGCTGTGACTGTGGCTCTGCCCCTCCCTCTCCCTCCTCAGACCCTTCCACGGTTCACAAGTTCCTTCTCACAACGTTTAATTCACCCTTAATAAAATGTGAAAGAAGGGGCTGGCAGTGTGGCTTAGTGGATTAAGCCGCCACCTATGACACTGGCTTCCCAGATGGGTGCCAGTTTGAGTCCTGACTGCTCCACTTCTGATCCATCTCCCTGCTAATGCACCCAGGGAAGCAGTGAAAGATGGCTCAAGTCTTCAGTCTCCTGGACCCATGTGAGAGACCTGGTTGGAGCTCCTGGCTCCTGGCTCCTGGCTCTGGCTTGGCCCAGCCCTGGCTGCTGTGGCCATTTGGGAGAGACAACCAGTGGATAGAAGGTCATTTTCTTTGTCTCTATTTCTGTAACTTTGCCTTTCAAGTAAATTTTTTAAAAAATACAAAAGGAACCAATTATATTAAAATGGGTTTTTAGGATGTTAAAGAGAGGGAATAGCACATCAGTAATGTGACTAACACCAGCATAGCAACAGTGCTTCGAGGCATCTGGAAAGTTCTCAGGCCACCTGTGCCTTTGTGGCAGTGTCCCTCGGGCTTGTTCCTTCTTTTGTGCTGAAGGGAAGGCTCAGCCCCGGCGAGAGGTTAGCGATAATCAGGATGTCTGTCTTTTCACCCGAGGTGATGGCTTCCCCGCGTTCACAGTCTGCATTTTCTGCCTCTGCCCTGCTTCCAAACCTGTGTCTCGCCTCTGCTTCCCATCAGCTGAGCAGACAGCGTTGCGGGAGTCGCTCTCTTGGTTTGGCAGGGGTGCTCTGTGTCCCATTTCGGCCGTGTCTCAGATCCCCAGGCAGCACTGGAAGCTCGGGTAGGCCTCTGCCTAGGCGTAGGGACGTCTACACATAGCAGTAAATAGGGCACGTGACGCATGCTCACAGAATCACGCAGGTGTCCTGTCTTTTCAGGGCTGGGGTGGGCGTGTGGTTCACCTGGTCAGGGAGGAGCTTCCTGAGTAGTTGCTACGTTTTTTAGCCAGACTGGAAGGTGAGGTGGGGGATCAGGCAGCTGTCTGAGCTGAGCAGGAGGTCAGACCTGTGGGTGCCCCTACTTGCTCCTCCCCTGCCACCTCGTTGTTTCTCATCTATGCGCCCGGAGTTTCTTTGGTAGTAGCCAGCAATAGAAAGACCTAGTGTATGTTTCTGTTCATTGGTTACACAAATGGTCACACAGTGTGCATCTTGTTTCACAGTTTTTAGCTTTGCTTTACTAACACTAAGGTCCTTAAGAAAGGTCATAGGAAAGGCATATTACAAAAAGCTGTATGTGGATTTAACAATGAGTTGAACCCAAGTAAACCTACCCTGTGATTCCGTTTTTCCGTGAGTGTTTTGTTGAAGTGCCCTCACGTGCACTGGAATTCTTCCATACTCTTCATAAAATGTTCACTCTTTTTTAAAAAAAAATTTGTCTCTAACCGCAGGAGTTATGTGAACAGACGCTATCCTTGGACTTGTGAACTGGTTTCAATATTTCATGGTTAGGAACAGTGCTTGGGGCTGGCATTGGTGCCTGGTGGGTAACACCCTTGGCTGCAACAACGGCATCCCATGTGGGTGCCAATTCTTGTCCTGGCTGCTCCCCTTCCAATCTAGCTGCCTCCTAACAGCCTGAGAAAACACTGGAGGATGGCACAGGTGTTTGGGCCCCTGCTACCCACATGGGAGACACGGAAGAAGCACCTGGTTCCCTGCCTCAGCCTGGCCCAGCGGGCATCTGGGGAGTGAACCAGAGAATGGGAGGTCTCTTGTTCTCCCTGTTACTCTGACTTTAAAAGATTTTATTTATTTATTTTGAAAGACAGAGTAACAGAAGCAGAGGCAGAGATTAATCTTGCATCCATGGATTCACTCCCCAAATGGCTGCAACAGCCAGTGCTGGGCCGATCCAAAGCCAGGAGCTTTTTCTGGGTCTCCCCTGTGGGTGCAGGGGCCCAAGCACTTGGACCATCTTCTGCTGCTTTTGCAGGTTTATTAGCAGGGAGCTGGATGGGAAGTGGAGCTGCCAGGATTTGAACCAGCACCCTTATGGGATGCTGGCACTGCAGACGGTGGCTTTACTCACTATGCCACAGCACCAGCCCCATAAATAAAATCTTAAAAAAAAAAAAAAGAATTCGACCTGTGCAGACCTTCATTGCATGGATGGTGAGCTCTCACAGGTGGGCTGCAGCACCAGAGGACAAGTGCATCCGTACTTGTGATAGGTGTTGCTGAATTGCTGTACATCATGAGTACACTCGTCTCCATTCTCGACAGTAATTCCAAGGTGCCTGTTTGTCCACAGACATGTACCTGGAGAACAGTAAAAGCTTTGAAAGATCGGCTGATCTCATAGGTGATAATGACTTCTCCACTTAGTATGCCTGTCTATTCTGAATGAAGCTGAAAATTTGCCCCTTTTTGTGATATGCCTCTTAGTGTTCCTACCCATCTTTACTTTGAATCCTGGTCTGATTTTTTTTTTTAAATTGATTTCGAGGATTTAAACATTGAAACATTTTTGGAATTTTAAAAGCGCAGTACAGAAACAGCTCCTTTTCAGAGCGTCCGTTGGCAGTCCCCTCGGTGGCAGAGGAGCAGTGTGTCTTGCTGCTGGTTTTGCCTTTGACCCTCCGTGGAGTGTTTATGCCACGTAGAAGTTTAGATTTTAGTATATTAGAATGACTGATGCTACTGCAAAGTCGAAAAGGAATTATCTTCTAACGCATTTATGGTTTGTTTTGAATGTGTATACCATGGATCCTTTGAGACTTAATCTATGTACAGTGGATCCAAAATAATTTTTTCCAGCTGTCTGTCTAGTTGCTGCTGTATTGTTAAAGAAATACTCAGTTTCACATCGATTTGACATGCTTCCCCTATCTAAATGAACTTCAGAAAGTTCATGGAAAATGAAATTGAAAGACAAGCTTGTTTTGAAGTGCGAGCGCAGTTTCTCACCAGACACACTTTCTGTGAACTTCTGTGAGATGCAGGATTTCTGTGAACTTCTGTGTGATGCAGGATTTCTGTGAACTTCTGTGTGATGCAGGATTTCGTGTGCACCTTTCTGCCCAGCCCGCGGCTCTGCAGGTGCTGGCCTCGAGACTTTTGTATGCACTTGCCAACCTTCTGGTGCTGTGTAGTTCCCATCTGGCCTCAGTGTCCTCCCACAATCATCTTGGTATTTCTGATAATCTTCCTCTGCAGTTTGAATATTAAGAATGTGTCAGTATTTTTAAGAGTCGGGGTTTGTGTGGAGCCCTCCATGTTGGAGGTCACACTCTTCGCAGACCCAGCTGGTTCTGTGTGCGCTCTGGTTCTCCAGGGAGCCCCGGCATTGTGCAGTATCTGTCAGACATCTTACTTGTTTAATTTTTGTAAATGGGGTTGCTTCTTCCACACTACGTTGTAATTGCTATTGTAGTATATAGGACAATTCTTAAAGCCTGAATTCACTGTGTCTCTAAATTCACTTAGTGTTCGTGGTACTTCTTCAGTTAATTTTATTATGTTGAAGGTCAGTACTGATATAATCTAGGAAGATGGCAGTTTTACTTGCTCCTCTTCAACTCCTTGTATATCTAATCTCTTTCATTTATCTGATTCTGTTTTTTAGTATAGGGCAGGCTTGCGTTCCTGATTAAGAGGCAGTGTTTTCAGTGGATCTTCATTTTACATGATGCTGTTTTGTTTTTTTTCCTGGCTGTGATACATGTCATGTTAAGGAAGCATCCTTCTACTTCTGCTCCACTTTATTGTTTCCAAATCAAAAACACTTATTGAGGAAGTGGGCATTGAGCCTTGCAGTTAAGATGCCCCATCCCCCCCTAGGATCCCTGGGTTTGATACCCAGCTCCTGGCTCCAGCTTCCTGCCATTGTAGCCCCTGGGAGGCAGCGGTGATGACTAACACAGGATCCTGCCACGCACGTGGGAGACCCGTGCTGAGTCCTGGGGTCTGCTAGGGTCCTGCCTCTGCGCAGCTGCAGCCATTATAAGCAGCTGGGGAGTGACCAGTGGTGGGAACATGATCTGTCGGTCTCTCTAAGGGAACCTGCAGATCGAAGATCTGTCTCTGACTCCAAATTAAGATAAACATTTTTTAAAAGCAAGTATAATTTATAAAGCGAGCACCAATTTTCTGAGTGTGTACTGGAGGCCTGTGTTGCGGCACGGTGGGTTAGGCTGCCCTGGAATGCTAGCATCCGTATCCGGGTACTGGTTCCCATTCCAGCTGCTCTGCTTCCGATCCAGCTCCATGCTGATGTGCCTGGGGAAGTGATGGATGATGGCCCCTGCCACCCACACAGGAGACCCAGGTGGAGTGCCTGGCTCCTGACTGGCCTGTCCTAGCCCTGACTACTGTCGGCATTTGAGGAGTGAAGCAGTAGTTGGACGATCTCTCTGTCTTGATCCTGCTGTCTCACTCTCTTTGTGTCACTCTGCCTTTCAAATAAGTATGTCTTTAAAAATTTGTGTTTAAAAAACATTGATTGAATTTTATCAAACTATGTGATTTTTTTATTTTATTTTATTTTTTTTTTATTTTTGACAGGCAGAGTGGACAGTGAGAGAGAGAGATACAGAGAGAAAGGTCTTCCTTTGCCATTGGTTCACCCTCCAATGGCCACCGTGGCCGGCGCGCTGCGTCCAGCGCACCGCGCTGATCCGATGGCAGGAGCCAGGAGCCAGGTGCTTTTCCTGGTCTCCCATGGGGTGCAGGGCCCAAGCACCTGGGCCATCCTCCACTGCACTCCCTGGCCATAGCAGAGAGCTGGCCTGGAAGAGGGGCAACCGGGACAGAATCTGGCGCCCTGACCGGGACTAGAACCCGGTGTGCCGGCGCCGCAAGGTGGAGGATTAGCCTATTGAGCCACGGCGCCGGCCAAACTATGTGATTTTACAAATTTATGTAGATGATTGTGATGAATAACAGAAATGTATTCCTAATTTGAACCATACTTCCCATCCTGTGATAAACGCCACCTGGTCACGTGTTCTCTTCACATGTTCCCGGATTCCTTTTTCTTTCTTTTTTAAGATTTATTTTGTTTACTTGAAAGAGTTACAGAGAGAGAGAGAGGTCCTCCATCCGCTGGTTCACTCCCCAGTTGTCCACAACAGCTGGAGCTGTGTTGATCTGAAGCCAGGAGCTTCCTCCTAGTCTCCCTCGCTGGTGCAGGGGCCCAAGGTGTTGGGCCATCTTCTGCTTTCCCAGGCCATAGCAGAGAGCTGGATCAGAAATGGAACAGCAGGGACTAGAACTGGCGCCCGTATGGGATTCCGACGCTTCAGGCCAGGGCGTTAACCCACTGTGCCACAGCGTGGGCCCCTCCCGGATTTCTTTTGCTGGTTCGGTTTCTAACTTCACCCTTGATGTTTCCATAGGAGCTTGTCCTGTTGTTATTTTTGTTTGTTTGGTTCTGGTACTGTCTCTGTCAGGCTTTGCTGAAAGTTCACACTACTCACATAAATGTGATTGGGTGTTTCGTGTTCTCGTATTGAGGGCAAGTTCTGTAACACTGGCATCCTCTGCTCTTCCCAGGAGGCAGGTCCGGCATGGGAGCCTCTGTCCTGCTGCTCTGACCTCTGTCCGTATTGGTAGCATTTTTTGTTTAATTTGGTTCACTATGTTTGCCCTGATAATGATCTCCATTGGAAGTTCTTTTTCTTTGAGTGTTTTCAGGCTTTGGAGCTTGGGATCTTCCTGTTCACACCCTCACCACCATACTGGTTGTGTCACCTGACTCTAGGTCACAGCCTCTGTTGCGCACCTGCCTGTAGTGTTTACTCCAACCATAAATGCAGGGCTGCTAGGTTAAGTTCACGTTTTTTTTTGTTTTGTTTTGTTTTGTTTGGACAGGCAGAGTGGACAGTGAGAGAGAGAGACAGAGAGAAAGGTCTTCCTTTGCCGTTGGTTCACCCGCCAATGGCCAAGTTCACGTCTTAAGGTCTCCACTGTTTGTCCATTCCACTTGGTGTACTCAGAAGTTGGGATGTTGCGGGCATATAGAGAAGGGGGCAGGCAAAGCCCTGCTCTCCCGGGGCTCAGGTGTTCCTGAGTGGCATCGGATAGCAAATGCACACACACCAGGCAGTGAGGAGCACTGGGAAGAGAAGTGAGGCAGGACAAAGGTTCTGTGAGGTGGGTGATGGAAGGGGGACTGAGCCCTGAGGTGCTGGATGAGGGTGCCCTCAGGTAGAAGGTCCTGAGGTTGGGCTCAGCTTGTCCAGTGGAGAAACAACAAAGCCAGCAGGCGTGGCGCCCTTGGGGCCCTGGGGCGGAAGTGGAGAGATTGGGCTGTTGTCAGAGTGTGAGCTCCGCAGGTGCCTGGGGTCAGGTGGGGCCTTGGAGACCGCTGTGAGGGCTTGCCTGTTTGTTGAGAGACATTAGTTTCGCGTTCCAGGAGAGTGATGTGACCCAGCCTTCTCTTAAAAAGAACTGCGTGAGTCCAGCGGGGAGAGAGAACACTAGCTCGTGGGTGCATGGATGAAACGTGCGGAAAGCTGTTTGTTTAGGCGACACCTTGAAGGTTGGGCTCCAGGGCTTGCAGGTGAGGGCAGGGCTGGCTGGAGAGTTCTCAGCGGGGAGCATGAGAGCCTGCACCCAGGGAGCAGCCGTCACGGGACCGGCCTTGGTTGGCGGAGGCTGTCTGTGAGCAGTGGGTCCTAGGTTCAGAAGAAAGGCCTGTCCCGTGAAGACTCCTGTGAGAGGACACGGAATCCCTCGCGCCTGCATCTGGTGGCTCAGCGTTCCCCTCCGAGGACTGTTGCTGACTGTCCCTCGGTGCCGGTGTTCCTGGGGCGCCTCCCAGAGCGCGGGGCGGGGACAGTGGCCGTGTGGGGACCCGGTGCGTGCAGCTTCTGGGCCTCAGCCGGGGCTGGCAACAGTTCCTCTTCTGCATTTTCAGATGGGAGCATTTAAAGCGCACGATGGGGAGTACTTCCTGGAGCCGCTGGTGAATGCGGACGGCAGTGAGCCCCAGGACTCGCACAACAAGCCGCACCTCATCTACAGGCGGGACGCGGGGAGGACACCACTGCCGCCACGCAGGCCGTGCGGCGTCGCAGGTAAGCAAGCACCGGGGCGCCTCCGGGACGCCGTGGCAGCCTCCTCGCGGGTTCCCCTAATTGTTTGTTATTTGTTTGCTTTTATTAACTTGACAAAAACTGTGTGCATTTGTGCTGGCCAGCTTGTAGCTGTGACGTGTACAGTGTGGAATGGCTGAATCAGTTGACGTGTGCGTTACTTCACATGCTTGTTGGTGGTGAGAGCTCTTGAAATCTGCTCTTGGCAGTTTGGAGGAACGCGTTGCTTTGCTGTTAACCGTGGTCCCTCGCATGCCCCGTAGATCTCTGAAGTTCATTCCTGCAATGCAGCTGAAACTCGCCCTGCTCCCCAGCCCCAGGGAACCACTGTTAAGCCCTGTACTTGCACTGAGTTCTGTATTTTTAGATTCTATGTATGAATTAGATCAAGTGGTATTTGTTGTGTATGATGTACTAAACAGTTTTTTTTTTTTTTTTACTTTTTAGAGATCTTTTAGAGATTACTTGTTGATGGGTAACTTGACTATAATAAACTAAATTTGAATCCAGAAGGGTTTTCTATGAGCTCTGTAACATCATCACAGAACATTTTTACCGTAATCTGTTGGTTTACACTAGTACTATTTACTTTTCCCCTGGCAGAATTATAGATTAAAAGCAAAAATGCAAAAGCTGAATCCCAGTGAGGACGACCCTGCTCTTTCGGCTGGTTCCATCTTGTGTAGCTGGAAAAGTAAAGATATGCCTGAGGCTTCCCCTGCCTTTTCCTCTTCTCTCAGCTTTGCTTCTCGTTCCACCTGCCCTGTGCATGTAGCAACCATCATTCGTCTTCACTGCTTACAGAATTTCGTCGTCTGAGTGTATCACGGTTCATACACCTGTTCTGTTGGTGAACAGTTCTGTCTGCTGTCGGGAACAAGGTTGCTGTGAATTCGTGTTTGAGTTTTAGGGCGTGTGCACATAGATACTAGATAATTCCATACTGTCTTACAAAGCAGTTTCTGTCATTTTATGATTCCATCAATCTGTGAAAGGTAGTTTTTTTTTTTTAACCTAAAAATCTTTTATTTAAGGTGTACAAACTTCATGCACTTCATACATACAACTTTAGGAACACAGTGATTATTCTCACCATACTCCCATCAGCACTGCCACCCTTCTTCCTCCTCCCTGTCCTATTCCCATTCTTACTTTTTCTCTGATATATTTTCAGTTAACTTTATACTCATAAGATTAACCCTACACTAAGAGTTCAACAAATAGTATCAAAAAGCCTGTTCCTCAACAGTTGAGACAAGGGCTGTTCAAAGCCATCGCATCTCAGTGTCAATTTCACTTGTATAGATGACTTTTTAAGTGCTTTGTTAGTTATGACAGATCAGGGAGAACATGGTATTTGTCTTTTTGGGACTGGCTTATTTCAGTAAGTGTAATGTTTTCCAATTGCATCCATTTGTTGCAAAGGATAGGATTTCTTTTTTTTCTTTTTTTTTTTTTTTACCACTGTGTAGTATTCTGTGGTGCACATATCCCATAATTTCTTTATTGAGTCTTCATCAACATCTGGGTTGATTCCATATCTTATCTGTTGTGGATGGAGCTGCAATGATAGGTATTTTAATAGTAATTTTCCCTGTAAAATTCAGACTCCTGGAGCAGAGTAGAATGCAGGAATCACAGCCTTCTACAGCATCATCCCCCTGCTGCTGGTGGAAACCTTGCACGTGACATCAGCTTCCTGCTTGCTGGGGTCTCGTCCCCACACGACCATGAGTCCTCACTGTCGCTCTGTAGAGGGACGCTAACGATACGGGAGGAGAATGGCACCTGCCGCAGTCACCGGAGTACACAGTCGAGGCGGGAGAGGGGGCTTGGAAAGGATCCTTTGCATTGTAGGCGTCCATACACCGTAGTTCCCGGTGCGTGATGCCATCTGTTTGGGGATATACGGCCTTAGGCCTTCGAAGCTTTCCTGGGGGGCTGCACGTCCTCGCCTGCGCGCTTGTAAGAGCGCCCTTTCGGCGTGGTTGTCCCTGTGTCAAAGGCCACGTTTTCACCCTACTGGCATAATAGATGCCTTTCTTAGGCTTCTAATAGGAGCATAAGGGTTTTATTTTTGTGGCTTCAAAGGAAACATGAATGGGTCCAGGCTCGTAATGCATCCGTGCAGAAGGCGGCTGTGCTTGCTCTGATCTGCCGAGCAGTCAGCTTGCGTCGTGAACTGGGCAGCTTCTGAGAAGCAAACCCCAAGTGGGCAATCTGAATGCACGAGGGAGTCGCACGGTGACACCCAGGGCTCTGCGCTTGCAGTCAGGGCTCGTTATCAGCAAGACAGCCGATAAGAAAAGCCAGGCCTTTTGTTTAAGAAACTTAGAGAAAGTGGCTGGCGCCGCGGCTCACTAGGCTAATCCTCCGCCTTGCGGCGCCGGCACACCAGGTTCTAGTCCCGGTTGGGGCGCCGGATTCTGTCCTGGTTGCTCCTCTTCCAGGCCAGCTCTCTGCTGTGGCCAGGGAGTGCAGCAGAGGATGGCCCAAGTGCTTGGGCCCTGCACCCCATGGGAGACCAGGAGAAGTACCTGGCTCCTGCCTTCGGATCAGTGCGGTGCGGTGGCCATTGGAGGGTGAACCAACGGCAAAAGGAAGACCTTTCTCTCTGTCTCTCTCTCTGTCACTGTCCACTCTGCCTGTCAAAAAAAAAAAAAAAAAAGAAAAAAAAACAAAACCAACAACAACAAAAAGAAACTTAGAGAAAGTACAAGCAGAAAGCCAGTGCAAAGCTTTGGGTTAGTTTTCCTTCAGTTGAGTATATATTTTTCTGTATTTACCTACTAAGTTGTAAATGGTGGTATCCATTATTTTCAACTCTTTTTTAAAATTACCTTCATCTTTAGATACAACTTATATGTGTGTGTGTGTGTGTGTGTGTGTGTATATAATCACTAATAAAGGCATTTAATTAAATTGCCTGAAAATCAGCTACTCATCACAATTTTGTTGGTCAAAGTGAAGAGTGGTGAATATAATTAGTGAAATGTGATGAGAGGTTTTTCCTCTCCCTTTGTTGATCAGAAAGACTTGCAAAGTCCTCGGCCAGTGTGTCCTCATGGGCCTGTTCTCATGGGCAAGTGTGTCCTTGTGGGCTAGTGTCTGTTCTCACAGGCAGGTGTGTCCTCGTGGGTGAATGTGTTCTCATGGAGAGTGTTCTCTCATGGGTGAGTGTGTCTACACAAGTGAGTGTGTCCTCATCGGTGAGCATGTCCTCGTGGGTGAGAGTGTCCTCGTGGGTGAGAGTGTCCTCGTGGGTGAGCGTGTCCTCGTGGGTGAGCGTGTTCTCATGAGTGAGCATGTCCTCGTGGGTGAGTGTGTCCTCGTGGGTGAGCGTGTCTGCATGGGTGAGTGTGTTCTCATGGGTGAGCGTGTCCTCGTGGCTGAGTGTGTCCTTGTGGGTGAGCATGTCCTTGTGGGTGAGCGTGTCCTTATGGGTGAGCGTGTTCTCACAGGTGAGCTTGTCCTCGTGGGTGAGCGTGTCTTCATGGGTGAGCATGTCCTCGTGGGTGAGCGTGTCTGCATGGGTGAGAGTGTCCTCGTGGGTGAGAGTGTCCTCATGGGTGAGCGTGTCCTCGTGGATGAGCGTGTCCTCGTGGGTGAGTGTGTCCTCGTGGGTGAGCGTGTCTGCATGGGTGAGCGTATCTGCATGGGTGAGTGTGTTCTCATGGGTGAGCGTGTCCTCGTGGCTGAGTGTGTCCTTGTGGGTGAGCATATCCTCATCGGTGAGCTTGTCCTCGTGGGTGAGCGTGTCCTTGTGGGTGAGCGTGTCCTCGTGGCTGAGCGTGTCCTTGTGGGTGAGTGTGTCCTCATGGGTGGAGCCTGTCCTTATGGGTGAGCATGTTTTTGTGGGGGAAGCGTGTTCTCGTGGGTGAGCGTGTCCTCGTGGGTGAGCGTGTCCTCATGGGTGAGCGTGTCCTTGTGGGTGAGCGTGTCCTTGTGGGTGAGCGTGTCCTCGTGGCTGAGTGTGTCCTTGTGGATGAGAGTGTCCTCATGGGTGGAGCCTGTCTTTATGGGTGAGCATGTTTTTGTGGGGGAAGAGTGTTCTCACAGGTGAGCGTTTCCTCGTGGGTGAGCGTGTCCTCATGGGTGAGTGTGTCCTCGTGGGTGAGTGTATCCTCATGGGTGAGCGTGTCCTTGTGGGTGAGCATGTTTCCGTGGGTGGATGGCTCAGGAGAAGCCATCCTTAAGTAGGTGGACTACTGATTGATCACATGGACCCCATTGATTAAATGGAAAAGGAAAACTGACTTCTTTTGGTTATGTTTCTGTTTATGACTTAAATTTGTTATGACCTTAACATGTTACAGTTCCTGGTAGCTTCAGTATTGATAAACTAAATAGAGTAGTCCTGGGTTTAGAATTTGCTGTGAGCCTCAGACCATACAAATTACCGTTGGTAGTGCAACCCTTGTAGATGCCACACTCTCAGATGTAGCCTAAGTAAAGTCCAGTGGAAAACAGCAAAGCAAAGTCAACGAAAACCCCTAAGATGAACAGACACCAAAGGAAACATCGTCCGCCAGTGAAATGAAAATAAAATAAATCAAGGCCAAGCGGAGGGGAGCCCTGGGAAGGTAGGAACAGGCAGCTCTGTGGACTCTGCACGCGTTGTCCAAGGCAGAGCAGAGCTGGCCCTGTCCTCCCGAGGCGCAGTCAGCCTTCCTGGCTCTGTGTGCCGGGTGGAAATGCAGTGAAGCAGTGGACCAGAACAGGGTGTCTCAGGGGGCTCTCGGGTGACTGAAGCCTGCTTCCAACGTCTGTGCCATCCCTGAGCTTTTCTAAATGCCCTTGGTCTTGGGGTCTTTGGGTCAGTACGTAGGAGATCTGCACAGGTTGGTTAGAATGGGGCATGGGGCCGAGGGGAGTGGCCCTGGCCTCAGCGGCGTCCTGCTGAGTGTGAGGTCCCTGTTCACTGTTGCAGGAGATGTGGTGCAGGTGTGGGGGGAACGTGGTCTAAGAGACTTGAAGGGTTTTTTTGGGACCTCAAGGGTGATGGGGAAGCACAGGAATTCTGAGGCAGGCACCTCACAGCGTCTGCTTTTCCTTTTAATGGTGTTGGCTCAGTTAGCAAGGCAGGGTTGGTTGGTTGGTTTATTTTTTTCCTTAAGATATTTTGGGATTTGAATGAGATTTTTTATTTTTGAGATTGAAGGCAGGGATGCTGACCTTCAGAAAAAAGCAATGTCATTGACACAGGACTTAGGTGTCAAACAAGTAGGGTTCATTTAAAGAAGAGAGTTGGAAGAAATTGCCCTAAAGCTTTTTTTTTTTTTTTTTTTTTTTTTTTTTTTTTAAGATTTATTTATTTGAAAGGAAGAGTTACAGAGAGGTGGCAGAGGCAGAGGCAGAGAGAGAGAAGCCATCTATATACTGGTTCAGTCCCCAAATGTCTGCAATGGCTGGAGCTGCGCTAGTGAGAAGCCAGGTGCTTCCTCCAGGTCTCCCATGTGGGTGCAGGGGCCCAAGCACTTGGGCCATCTTCTACTGCTTTCTCAGGCCACAGCAGAGAACTGGATCAGAAGTGGAGCAGCCGGGACTTGAACTGGCACCTGTATGGGATGCTGGCACTGCAGGCGGCAGCTTTACCTGCTACACCACAGTGCTGGCCCTGCCATAAAGCTTTTCCTCAACTTTGAGGACATATCAAGGAACTTGCTACGAGTGATCCATTTTTTTAGTATTTCTGTGAGTGATGAGAACTGCCTTTTAAAAATATTTCAGTAATTGGCCCGTTACGATGGAACGTCGCTCACAGTGTGCGGTCAGCTCCGGGTGCCCGCTTGGCATATCTGTTGCTCAGACCTGTATCATTTCTTCGTGTTGAACACTCAGGATCCTCTGCTAGTTGTTTGCAAATATTCCACCGATTGATAATGGTCAACCATGAGGGCTGCCTCTTCAGTAAAAACTGTATGGACAGATCGTTTCCATTTCCCTCCAAGGGAAGGCAGGCAGCGTCTGGAGAAATGTGCGTGTTTCGGTGCCAGCATCCTGGGATTCGGGAAACTGCCCTGGCCCTGCTCCTGTGGGCACTGGGCCCCAACGTCCCTGGGTCACTGCTTCCTCTTGGAGAGAAGGTCGAGTTGAAATCCTCAGTTGTGGGGACTATGCGCTTAGCACATATGAGCGCAGTGAGGCGCCTCTAGGAAACTGAGTGTGTGTAGAATTCTGGGATGTGCATATTTTTTTGGAAAAGGCACTTTGGGAACATGGGACCAACATTGCCAGATCTCTAGTATTTTACAGAGGTTGAAAACACAGATTTGTTTTAGGGGTGTGTGTGGGGAGACCCGGAAGTATGAAAGCTGAATTTGATTTGTTAGCTGTTGGGATGCATTCTCTTATTTTAGGGCTCTAAAGTGTCCACCCCACGTAACACGTTGATAAATGTGTGGGCAGAGGAGAAGGTGCTGCTAATTCGACTAGGCAGGAGGGTTATAAATGGGCGGTGACCATGGGCAGTCTCCTGTGGGAATAACTTGTCAGGGCGTGTTCGGGAGTTGGCCTGGGCACTTGCATGTGTCGGGAGGTGAGTGTAGGGATTGTGTCCCCGGTTCCGCTTGACTGACACTGCCCCTCCCACGTTGCTAACAGCCTGTGCCTGTCGGAGGCAGTAGTCGCTTGGTCTGTTCTGGGGCACATCTCACACCCCTGCTAGAACGTTCACTCTCTTTTGGCCCCTCTGGCATACTGTGTCGTCAGCGTTGCTTCCTGTTCCATCCCCTCCACTCCTCTTCCTGCTTGTTCTGTTCTCCGTCTTCTCTGTGAAGCACTTGTAAGTGCTCTTCCTGGCCGTCGTTTTAGACCATTGTTCTGAGTTTAACTCCGTTAAAACTTGTGTCCATGAACCGCCGGACGCTGCCATTGTCTTGGGTGGTCCAGTGACATCTTTGAGTCAGCAAAGCTGAATCCAAAGCCCTTTTCCCTCTCTCGCCTCCCTCTTCACCCACGCCCCTCAATAGAAAGCTTTGTTCCTTTGGTGCGCAGGTTTCTGTGTAAATCAAGGGCTTGCTGCACTGGAAACCGAACAGATGTCACTTGAAAAAGAAGTTCTCTTCCAAGTAGAAAGACTCATTGATATTGGAATAGCACAGTACTTTCTTCAGTCCCTAGAATCACCCCTGTTGTTTCCTGACCAGAATTCTGTGTGCTTGAGAGTAGGTCATTTCCTTATTTATTTATTTATTTATTTTTATTTTTATTTTAAAGATTTATTTATTTATTTGAAAGAGTTGCACAGAGACAGAAGGAGAGGCAGAGAGAGAGAGAGGTTTTCCATCTGCTGATTCACTCTCCAGTTGGCTGCGATGGCCGGAGCTGCGCCGATCCAAAGCCAGGAGCCAGGATCTTATTCTGGGTCTCCTACATGGGTGCAGGTGCCTAAGGACTTGGGCCATCTTCCACTGTTTTCCCAAGCCATAGCAGAAAACTGGATCAGAAATAGAGCAGCTGGGACTTGAACTGGCATCTATATGGGATGCCGGCACTGGAGACAGCAGTTTTACCCACTGTGCCACAGTGCCAGCCCCCAAGAGTAGTTTATTTTCTATACCTGTTCTTCAGTCTTATTGTTCTGAGTTAGTGAAGTTTGACTTAAAGACATGGAATAGCAGTGGTGTGACCACTGGCGGCATCCATGTAGGGTAGTCTTGTTGGCACATTTATTTTGCCAGTTGTGTGCCCTTCTTGCTTAATTGTGAATTGCACATGCATGGGAATACTTGAGAAAACATGAAGAGATAAATTTATATTTGCAGAAACTTTTTGAAGTTCACGCATAACAAGAGTTTTCAGAAAGTTCATGTTGTGAAAAGCCTGTGGTGGCTTCCTTCCTTGGTGAGATGTGTGGTGAGTGCCTTCCTCACTGATGCTGTGGGGGAGCATGCCTCAGGTTCCTGCAGCGTTCTGTGCAGGTGCAGCCGGGGCGGAGGGAGGGGTGTGGGCAGTGAAGTCAGAGAGTTCGTGCAGGAGCCGAAATTAGGTAGCTGCATTAGATCCAGGGCCTGAAGGCTAAGCAGTTTAAGGTGGCCTCCTTTAAGGAAAAACAAACAAACGAACAGGAAATGATGCATGTGCCACTTGTAGGGCTTCTTTCAAGGTCTTCAAAGGAGCTCTGTAAGAGAGAATTCAGAAGTTCCAACTGCTTTAGGTCTTAGTGAATCTGCTCGTACACTCGGGATATTGTAAGTTACAGCAGGGCCTGTTTATGGCTCTAACACTGGAGACCGCTGTAGGATTCGGAGCAGAGGCGTGGCATGGCGAGTCCACATGTCAGAGGTCGCTCCTGTGGTGATGTGGGGAGGAGGCTCGCAGACGAGAGGTGGAGCAAGGGGACCAGCTAGGAGGATGCTGCGGCAGCGTGTGGAGCAGTGGTGAGGTCTGAATCGGGCTGGTAGCCACGCAGAAGGGAGATGTGGCCGGACACCTTGTCTGGTGATCGCCAGGCTCACAGGTGGACTGCAGATGCAGGCTGGGAGTAGGAGACGTGTTAGGGATTATCCTAAGTTTCCTCTGCCTGAGCAGATGCAAGGGTGCGTCTTCGTTTTAGAGATGGGGATTTCTCTGGGAACACAGGGCTGAGGAGGAACCATCAGGAGTTCTATTTTGGACAATTTGAGTTTGAGGTGCATATTAAACCTCTAAAGGGAGAAGGGTCTTGGAGGCACTAGAATTAATGAGTGGAAGCTAAGTGGGTGGGCCTGGGCTTGAGAGAACAGCATGGGTGTCAGAGGATGTGCGGGTCAGCTCTCTCGGCAGCAGACCAGAGAGAGACCGGGAGCAGCCCGTGGGCTGAACTCCGAGATGTGCCAGTGTTTGAGTTGGGGCTATGAGCAGAAAGCATCCATTCAGACTGAAAAGTAGAGGCCAGGGAGATAGCAAGAGAACTGAGGAATGTGTGCTGCAGGACCCAGCTAAGAAGGACGTCCAGAAAGACTGGGGACTTGGCTGTGACTCAGTGGAGTTAAGAATTCAAAGAATGGGGCCAGTGAATAGCTCAGTTACCAACTGTGAATTTCAGCATGCAAATGGGAATGCTATTTTGTTTCCCACTTGTTCTGCTCCCCTTCCAGCTCCCTGCTAATGTGCTTGGAAAGCAGCAGAGGATGGCCCAAGTACTTGGTTCACTGCTACCCAAGTAGGAGATCAGGATGGAGTTACAGGCTTCTAGCTTGGGCCCTGTCCAGCCCTGGCTGTTGTGGCCATTTGGGGAGTGAACTAGTGGATGGAAGATCTCAATTCTCCCTCCCTCCCTCCCTCCCTCCCTCTCTCCCTCTCTCTCTCTCTCTCCCTCTCTGAACATGAAGATTTAGAACTGACTGTGGGATTTTGTAAATTAAAGATGATTAGGATTAGGGTTAAGGCTGGAGAACATCTATATGAATAAAACTAAAGTTTATCAATGAAGAGTTAGGTGAACTGTGTTTTAGGCCTTTGTTGTTGGCAGGCAGTCCTGTTGTGGTGAAAACTTTCATTAAAAATATATATTAAGCTTTGGAATATAGTATTTAATGAAAAGAAAGAAAATAATAGTTGAAATAAGAGCCCAGTTTTTATCCGTGATTTCAAGGTCCAAACTGTGCCTTCTGTTGAAATCTGAAAGTAGTGGACTCAGTAACATCATCAAAAGCAGTGTAAATAAAATGTTGCTTCTTTGTAAAAGTTAATTGAGGTAGCTCATAGAAACTGAAAAGAAAAAAAGGATGTAACATTTATCCCCCTAGTTATCCATGTATGTGTACCATTTTTGGGCGTATTATCTTTCATTGGTCTGTTTGTCCATCCTGTGTCAATACCATGATAAGGGCTCCCCGCTAATGTTCCTGGAAAGGCAGCCAATGATGGCTCAGGCGCTTGGTTCACTGCTACCCCGTGGAAGACCTGAATGGAGTTCTGGCCTTGTGGTGCAGTCTGGCCTTGCCCTGGATACTGTGGGTGTCTGGGGTGTGAGCCAGTGGGTGGAATCTCTCAGTCTCTGTCACTCTGACTTTCAAATAAATGAAGTAATATGTAAGTAAACCTTTTTTAAAAAGAACAACCAGGACAGCCTTTGATGGGAGCTTCTGCATTCTGCCTGCACGCATGTCGGGAGGAACTAGAATTTCGGTGTATAAGATTTGTGGGAGTGACTTGGGGGTTTCCAGTGTCTAGTTTTTTCTTGCAGGGCCACAAGATGAAGGGACAGTGCCAGATCTGTCTCTGGCTTTGTTCCAAGTACAGCCCGAAGGCCATGTACCCACATCCCGGCCCCGCGCCGCACTTGAGTAACAGCAGGAGTACTGCGCTCTGTGCGCTCGTTCCCTCTTCCAGTCTCCCAGGAAGCAACGTTTGCCGTTCAGACTCGTCTCTGAGTTCTCGGCGTTCTGCACCTGTTAGTCGTGTGACCTTTCAAAGTGGCGTGTGGCGTGACCTCAGCGCTAACAAGTGATGGCCACTTCTTTCTTAGGTCACTTCTTTGTTAGGCCGCTTACTCCGTGGTGGCTGCTGCAGCTTCCTGTCTGTGTCTCACGTCTCTGTTTTCAGATGTTCGCGGAAATAGCAACTGATTCAGGGATGCAGGGGGACTCTGATGTCAGGAATTTTTAGGTCTCCAGTTTGAGCTGACCGTGGGCCAGTCCACGGTCCTCTGCCCTTCTGTTACCAGGAGGTCGGGCTCAAATGATTAGCTTGTGAAACTTTGAAATGAAGAACTATAAAATTCTTAGGCTGTGAATCACAATTGTGAGGTCATGGCAGCAGTGTCTGCTGACACTGGGACATCAGAGAGGGCAAATGTAAAGCATCTCAGATTTATATTTTATTAGCTTTGCTACAATGGGCAGTTTAGTTACTTTGCTCCTGTTTCTCACTTTCCTCACCTGTAAAAATATATATAGAACCTGTATATTTTTTAATTTATTTATATATTTGAAAGAGTTACATAAAGAGAGAAGGAGAGGCCGGCGCCGTGGCTCACTAGGCTAATACTCCGCCTAGCGGTGCCGGCACACGGGGTTCTAGTCCCAGTCGGGGCGCCGGATTCTGTCCCGGTTGCCCCTCTTCCAGGCCAGCTCTCTGCTATGGCCAGGGAGTGCAGTGGAGGATGGCCCAGGTGCTTGGGCCCTGCATCCCATGGGAGACCAGGAAAAGCACCTGGCTTCTGGCTCCTGCCATCGGATCAGCATGGTGCGCCGGCCGCGGCGGCCATTGGAGGGTGAACCAACGGCAAAGGAAGACCTTTCTCTCCGTCTCTCTCTCTCACTGTCCACTCTGTCAAAAAAAAAAAAAAAAAAAAAAGAAGGAGAGGCAGAGAGAGAGAGAGAGGTCTTCTATCCGCTGGTTCACTTCCCAGTTGGCTGCAACACCTGGAGCTGAACCGATCAGCCCAGAACCAGATGGTTCTTCTGGGTCTCCCACATGGGTGCAGGGGCCCAGGGACTTGAGCCATCTTCCACTGCTTTCCCAACCATAGCAGAGAGCTGGATCAGAAGTGGAGCAGCCGGGACTCAAACCAGCACCCATTTGGGATGCCAACACTGCAGGCAGTGGTTTTACTCATGCCTGCCCCATAGCATCTGTCTTATTTAGTAACTGTTACTACTGAAGGAGATGGTGTGTGTGATGTGTACCTGTACCTGATGCGTAATGAACACTCAGCATTATGGTGATTGTTTCTTAAAACATTTATTTATTTATTTATTTAAGGGGCAGAGTTACAGAGAGAGGGAGAGGCAGAGAGAGGTGTCTTCTATCTGCTGGTTCACTCACTCACCAGATGGCCACAATGGCCAGAGCTGGGCTAATCTGAAGTCAGGAGCCAAGAGCTTCTTCTTGGTCTCCCATGTGGGTGCAGGGGCCCAAGCGCTTGGGCCATTTTCTGTTGCTTTTGCTGGCGTTTAGCAGGGAGCTGGATTGGAAGTAGAGCAGCTGGAACATGAACCTGCACCCATTTGGCATGCCGGCGCCACAGGCCGAGGCTTAACCTACTATGTGAGAGTGCCATCCCTGATTATTTTTAATGATAGTGTTATAAGAACAGTCAGCCGTGGGGCCTGCATTGTGGTGTAGCAGCTAAAGTTGCTGCCTGCAGCGCCGGCATCCCATATGGGCGCCGGTTCCAGTCCAGCTTCTCCACTTCGGAGCGCCGGCATCCCATACTGGCACTGGTTCCAGTCCAGCCTCTCCACTTCGGAGCGCCGGCATCCCATACTGGCACTGGTTCCAGTCCAGCCTCTCCACTTCGGAGCGCCGGCATCCCATACTGGCACTGGTTCCAGTCCAGCTTCTCCACTTCGGAGCGCCGGCATCCCATACTGGCACTGGTTCCAGTCCAGCTTCTCACTTCGGAGCGCCGGCATCTCATACTGGCACTGGTTCCAGTCCAGCTTCTCACTTCGGAGCGCCGGCATCCCATACTGGCACTGGTTCCAGTCCAGCCTCTCCACTTCGGAGCGCCGGCATCCCATACTGGCACTGGTTCCAGTCCAGCCTCTCCACTTCGGAGCGCCGGCATCCCATACTGGCACTGGTTCCAGTCCAGCCTCTCCACTTCGGAGCGCCGGCATCCCATACTGGCACTGGTTCCAGTCCAGCTTCTCACTTCGGAGCGCCGGCATCCCATACTGGCACTGGTTCCAGTCCAGCTTCTCACTTCGGAGCGCCGGCATCCCATACTGGCACTGGTTCCAGTCCAGCCTCTCCACTTCGGAGCGCCGGCATCCCATACTGGCACTGGTTCCAGTCCAGCCTCTCCACTTCGGAGCGCCGGCATCCCATACTGGCACTGGTTCCAGTCCAGCCTCTCCACTTCGGAGCGCCGGCATCCCATACTGGCACTGGTTCCAGTCCAGCCTCTCCACTTCGGAGCGCCGGCATCCCATACTGGCACTGGTTCCAGTCCAGCCTCTCCACTTCGGAGCGCCGGCATCCCATACTGGCACTGGTTCCAGTCCAGCTTCTCCACTTCGGAGCGCCGGCATCCCATACTGGCACTGGTTCCAGTCCTGGCTGCTCCACTTCCGATCCAGCTCTCTGCTAAGGCCTGGGAAAGCAGTGGAAGATGGCCCAAGTACTTGGGCCCCTGCACCCACATGGGAGACCCAGATGAAGCTCCTGGCTTCCAACTTCAGCCTGGCCCAGCCCTGGCCATTGCAGCCATTTGGGAACTGAACCGGTAGATGGAAGATCTCTTTTCTGTCTTTCCCTCTCTCTAACTCTGACTTGGAAATGTAATAAATAAATAAGTCTTTTTTATAAAAAGAAAATTCAGTAGTGCAGCAACATGAATCACCAGAAAACGTTCTGTTTTATAGCATACCTGATGTGGCCCCAGTTTCTTCCCAGGGACTCCCAGTTCTTTGAGCTGTGCGGTATTCAGTGGTGGTCAGAGAGTCTGATAGTCAAGATTGTAGGCTCAGGGCCGGCACTGTGGCACAGTGGAGTAACGCCCTGGCCTGAAGTGCCGGCATCCCATGTGGGTGCCAGTTGGAGACCTGGCTGCTCCACTTCCGATCCAGCTCTCGGCTATGGCCTGGGAATGCAGTAGAAGATGGCCCAAGTGCTTGGGCCCCTGTACCCATGTGGGAGACCTAGAAGAAGCTCCTGGCTCCTGGTTCGGATCAGTGCAGCTCCGGCCATTGTGGTCAACTGGGGAGTGAACCAGTGGATGAAAGACCTCTCTCTGTGTGTCTCTCTCTATCTGCTTCTCCTTTCTGTGTAACTGACTTTCAAATAAATAAATAAATATTACAAAAAAAGTAAAAAAGATGGGAGGCTCTGGAGTGAGCATTGCTTGTTTCCATGGCCTTATTCTGAAGGTGGAAGGCTGGGTACCATTGGAGAAGGCTCCATGCCCCTCTGTTCCTGAATTTCTGCTGTTTGTGTCACAGTCTCAGCACTCTGTCGTGAAGCTGGCCAGCTCTTTGTTCTTGTTCCTCAGTGTCTCCCTTCTTGCCGCCTGTCTCCTTCCCCTTCTGTCCATGAACCCTTACTGAGCACTTGTGAGATGAAGAGCACATTACTCCGTGCTGTTCTTGGTGTTGGGGACTGTGTAGATTCTTGGTGGGGGAGCGGATGACAGTATTTAGTGTTGGGCTGGTGGCGAGGGACCAGTGAGGATCGTGTTATTTCATCTTGAATAAGGATGAGAGGAAAGGGTTGTTCCTTAACATTAATCTCTCTGGACATAAATGAAGATCAGTGCGAGGGGCCGGAGACTGAAGATGGTGAGGCTACTTGGGAGACTCTGTGCCCAGGTTTGCCTGGTTCTAACATTGTTCGAAGATGAGAAAGACTGGATGAGCTTAGAGGCAAGTTAGCTGTTTGAAGGAGGAGCAGTACAAAGATGGTTTTAAAGGAGAAGTGGCCATATGTGCTGACTAGATGGTAGAACTAGAGAAGTGAGGAGAGGAAGAGCCCGAATGGGGTGTGGGCTTGGCATGTGAGTTTTGGGTGTTGGTGGCCATTTCTCATGTTAGTAGAACAGCGAAAGTGAGGATGGGAGAAGAAAATGGCAAAACCAGTTTTTGTGTATTTTGAATGAGGTGCCTGTAGGACATTCACATAGAATTATGGGCCTTTTTTTTTTTTTTTTTAAATACAGGCTTCTAATGACATTATTAAGCTAATTATTAGTACTTTATATTCTTATGAATTACTATTGATTTTTAGCATTCTCCTTACATTCTAGAATGTACCATGCTGTTAGAAGGGTGATAGCCACTGATGTAACTTTTTAAAAAGAGTTGTTTGTTTATTTGACAAATTTATGCAGAGAGAGCAAGAGCAGAGATCTTCCATCAGCTAGTTTACTCTGCAGATGGCCACAGTGATCAGAACTGAGCCAGACCAAAGCCAGGAGCCAGTAGCTTTATCTGGGTCTCCCGCATGGGCAGTAGGGGTCCAAACACTTGGGTCATCCTCCGCTGCCTCCACTGCTTTCACAGGAGGTCAGGGATCTGCATCAGAAGTGGAGCAGCCAAGACATGAACCAGCTCCCATAGGTAGCAGCTTTACCTACTACACCATGACGCTGGCCCCCACAGGTGCAATTTTTAAGAATTTTGTGCTCTGCTGAGCAAAACATCACTGTGACTTGATGTGCATGTTTCTGTAGTTTTGTTTGGTCTGAATTAGTTTTGGATTATCATGCAATTGTTATTAATAAAGGGTAAGGTACTGTTTTAACTTCTGACATGATGCAGCTTAAATAGAAAGCAAAGCATTGCGTAGAAATGTAATCGAAATGCCAAATGTTCTTTTTTTAAGTAATTTTTTTGAAAGGCAGAGTTTAAGAGGGAGACAACCCTCCCCCGCTACAGAAACACACACACACACACACACACACACATCTTCTATCTGCTGGTTCACTTCCCTAAATGGCCACCATGGCTGGTGCTGGATTTCTCACAGGGATGGCAGGGCCCCAAGCACTTGGGTCACCGTGTAGTGTGTCCCAGGCACGTTATCAGGGAGCTGGATCAGAAGTAGAGCAGCTGACACCTGAATTGATGCCCATTCGGGAAGTCAGCATTCCATTGTTGACTTAACCCACTGTGCCACAATGCTGGTCCCATGGGTTGCCAAATGTTCCTTGAACTGTAGTTTGAATGTTCATTTCTCTTATGCTTAGTGATGTTCATGGTTTTTTTTTTTAATTTACTTGTTGCCTGTTTGTTTACCTTATTTTGAAAATATTCAAGTAATTTGTCGATTTTTAATTGAATTATTTTCTTTTACTGGGTTATTTGAGTTCCTTATCTCTCCTGGATGTTATCCTTTGTGTAGTGTATAGTTTGCAAATACTTTCTTGCATTCTGCAGGTAATCTGTTCAGTCTGTTGACTGTTGGCTTTGCAGAAACTTTAACTTGATATAATCCCAGTTTTCAGTTTTTGCTTTTGTTGCCTGTGCTTTTAAGGTCATACCCAAATTTTCTAACATATTTCTGCTGTAGTTCCTTCTAGTAGTTTCCTAGATTCAAGTCTTAAGTTTTTACATTTATTCTCTTATATAAATCTTATAGGCTCCTTCGTTAAAACGTGTTTTTTGGTCTGACTGGGTTATTTCAGAAGACCTATTTTAAGCTTAGAGGTTCTTTCTGTGTGATCTAGATGGTTGTTCAGCCTCTGTTTTATTTTTTATTTGATTTATTGAGGTCTTCATGTCCAGTGTTGATTTGGTTGTTTTTTATGCTGTTTCTTTGCTGAATTTCTAATTCAGATTATGCGCTATCTTCCTAATTTTGTTGAGTTGTCTGTTTGCTCTTACATGCTGTAGCATGTCCTTCAAACCATTCGTTTTTGAATTATTTTTCAGGCAATTTGTCAATTTCCTTTTCTTTGGGCTGTGTTGCTAGAGAGATACTGTTTTCCTTGGAGGTGTCATGTATTTTTTTCTTGCTTCTTGTGTCCCTACGTTGATATTGGTACCTCTGAAGGGTCAGCTTTACCACTCTGTAGGTGGCTTTTGGAGTAAAAGATTTCTTCTGGCATTGTGTCGGCTGAGAATAGATGGGCTTTGGATCAAGGTGTGCCTCATAGCTCAGTATTTGGCCAGCTTACTCAGTTGTGTCGATAGTGGTAATTCCTGTGGCTGTCTCGGTGGTCTAGGTTGCGGGGTTTGCAGTTCGGTAGTTTGGTGCAGCTGTCTTAGGTGGCATGGGTTAACCAGCATTTTGTGTGTACATACCCAGCTGGTTGCATGGGGGCAGGCTGCACTGTTGGGCCCAGATGGAGTTCCCATAAGTGTCTGAGGGTTGTACTGGTACCTTCATGAGGCCGCAGGGGGCCAGGCTGATCAGAGTGGATCGTCCAGCTGCTTCCCAGAGCCAAGAGCATGAGTCAGGTCTCCTGTTTGCTTCCCAGGGCTTCCGAAGGCCAGGTCACTTGGGGGAGGCTGCTCAGCTTCTTTCCAGGGCTGATGGCAAATAAGCAGGCACCCCATCTTCCTCCTGGGGTGTTGGCAGGCCCAGCCACGGCAGGCTGACCTGCCTGCTGCTTCCTGGGGCTGAGGATGGACGAGAGGGAGACACCCCACTTCCTGTGGTTTTGATGGCCTGAGCAGCTCGCGGCAGCCAACTTGGCTGCTTCTTGCCCGGCCTCCTGGCTGGTTTGCCAGGAAGAGTGGGCTGAGATCTCTGGATGGTTGACTTGCAGCTTCACAGGATTCCCTGGTGGGCGTGGCCCCAGAATATCTCTGTGCATCAGAGACCTGCATGAGCAGGGGTGCAGCGTGGCATTGCAGTAGTGGAGAGCCTCACAGCTCCCCAGAATGGGCTCAGGGCCCGTGACAACTGCAGGCTTGTCCAGTAGCAGATACGCAGGTGTCTGTGGCGTTGGTGGGGACTCCCCCGGACCCTGCTCTCGCGGTGTGAAGTCACTGTTGGTTTAGGCATGGTTTTGAGAGACGCCATGATGGATGCTGTGTGCTCATCTCGCGTTTTCACAGGGCCGTCCTGGGTGTCTGTGCTCTCTGACTCCAGCACTCTGCCTACACACCCTGGGGAAGCAGCAGTTGCTCGTTCTTTGTTCTGGGTCGTGGTTGTGGAAGGAAGCACCTCGGCCATCTGTGTTCAGCCATCTTGCTGGGGCTTTTGCTTTTTGATGGACACATTTAACTCCTTGACCTTTTGTGACAAGTGACTCATTTAGCTTTGTCCCTTTTGTTTTTGTTACTGCTGCTTATCAGCTGTGTGTATGAGCGTGTTGCAGATTTCCCACCTGTAAAATGGGACCAGTGGCAGAACCTACCATATGGTATCGTTGATTTAATATGAGAGTATTTTGAAAGGGTCATTGGAAATGGAATTAATAGATAAGTTTATTTTGGTGCAAAAATTTTTCAAGGAAAATTACCAGAAATATGCTTGTAGCTGTTATTTTATTTCACATTACGATACTCTGATGTTTCTTCCTTTAAATACTTTTTTGAAAAATTATTTTATTTATTTGAAAGAGTTACAAAGAGAGGTAGAGACAGAGAGGTTTTCCATCCACTGGTTCACTCCCCAATTGGCTGCAACAGCTGGAGCTGCACCAATCCGAAGCCAGGAGCCAGGAGCTTCTTCTAGGTCTCCCATGTGGGTGCAGGGGCCCAAGGACTTGGGCCATCCTCCACTGCTTTCCAAGGCCATAGCAGAGAGCTGGATTGGAAGTAGAGCAGCTGGGTCTAGAACCGGCGCTCATATGGGATTCCGGCGCTTCAGGCCAGGGCCCTAATCTGCTGGGCCACAGCGCCAGCCCCTTCATATATTTTTAACAATTGCTATTTGAGATGCAGAGAGGATGAGAATGAGGGAGAGAACACTCCCATCCACTGATTGACTCCCCAAATGCCTACAAAGACTGGGGATGGGCCAAGGCTGAAGCCTGGAGCTAAATCCAGGTCTCCTGTGTGTGTCAGAGTCCTCACTTAGGATGCTCACCTTGATCCAGAGCCAGTGTAGCCTGCTCAGCTGATGACGTCACCACTGCCTCCCGGGTGTGTATTAGCAAGAAGCTGGAATTAGCAGATCCGGGACTTGAAGCCAGGCACTGTGGTGGGGAACCCAAGCATCAGTCAGTATGTTAAACAGCTAGGTCGGATGTCCATCTCAGATAATTTTATTTTCCTTCACTGTCTTTTGTTAACTTTTTGAAAACCCTCTTTCCTGTTTCCCTGTTACACAACTCATTTCTCCCCTCCCTCCAGCCCATGTAACTACCATTCTGCTTTTTGTTTCACGTAAGTAGAATCACGTGCATTTGGCTTATTTCACATAGCACAGTGTCCTCAAGGTTCATCCATATTGTATATGACAACATCTCCTTCCCTGTAGGGCTCAGTGACATTCCATTGTACGCGTGTCCATCACTTCCTTTATCTCTGTCTGTTGGTGGACATTTAGGTTGCCTACCACCTCTTGGATATCTTACGTAATGCTTCAGGATACATGAGTATGTGACTATCTCTTCAAGATCTTGTTTTCCATTCTTCTGACTACATACCTAAACCTAGAGGGGATTGCAAGACTATGTGGTAGTTCTGCTTTTAACTTTTTCAGAAACTTTCATGCTGTTTCCATAGTGGTTGTACCATTTTTTTTTTTTTTAATTTGACAGGTAGAGTTATAGACAGTGAGAAGGAGACAGAGAGAAAGGTCTTCTTCCGTTGGTTCACTCCCCTAATGGCCGCTATGGCCGGTGCTGCGCCAATCCAAAGCCAGGAGCTGGGTACTTCCTCCCAGTCTCCCATGTGGGTGCAGGGACCCAAGCACCCGGGCCATCCTCCACTGCCTTCCCGGGCCACAGCAGAGAGCTGGACTGGAAGAGGAGCAACCAGGTCTAGTACCTGGCACCCCAACCAGGACTAGAACCTGGGCTGCCGGTGTCACAGGTGGAGGATTAGTCAAGTGAGCCACAGCGCCAGCTGTGGTTGCACCATTTTTACCATGCCAGTCCCACCAGGGGTACACAAAGGCATGTTTGTCAACACTGTGTGTGTGTGTGTGTGTGTGCGCGCGTATGTTTATGTTGGCCATCGTAAAGGTTGTGAAATAGGATCTTGCTGTTTTTTTCTTTGAATTTCTCTAATGATTAGTGATGTTGAGTATCTTTTCGTGTTTCTTGACCATTTGTATATATCTTTGGAGAAACATTTATTAATATTCTTATTAAAATCAGATTATCTGTTTGATTGTTGATTAGTTGTTGATTTTCAAATACATTCAGGCTGTTAATTCCATATCAGTTAAATAGTTAGCAGACAGCGTCTCACATTCCATAGGTTGCTTTTTCACACTATTGATTATGATCTTGGCACGAGAAATTTCTATATTAGATGTTCTTTGAGTCAGCCTTTGTTTACTTTAAGTAAAATACCTGGGAGGAGCTTGTTGGAAAGGAGAGGTTATTTCAGCTTTTAGTTTGGAGGTTAAAGTTCAGGGATGAGTGGTCCTATGTAAGGCATAGGTGGAGGCTAGTGCTGGCGGGTGTGGAGGAATGATTACATAGTGAGCCAGGGAGCAGTGAGAGAGCAGCCAGGCAGCACTAGAACTCAAATAAACAGCCCTCTCTCGAGAGCCACCCTCCAAGGGTGACCTGACGATCTCCCACCAGATGTACCTCTGAAACACCGTAATTAGAACAAGCCTCCACCGTCAGTCCATTAAGCCTTAATGTCAAAGAAGCAGATTGGGTCTGTGTAAGTTCTGGGAGACAGGTGCTGTTCTACCCATAACAGGTATGGTCCCAGTTACCCGTGTTTGCCTTTCCCGATTGTGATTTTGGCATCATTCCCGAGAAATCCTCGTGGTAGCCAGGTCATAGTTCTTATCCTGGGTTTTCTTCTGGGAAGTGTGTGTGTGTGTGTGTGTTGTACTTTTGGATGTTAGTTTTCATATAGTGAGTTGTGTTGCCCCGTTTGTTGTAGTTGGTTACATCACATATATGAAGGCTTAATTCTCGGCTCTCTTCTGCTCTGGTCTGTGTATGTTTTGCTGTAGACGTTTTCATGGATGGATGTTTTGTTTCTCTTAGGTACATATCTAGGAGAGCAGCTGCAATGTGATAGGGAGATACGTGTCTAACTTAGAAATGAACAGATAGCTTCATAAAGTGATTATAGCAACACTTGGTATGATCAGTTTTTGATTTTGGCCATTCTGGTTGACTGAATCATGTGTGTGTGTGTGTTTCTTGGCTGAATTGTTATTTGAAGTACTTAAGGTATCTGAAATTTTATCCTTAATTATATGATCACTAATTTTTGCTCCATTCCCAAAAAAATAACATTTTTCTCAATTTCTAAACATTTTCTGATATAGTTGAGGGACTCAGTAAATGTTTATTTTGAATAAATGAAATGGATTATCAAAACATTAAATTTAACTTTTTCATGATAACTCTGAGATTGGTATCTAGGTACCTAGGATCTTCCCCAATATTCAGTAATATTTTAGTAGTTGAGTTGCCCCAGGAGAGAGCTGGTATGAAGCAGTTTTAGGACAGCACATTCTGCTGAGTTTCCTATTGGAATAATTATAAAACCTAAGAGTGAAGTATTGCTAAAACCAAGGTAGGGGCCGGCACTGTGGCGCAGCGGGTTAACACCCTGACCTGAAGCACTGGCATCCCATATGGGTGCTGGTTCGAGACCTGGCTGCTCCACTTCTGATCCAGTTCTCTGCTAAGGCCTGGGAAAGGAGTGCAAGATGGCCCAAGGACTGTACCCACATGGGAAACCAGGAAGAAGCTCCTGGCTCCGGATCAGTGCAGCTCCACCCATTGAGGCCAGTTGGGGAGTGAACCATTGGATGGAAGACCTCTCTGCCTCTCCTCTCTCTCTGTGTAATTCTGACTTTCAAATAAATAAATAAATCTTCAGGGGAAAAAAAAAAAAAACAAGATGGTTTTAGGAATTAGGGAAGTTCGCCTAGACAAGGACTTCAGTTTCTTTTTTACAGTCAGAGGATTGCATTTATATTTAAAATGAAATGAATTATTTTTATAAAGTTTAAGATTTTATTTATTTGAAAGGCAGACAGAGGGAGCTCTTCTGTCCTCTGGTTCATCTCCCAAATCCTACAATAGCTAAGGCTGGGCTAGGCTGAAGCCAGGAGCTCAGAACCCGATCAAGGTCTCCGTGCAGGTGACAGGGATCCAAGTACTTGAGCTGTCACCTGCTGACTCCTGGGGTATGCGTCAGCAGCAAGCTGCGATTGGAAGTGGAGTTGGGACTGGAACCCAGCACTGTGACACGGGGTGCAGGCACCCAGAGCAGTGTCTGACCTCTGTGCCAAATGCCTGCCCCCAAATTATCCTATTAATAAAAATGCATGCTTTTGTGTTTATATCTTTTTTAAAGATATTGTTTATTTGTCTGAGAGGTAGGGTTACGGACAGAGTGGGACAGAGCATTATAAAATTTATATCAATGTGATTTTTTGGTTTTGTATCACTGCTTATTGTTACATGGCTTAATTTTCTGCATTTGTATTTTTACAATGTGTGCTTTTTAAAGACATTTATTTTATTTGAAAGGCAGAGTTAGAGGGGGGTGGAGAGAGAGAGAAAGAGAGAGGAATCTTCCATCTGCTGGTTGACTCCCCAAATGGCTGCAACAGTTGGAGCGGGGCCAGACCAAAGTCAGGAGCCAGGAGCTTCTTCCAGGTCTTCCACGTGGGTTCAGGAGCCCAAGCACGTGGACCATTTTCTGCTGCTTTCGCAAGCATATTAGCAGGGAGCTGGATAGGGAGTGGAGCAGCTGGGACTCAAACTGGCGCTCACATGGAATGCTGGTGCTGCAGACCGTGGCTCAACCCGTTACACCACAGCATTGGCCCCACAATGTACGCTTTTCATACATTGTGTAACAACCATTTGTTCTGTCTTGTGTTTTATGAAGTCCCAGCCTACAAAATGTGATTACTCATTGGCGATTTGAGAAAAACAGGCCCTCCTTCATGATTTTATTTTCTACCCAGTGGTTAGTAAATATTTTTGAATACTCATACCTTTTGAAATAAGACTTAGATGTGGTTTTGTTAGTGCAGTCTGTGAAAATGTGAACATATTTCAAACTTTTATTACTGTGAATAATCTTGTGATGGTGCTGTACAGTGCTAATTGAAATAATAATTTCTCTTTGCCCTTTTATTATTTCATATTGGAAGCAGATATGTAAGTATTGGGTATTTTTGGCTTTTCTGCTTTTTGCAGTATTTTGAGTCACATCCAGTTTAACAGCTTCATTGTTTCATTTTCTACTCCCAGAGAATCAAGTGAAGAAAGCTGCTCTCGCATTTCATAAGCACAGTAACGTGACTACAGATGTTAATAGAAAGAAGGGCACAGTTTTAGAATACCCTTCAAAGAATTCATCATTGGGAGACGAAAGGAGGCCGTCACATTCCAGGAACAAGCGGTTTTTGTCGTACCCAAGATACGTGGAGGTCATGGTCACCGCTGACTCCAAGATGGCGCGTTATCACGGGCAGAATCTGCAGCACTATGTACTCACCCTGATGTCAATTGTGAGTAGGCAAAACGCTTCCTCCCTGCTTCCTAAAATGTCTTTCCACATGAGTCTGGTTTTTTTTCCACATAAAATCTAATGTTTTTTTTTTTCCTAAAGTCTAGATATAAATAACTTTTATCTGGGTAACATCTCACTGAGACGTAATTTAGATGTCTGTACACCAAGTATTGCACTCTGGGACTGGGACAGTTTCTAAAGCATTTGTGCATCTCTGAAATGACTCAGAAAATGCTGGACTCATTCTCATTTCTTCACGAATGGCTTCTGCCCTCTAGTGACAGCGAATATCCTAGTTGCACTGATCTCTGCTTGGCATTTTAGAACTGGACCCTGTTTCTGCAGAGAAGAAGAACCATAGTATTTTTTTTTTTTTAATTTTTTGACAGGCAGAGTGGACAGTGAGAGACACAGAGAAAAAGATCTTCCTTTTGCTGTTGGTTCACCCTCCAATGGCTGCTGCGGCTGGTGCGCTACGGCCGGCGCACTGTGCTGATCCGATGGCAGGAGCCAGGTACTTATCCTGGTCTCCCATGCGGGTGCAAGGCCCAAGCACTTGGGCCATCCTCCACTGCACTCCCGGGCCACAGCAGAGAGCTGGCCTGGAAGAGGGGCAACCGGGACAGAATCTGGTGCCCCGACCGGGACTAGAACCCGGTGTGCTGGCGCCGCAAGGTGGAGGATTAGCCTAGTGAGCCGTGGCGCCGGCCAAGAACCATAGTATTTTTACTGTTACTGCATTTTCTATGTCAGAACCTGAGATGTGTGAGCTTTTATCCATGAGTTTTGGGGAATGATGGCATAAGCTGTTGCTAAGAAAGTTGTCTCAGTCAATGTGGAATCTGAGACCACAGTGGCACTGAGTCTTCCATCTGGGGTTGCTGTCCGTGTCCAGCAGTGGTGGTGCCAGTAGCCACAGAACAGATCTCTAACATGAGTGGAGTGCACTGTTCTGTGTTTTTGGTAGCCCCGGTCTCACATATACCAGTACACACACACACTCACACACACACACACACACACATGCGCTTTAGTTGGTGGAGCATTCTAGAATTTAAGACTACTTTTTTGTTTAGTTTCAGTTTAGTTTTTTGGGGGGTAATTGCTAATGGCTACCTCTTTCATGCTCAGAAGTGTCCTGGTTTAGTGGATGAGTTACGTGGTCCCCTCTTGATACAGATTCAAGGTTTTCTGTAATGCATCTCAAGGCTGGGAGTAGCACTGCAAGGAAGCAGTTGGATACAGAGGTTTGGCCAGGACAGCCTTAGGATGTTTGAAATCCCTCTGGCTGGAAATCCTCAGTCAAGTTCACTTTGACGTAAAGATCATCGGATTCTGTACTTTTCTTTATGTATGGCATTGTTTATCAGTTTTTGTGATTGTATCATCGTCTTTCTTACCTAAATGTGGCATCTGTCAGTCGGTGCTCAACAAATAATTGTTGTTAAACAAAAGAAAGTAAGATTCCTGCTTTTTTCTGAATGTGATGTGTTGTGCTGAACATAAGACAATTGATCCATAAGTTTTCCTGGAATTATATGATGTAGACACTCGTTTCTTGACTTGAATTTTTAAAATGACAGAGGAACTATGTGTAGAAATTTATCCTGATGAAATTTTTTAAATTTCTAGATTCAAATTCATCATCTAGTTATATACTTAAATGGATGTGGGGCTGGGATCCTCCTGTGGAAGGGATCCTGTGAGAACTGTGACATGGGGAGTATGAGTTGGTTCTCAGGATAGTGTATCCATTATATGGAACAGTGGGATCAACTTCCCAGTTGAAAATGGTTAGGAAAGAGGACATTCATGAAGAAGTTGAGTGGGGCTCAATAGTGAGGGAAAATACTGCATTTTGTAAATGCAGCAGATTTTGAAACGTAGTAAATGACAGATGATGTTGGTGCTTTGGAATTCCTGACAGGAAGTAAAGGAACACAAGAGAAATTCTTCAAGAGTGACTCTGGTGTAGCTCTGGGAAGAAAAGTCTTGTTTCCTGTATTTCACAATGAACCCGTTATCAGTGCTGCAAAGTGATGTTTCTCTGATGGACCGTGGGGTGCCGTGGGGTAGCTGAAGTTATCTACGGGCGTTCTAAAGGCAGGGTTAGAGCAGACTTCTTTGATTTTGTGGAAACCAGATCTGCATTGAGGCTGCAGGAAGCCTCAGATCAGTGCTAGTCCTGCTCATGTCAGTGCATGTCCTGTGCATGTCACTGTAAGATAGTGCATGTCACTGTAAGATAGTGCGTGTCCTGTGCATGTCACTGTAAGATAGTGCATGTCACTGTAAGATAGTGCATGTCACTGTATGATAGTGCATGTCACTGTATGATAGTGCATGTTACTGTAAGATAGTGCATGTCACTGTATGATAGTGCATGTTACTGTAAGATAGTGCATGTCACTGTATGATAGTGCATGTCACTGTATGATAGTGCATGTTACTGTAAGATAGTGCATGTCACTGTATGATAGTGCATGTCACTGTAAGATAGTGCATGTCACTGTATGATAGTACATGTTACTGTAAGATAGTGCGTGTCCTGTGCATGTCACTGTAAGATAGTGCATGTCACTGTAAGATAGTGCATGTCACTGTATGATAGTGCATGTCACTGTATGATAGTGCATGTCACTGTAAGATAGTGCATGTCACTGTATGATAGTGCATGTCACTGTATGATAGTGCATGTTACTGTAAGATAGTGCGTGTCCTGTGCATGTCACTGTAAGATAGTGCATGTCACTGTAAGATAGTGCATGTCACTGTAAGATAGTGCATGTTACTGTAAGATAGTGCGTGTCCTGTGCATGTCACTGTAAGATAGTGCATGTCACTGTAAGATAGTGCATGTCCTGTGCATGTCACTGTAAGATAGTGCATATCTTGTGTATGTGACTGTATGATAGTACATGTTCTGTGTATGTGACTGTATGATAGTACATGTCCTGTGCATGTCACTGTAAGATAGTGCATGTCACTGTAAGATAGTGCATGTCCTGTGCATGTCACTGTAAGATAGTGCGTGTCCTGTGCATGTCACTGTAAGATAGTGCATATCTTGTGTATGTGACTGTATGATAGTGCATGTTCTGTGTATGTGACTATATGATAGTACATGTCCTATGCATGTCATTGTATGATAGTGCATGTCCTGTGCATGTCAATGTACGCTAGTGCAGGTCTTGCATGGACAGTGCATGTCAGTGTATGTCCTGTGAATGTTGCTGTATGCTAGTGCATGTCCTGTGTGTGTCAGTGTAAGTGCATGTCCTGTGTATGTCACGTGTGATAGTGCGTGTCCTGTGCATGTCACTGTAAGATAGTGTAGATCCTGCATGGACAGTGCATGTCAGTGTATGTCCTGTGCATGTTGCTGTACATGTCCTGTGAATGTTGTATGATAGTGCATGTCCTGCATAGACAGTGCGTGTTCTGTGTATGGCTGCTCATACACAGTGTGCATGGCACTGTATGGTAGTGCATGCCACTGTGTGATAGTGTGTGTCATGGACAGTACATGTCCTGTGTGAGACTGTGCAGCTCAGTGTATGTACCGTGCAGATCACCTTCTAGAGTTTAGTCCCACTAGGGGAGAACATATTTCCATCCAAGATGGGACTTCTGTGGTTGCAGTCACCTGGTTTGCGTTCAGCTTTGATTTTCTGGGAGATAGATGCTGCTGTTTTGAGGAAGAGAGGACCAGGCTGAAGCCAGGAGCCGGGAGCCAGGAGCTTCTTCTGATCTCCCACTTGGGCAACCTTCCACTGCTCTCCCAGGCACGTTGGCAGGGACCTGCATGGGAAGCAGAGCAGCCTGGACTGGAACCTGTGTGTATATGGGATGCCAGCGTTGTAGGCAGAGGCTTAACCGTCTATACCATAGTGCTGGCCCTCCATTGGTTTTTGAATATCTTCCCTCTCCTCTCGAAAGGTGGAATTGCAGATTTCTATATACATGGATTTAGTGTTTTCTTCATTCTTTTCATCTCTATTCAAAAGAATGCTCAAAATAGGATACAGGACATTCAGCAGACTTGATGATTTCCATGAACCAAGAATTCCTTCCGGGTCTATCATGTGCCACCCAAGCACGCAGACCATCATCTGCTGCTTTACAAAGTGCAGTATTAGTGAGCCTGAGAAGTGGAGTAGCCGGCGCTCACAACCAGGGCCTGTATGGGATGCTGACAGCAGCTTCACTGGCTGGCCACAGTGCCAGCCCCGTGGATTACTCTTTAATTGGTGAAAAGCAGAGGTCACAGCTGCATTCATGGATAGTCAGTGCTAAAGATGGAAGGAGACTTAGCGAACGTGACAGACTCTTCTGGATTTCCCAGGACATTCTTAGCTTTCGTCTTTAAATGCCTCATATGCTTGGGAACCCTTGGTCCTGGGTGAACTGAGACGGTCACACGTACCGCAGGGAGAGCATCAGAACTGATCTAGCCTAGGGTGTGAAGTCCATTTCCAAGATCGGTCTGTGGGGTCTGAGGAGTGTGGGCTGCATCTGAGTGTCGTGATTGTTCCCACTTGAGGGAGCAGACTTGAGAGTTCTTTATGTTTCCGCAAGGTGCTCACTGCATTTCTTCAAACACATATACCTGGGTTAGTGGTAATGTTATGATCAAGGAGAAAGAGAGGGATATGTGGTTTAGGCTTGGAATATGACAGTAAGCCATTTAAAGGAAGATTCAAGGGGAAGAAAGAGTTTTCGTGTGTTGAGCTGTAGATACAAGGGGAGAAGAGCTGAGTGCTTCAGCCATGGAGCCAGTGGATTATATATGGGGTCCTACAAACATTTGTAGAACCAGAATTAGAGCATGAGCTTATTTGGTGTGTAAATTTTGAAATATATACTATGAAGAGTCTTCAAAAAGTTCATGGAAGGGGCCGGCACCATGGCGTAGTGGGCTAAGCCTCCACCTGTGGTGCCAGCATCCCATATGGGTGCTGGTTTGAGTCCTGGCTGCCCCATTTCAAATCCAGCTCCCTGTTGAAGGCCTGGGAAAGCAGTAGAAGATGACTCAAGTTCTTGGACCCTTACACCCATGTGGGAGACCCAGAAGAACCTCCTGGCTTCGGATTGGCCCAGCTGCAGCCATTGTGGCCGTTTCGGGAGTGAACCAGCAGATGGAAGACCTTTTTCTCTGTCTTCCCGCTTTCTGTGCATAACTCTACCTCTGAAATAAATCTTAAACAAAGATCCTCAAAACCATGTTCATAATTGGAAGTTAACACTGAGTGCAGAGAAGATCAGATAGAACTAGCAGAAAACAAATAGACAAACTTCCATGTTTGTGTGGTGGAATCTTGTGATGGTGCACGTGGTGGACCATGGACTAGAATGCAGCAGATTTCTTGCTGAATCCTTCAGAACACTAAATCCTTCAGACTCTAAGTTGTGTTCACATTGCGCGGGGTTCTTGCTAAAGTATAGATTGTGTCTCCCTCATCAGGGCTGGGCCTGAAACTCCATTGCCCAGCAGCTCGGAGTTCGCTGGAAGACACGCATCCGCCTGGTGTAGGAGCCTGGTGCTCAGACTCGCCGCCTGTTAGAGTCACTGAGATTGTGGGGGAGCTGAGAAGATGCTGACGCCTGGGTCCCAGCCCTGGGGGCTCTGCTGTGGTTGGAAGGGGTGGGACCCACGCGTGGGGCTCATAATCGCTGTGTTGGATTTCAGCATGCAGCTCGCCGGGAGAGTTGCTCTCGGGCTGGGCTCAGTGCACTTTCTAGAAGAAAGACACATCTGTGGAATCTAATCCTGCTTTCTTTTTTATTGCAGGTTGCACAAATCTACAAGGACTCAAGTATCGGAAATCTTATAAACATTGTACTCGTAAAATTAATTGTGATTCACAATGAACATGTAAGAAACGGATTGAATATTAAAACATTAGTAATCTTAGTTGCAGTGGGCTTTTAGTGTGAATATATAGAGGTCACAAAACTCACTAAGAATTAGATTTTTTTAACAGTTTACTCTAAAAACTTGGTTTCAAAAGGATTGAGATTACTTTTTCTGTTGTGATAGAGATCAAGTGGAACCACAGCAGGGTTTATCTGAGCCAGGGGAGAGAAGATACAAACAAATCAAAAATCCAACACTAAATACCCTGCTGGTGGCTGGGTTAGCATAGAGAGTAACCGGGGAGCTTCAGAGTTCACGGTGTTTGGGGTGAAGGAGAGAGGTGCCGCTCCTGGAGTTGGCTGCAGCTTGCTCTTCTGTGCGTGGGGTGGCCAGGATGCTGAGAGCTTGGAGGAGAAAGTGGGCCTGATGTTTGGACCTCACCCTGAGCTGTGTGTTGTGTAGGAAGGACCAGTCGTCAGTTCCAACGCAGGCAGCACGCTGCAGAATTTCTGTTCATGGCAGCAAACTCAGAATGTCCTTGATGACACCCACCCTGCCCACCACGACACAGCTGTCCTCATCACCAGGTAGGGCTCAGCAGACGCTCTCCTCCTCCTCCCCTCCTCCCCTCCTCCCCTCCTCCCCTCCTCCCCTCCTCCCCTCCTCCCCTCCTCCCCCTCTTCTCCCCTCCTCCCCTCCTCCCCCTCTTCTCCCCTCCTCCTCTCCTCCTCCCCTCCTCCCCCTCTTCTCCCCTCCTCCCCTCCTCGCCTCCTCGCCTCCTCGCCTCCTCACCTCCTCGCCCTCTTCTCCCCTCCTCCCCCTCTTCTCCCCTCCTCCCCCTCTTCTCCCCTCCTCCTCCCATCCTCCCCTCCTCCCCTCCTCCCCTCCTCCCCTCCTCCCCTCCTCCCCGCCGTGATTCTGTACCAGTAGTGCTCAGAAACGTCTGGTGAGAATTTGAATTCCCCAAAAAGCTGCGAGTGAGGGTTCTCACAGCTTTTGCACCAGAGTGCTGGGTTAGACTGTCTGGTTGTGGAGAAATGGCGTGGTCTGAACAGAATCATCTCCTTTGCTCCATTCCCCTGCTGCTGTTTCAGTCCCTGGAAAGAGGTCTGAATTGAGTCGCTGTGCACGTTGTGGACTCCCTGTGCGTTTTCCTCGGTCTGCTCTGTATGCTGATGCTCTGTGCATGTCTTAAGGACCATGTTGCCTTGGCTGGGGCTCTTCTTGAGCCTCTTTATTTCCACGGAAACACCTTCTGCTGATAAAAGTCAGTTTCTATTTTACACACACTGGAGAACAGGACGTCTGCAGTAAGTTCATGGCGAAGACACTGTCATTTAATTCCATTTGTCGGTGAACCTTTGGAAATAGCTTTGTGTATTGCTAATTAATACCTTTGATTCAGCAACGTGGGTGCTGTCAGAACATATAGATCCCAGGTTTACTTTTTGGTTGGTTTTACGGAGAAATACTTTTCTTGGGGCTTAACCTGAGAGAAATCTCAACTTCCCAGAACCCTGAAATACAAACTTTGAGCCCATGTAAAGAAGCCAACACATAGCCCATGTATTCTCTTTTTGTAATTAAAAGAAATTGATTTAGTTTTGTACACATTACTCTACCTTGATCTGTGGTTCTGCTCTGGTTGGTAGTGAGAAAATATCTTTAAATACAAATGAAAATTTTAAATTACTACTAATATATGACTATTATTTTATTAGCAGTATTATTACTAATTATGTACCATGTTTATTAATTAATAAAAATTTTCTTTTAAGGGAAGACATTTGTGGTGCTAAAGAAAAATGTGACACGTTAGGTAAGTTATTTTGCCAGTTAACTTTAGCTTATGTAATTGGTGACTGCATTATTTTAAAAAATGTTCAAATTAATTTCTCTTTATTTAATGTTTTGATTAGTTGTCTTGATACATTATTACCTATCACTATTATTTAATTCTACTTCTATAAAGTTTACAGAATAAAAAGTATGAAATTCTGCGACGTGTTTGATTAACTTACGGTGTTACCTAACATAACACTCAGCTCATGTTAAGTCACACTTAATAACCCACGTGTCCACGGAAAGCAAAGTAGTGAATCCATGGCCAGACACAGGCTTCAGAGTACTATTGTTACTAAGACAAGAGCTCTGTCCACCATCCGTCCCTGCTTGTCCCGGGAGGTAGCAGTAGCAAGTATATCATATTTGCCAGTTCCTTCTGTGTTTTGAGGAATGGTTCTATAACGAGTGTACGTGTTCCTGGAGAATCACTTGGTTTTGCTGCTTCTTGAGCGTTTGTAGCTGGAATGCATGCATTTTCACTGCTGTGGCGTACTGAATCGATAGCTTATATATCCAGATCTTATCAGAGAATAATTTGAGCTCATCTGACTTTTTTCATGATTTTTTTTTTTGTAGGAAGGTAAATTCCTAGGACTAGAATTGCTCTGCCAGTATGTATGTTATTACTCAACTTAATAAGAAATACCAAGCTATTTTTTAATGTGGTCGTACCAAATTACACCATTATCAGTGGACAACAAGCATTCCTTTTGATTGTGTTCTTGTCACAGTAGGACATCTTCAGATTTCTGATTTTTGTCAATCTAAATGTAATATATTATAGTCACTTATTTCCATGATTTCTAATGAGAAATCATATTTACTGGCCGTTGGTTTTCCTTCTCTGTAAGGAATGAAATAAAATTTCCCATTTTTTTCTGTGGTGGTATTTGCTGTATTCTATTTTTTAAAAAATAAATTTATTTGGAAGTCAGAGTTACGGGGGGTGGGGAGGAGGAGAAGAGATATTCCATCCACTGGTTCACTTCCCAAATGTCACAGCAACTGGAGCTGGGCCAGGCCAAAGCCAGGAGCTTCTTCTGGGTCTGCTACGCGGGTGCAGGGGCCCTGGCACTTAAGCCATCTTCTGCGGCTTTCCCAGGCACAGTAGCAGGAAGCTAGATTGGAAGTGGAGCAGCTGGGACATGAATTGGTGTTCATGTGGAATGCCAGCTCCAAGCAGTGGCTTTGGCTTTACCCTCAACACCATGGCACTGGCTCCGTTAATATTTTTTTAAGAGTAATTTATTTATTTGGAAGTAGGAGTTAGAGAGAGAGAGAGAGAGAGAGAGCGCGACAGACAGATGACAGCTAGAGAGGTATCCATCTGCTGATTCATTTCCAAAAATGGCTGTAATGGCCAGGGCTGAGCCATGTTGAAGCCAGGAGCTCCATCCAAGTCTCCCATGAGGTTGACAGGGGCCCAAACACTTGGGCCATCCTCTGCTGCCTTTCCCAGGCCGTTAGCAGGGAGCTGGATCAGAAGTAGAGCAGCTGGGACATGAACTGGCACCCATAGGGGATGCTGGCTTTGCAGATGGCAGCTTAACGCACTGTGCCACCACACTGGCCCCTGTTGTAAATATTTCAAAATTCGTCCTTCCATATTTGACTCTGTAACCCAGTGACTACAGAATGCACACTGTTCTCATGAGCACATGGAACATTTTCTAGGGTAGATCTTGTATTGGGCCTCAAGTCAAATCTCAGTAGATTTAAAAAAGATTGAATGTATCTTCAATGATGTGTCTTCTCAGACCACAAAAGATTAACTCTAGAAATCAGTAACAAGAAGTGCAACAGAACATTTACAGGTACATGGACATTAAACAACATGCTACTGCATGACCAGTGGGCCATTGAAGAAATTAAAAAGGGACAATTTTTTTGATACGATGTCAGATACTTATTTGGTTTTGTTACTTTCTTCTCTAACTGCAAAACCAGATTCCCCAAACTGTACCTTGAATATGTCCTCCTTTTCCTTGAAATCTCAATATCATGTATGAAATCTCTGTATGAACCTGGATGTGTGTAACATCCATCCATTCCATGCCCATGTCTTATTCATTCACATGCCAATTCTGCACTATTTTCACTTCAGACTTCTGTAATCTTAATAACTGATGGGCTGTGTATCTCCGCTTAATGTTCCTAAAAGATCTGTCCATTTAAGTGGACTTTTTAAGTGTCTTGGCAAAATATGTATTATTTTCTTTCAGAGTTGAATACTTGAAAATTTATTATGTCTGTTGATAGCAGGGTGACCTCAACTTTCTCTTGTTGCTTAGTTGCTGGATATGTCACTACCTCCAGTTTTCCTGTGCCCTCATATGTTAGTTTTTTCCTTGAAAAAAGCATATAATTGGATTCTTAAAATATGAAATACAGTATTCTTTATTGTTCAACTGGCAAAGTCTACTTACTACAGTTATTGTAATTAACGTTGTATGCTGCCTTATGTGATCTACATTTGTTAGTTGTTGTCGGTCATTATGTTTATAACTTCTGTGGGATTTTTTTAGGGTCCACAAGCAAGTGTAGTCATGTGGTATTTGTCTGGAGCTTATTTTGCCCAACACAGTGACTTGTAGTTCCGTCCATGATGTTGAGAATGACATGAGTTCGTATTCTTATGTCTGATCCGTACTACATCCTGTATTTGTGCCATACGTTCTTTATCTGTTCATTGGTGCATGAGCACTACAGTTGCTGTTGTTTCCTAGCTTTTGTGGATTTCATCTCTTGGATATATACCCAGGAGAGGGACTGCTGGACTGTAGGGTAGTTCTGTTCCTTGTTTCTGGAGGAAGGTCTGTACTGTTTTCCACAATGGCTGCACTATTCTGCCTTCCCGTCGACAGTGTGCAAGGGTTCCCTTTTCAGCACATCTTGACCAACACTTACTATCTTTTGTCTTTTTGTTAATAGCCTATCTTCTGGAGCCAGGTGCTGTTTCATCGTGGTTTTGATTTGCATATTCCCCTGATGATTAGTGATACTGAGCATTTCTTTAAATGTTGGCCCTTGTATCACTTCTGAGAAATGTCTGTTTAGGTCCACTGCTGCATCTTTTACTTGGATTATTTGGGATTTAATGCTGTTGAATTGTTTGAGGACTTTATATAGTCTGGATACTAACCTCTTGTCAGACGTAGAGCTTACAAGCGTCTTCTACCATTGTGCCTTTGTTGATTGTTTCTTTTGCTGAGTTTACAAGCTCTTTAGTTTGATGAAATTTCGTGTCTGTTTGCTTTTATTTTCTGGGCTTTTGCAGTGTGGTACAGAAAATACTTGCCCATTATAATGTCCTGAAGTGTTTTTGTTGTGCTTTCTTCTAATAATTTCAAAGTTTGAGGTCTCACACTTGGGTCTTTTTTTTTTTTTAAGATTTTTATTTATTTATTTATTTCAAAGAGTTACAGAGAGAGAGGAGAGGTAGAGAGAGAGAGATCTTCCATCCGCTGGTTTACTCCCCAATTGGCTGCAGCGGCTGGAGCTGTGCCAGTCCGGAGCCAGGAGCTTCTTCCAGGTCTCACACGTGGGTGCAGGGCCCAAGCACTTGGCCATCCTCCACTGCTTTCCCAGGCCATAGCAGAGAGCTGGATCAGGAATGGAGCAGCTGGGACTTGAACCGGTGCCCATATGGGATGCCGGCACCCCAGGTGGCGGCTTTACCTGCTGTGCCACAGCGCCAGTCCCTCACACTGGGGTCTTTAATCCATTTTGAGTTGGTTATTTTGCATTGTAAGAGGTAGGGATCTAGTTTTATGCTTCCGTGTATGCATATCCAGTTTTCCCAGCAATAGTTACTAAAAAGACCATCCTTTTTCCAATGCATGCTCTTAGCATCTTTGTCAAAAATCATTTGGCTGTAGATGCATGGGTGCACTTCTGGAATCTCTCTTTTGTTCTAATGGTTGTGGATCTGTTGGGTTTTTTTTTAAGATTTTATTTTTATTTATTTGAGAGGTAGAGTTACAGACTGAGAGTGGGAGAGACAGAGAGAGATCTTGCATCCACTGGGTCACTCCCCAAAGGGCCACAACGGCCAGAGCTGGGCCGATCCAAAGCCAGTAACAAGGAGCTGCTTCTTGGTCTCCCAAGCACGTTCAGGGGCCCAAGGGCTTGGGCCATCCTCCACTGCTTTCTCAGGCCATAGCAGAGAGCTGGATCAGAAGAGGAGCTGCTGGGACAGGAACCGTGACCATACGGAGTGCAGGCAGAGGCTTAGCCTGCTACACTACCCTGCTGGCCCCTGTGGGTCTGTTTTTATGCCAATACCATGCTGGTTTTTTGTTTGTTTGTTTTGTTTTGTTTTTGTTAATTTTTTTGTTTGTTTTTTTGACAGGCAGAGTAGACAGTGAGAGAGACAGAGAGAAAGGTCTTCCTTTGCCGTTGGTTCACCCTCCAATGGCCGCTGTGGCCGGCACACCGCGCTGATCCGATGGCAGGAGCCAGGTGCTTCTCCTGGTCTCCCATGGGGTGCAGGGCCCAAGGACTTGGGCCATCCTCCACTGCACTCCCTGGCCACAGCAGAGAGCTGGCCTGGAAGAGGGGCAACCGGGACAGAATCCGGCGCCCCTACCAGGACTAGAACCCGGTGTGCAGGCGCCGCAAGGCGGAGGATTAGCCTAGTGAGCCGCGGTGCTGGCCACCATGCTGTTTTAATCACTGCAGCTCTGCATTATATCTTAAATGCAGATAGTATGGTGCCTGCTGCTTTTTTCTTTTTGCTCAAGATCATTTTGGCTATTCATGATCTTTTATGGTCCCATACAAAGCTAAGCTGTGTTCTTTCTAGTTCTAGAACATGTCTGGGATTTTGTTAGGGATTGAATGGAATCTATGAATTGCTTTAGGTGGTATGTACATTTCAATGATACTGATTTCTCCAGTCCAGGAACACATTAATATCTAAGGTAATTACTGATGGGTAGCATCCTACTATTGCCATTTGGATCGTTGTTTTGTATTTTTATTGTAATTACTTTCTTTGTTTCTAAATTGCAGTCTTTGTTGTTTCTGTTAAATGATTTTTTTCTTGGGGTGTACTTTGACTCCTTGCTTATTATGTTTTGATAATTCTGTATATAGGTTTTGTGTTGTTAAGGCTTAGAAAAAGTTTCTTTTGGTTACAACAATCTATCTTGCTAAAAAAAAAAGCTTAATGTTGATTTTAAAGATATGGAAAGAGACAAAAACAAAGAGGTAAATCTTAATAAATGCCTCTAAATTGGTGCTGCATTCATCCCTGGTGTTGAGTTTTTGATATTATGCTTGGCCTCTTTTAATGTTTCAATTCAGTAGTTACAAGTTGGGGAGATTCACAATAAATATAAATGCTTTATACACAATGTCTAAAGTAATAGAGCATTCTGAAATTTTTTAAAGCTACTCTTACCAGGAGTTTTCTACCTTTTGATATGTTCTTCTTGTTAGTATTTCTTGAAGCTTGAAGAACTAGCTCCCTTTAGCACTATTTGTAAGACAGATCTAGTGGTGATGAAGTCTCTGAACTTTGGTTTGGGACTGTCTGTATCTTTCCTATCATCTGAAGCATAGTTTTTCTGGAGACAGTATTCTTGGCTGGAGTTGTTCTGCCTTCCATATCATGAAAGTCTCTTCCCCTTCTCTCCTGGCCTGAAAGGTTTCTGCTGGGGAGTGTGCGGTCAGGCGGATGGGGAGCCCTTGCTGTGTTTTACTTCTTTTCTCTTGTAGCTGTGAGAGTCCTGTTCTCATCTCTAATCCTGAGGAGCTTGACTATGTCTTGGGGTAGCCATGAATGTCAGGTTGAATCAGACTGATGACCTTTGGCCTTCTTGCACCTGATGGCTGTATCTTTCTTCAGGTTTGGGAAAATTTTTGTCAGTATCTGTGAATATGCTTTCTACTCCTTTGGTTGCTCTAGTTCTTCTTAAATCCCAGTAAGTCAACTATTTGCTTTTTTCACACTATTCCATATTTTTCATAACTGTTCCTCATTCCTCTTGGTTTTCTTTTTTCTCCTCCAACTGTGTGTTTTCAAATAGCCTGTCTTCCAGGTGTCTGATTCTTTCCTCTGTTTGATCTGTTCTGCAATTGATGCCGCCTTTTACATTTTTAATTTCACTTTGGTGTACTTTTGACTTGAAGAATTGCTCCTTGATTTTGTCATTTCCATCTCTCTCTCAAATATGTTAGAATCTTGAATCTTTTCTCAATATTCTCTTAAGTTGAATTGAGTTTCCTTAAAATAGGTATTTTGAAATATTCATTTGAGCGTTTAGAAGTTTCATTTCCTAGGAGGTTGGTTTTGGGCACGTTAATTTGTTCTTTGCTGATGCTTGTTAGTTTCTTAACTGCCACACTTATCTGGTCCCTAGAATGTATACATGTATCTAAGCGTGAAGCACAAAGTGTGGGAGATAATCAGATGTCTGCACAGCCCTGAAACTGAGTAGATTGGAAGGGAGCATCTGGTGCTGCCCTCATACTATCTTTGAGGCACTGTTTACTAATGTATTCTTTTTCTTGTTTAGTTTTTGGTCTTGCTTTAAACTAAGAAAAAGTCACTGAGGGTAGGAGGGACTTTGCCCAAACAAGGCCTTTTGGTAATGAGGTCAGAAAGAGGACACATCTTTGCTTTTTTGCTGAAAAGTATCAGTTAATGAACTTGTTTATCTTTGGCTTTTTTTCAGCCTTTTAAAACTTTATTGATTTAATTTCCATTTCTGTTAACACACAACGAAAGCATTCTAATTATTATGAAGTTTACCTTAAATGCTATGAAGATGTCCATATTTTTAACTTTTAAGAATAAAAGAATTACCACTTAGAGGTGAGAGCTGTAACAGTAGCTAATGCAAATGTTTTTTATTTTATATGAAGAAATTTTTAAAACTTTAAGAAATTATTATCTTAGGTATGAAAAACTTTCGTGAAAGGAATTGTCATAGGAGAGCAGACCAGTTGACAACTAAATATTACAGGATATTGGTGGTAAAACCATGGTATTGTGTTCAATTCAAAAAATAATAAATAAAAAGCTACCTTGCCTGATGATGGAGCATGGATTTTTGTAATGAACGTTTATTTCGAATTTCCTGCTCTGTGGTATTTTTCGAGGACTATTAACTGACTATTGCTGTCTTTAGTATCCAGCCAGCTCAGATTGTTGTCGTCTTTCAACTGCACATTTGAGTTGCTTGTTATTCTTTATAGTAGAGTGACTACATCTTGATAGTGCATTTCCTGTTGCTGAAAGAGTTGCAGAATTACTGAGTGCTTAAAGTAATTCTTATCGCTGGGTCTCATTTTATTCAACATAGATTAAATGCCAAGTACTGTTCTCAGCACTGAACATGTTTTTACTCATTTAATTATGTGATAACTCTGTGTGTGTGTGTGTGTGTGTGTGTATAATGTGATCTTAGATGTTAGAAAATTAAGTCTCATAGATATTTTTGGAGTTGTGTGCTATTTTCTGCTCTCATTAGTTATTGTATTGCCAGTTAACCCATTCAGTGCCTTTGTTACTCCCACACTGATGTGCCTACATCCTTCAACCTACATGGAATGACTATTCTTTACGTATATTTAAAAACATTGTTTGTTCACCCATTTTTGGAATTATTTTCTTGAGTAATCTAAGAGTTTTCTAAAAGGATTTCTTTTTTTAAAAAAAGATTGATTTATTTATTTATTTGAAAGACACAGTTACAGAGAAGTAGAGGCAGAGACAGAAAGGTCTTCCATCTGTTGTTTCACTCCCCAAGTGGCTGCAGTCGCCGGGGCTGCGCTGAGCCGAAGCCAGGAGCCAGGAGCTTCTTCTGGGTCTCCTGTGCAGATGTGGGGGCCCAAGGACTTGGGTCGTCTTCTGCTTTCCCAGGCCATAGCAGAGAGCTGGATTGGAGGAGGAGCTGCCAGGACTCAAACTGGCACCCACGTGGGATGCTGGCATTGCAGGCTTTTTACAGCTGGCATTTACCCACTGTACACAGCACTGGCCACTACAAAGATTTTTTTTAGACTTTGATTTCATAAGTTTTAAATTTATAAAACAAAAAATAGTGAAGAAGTATGAAATTCCCATATACTCTACACTCCACTTCCTCTTTGGTTAGCACCTGATATTATTGTGATACTTTGTCACAGTCTGTAAGCTGTGGGCACATGCTGGCTTCCCCTGTTAACAGCATTGCATGTTAGTGTATCTGTAACGATCAGTGACCTATACCCAGCTTCCCCTGTTTTTGTTTTTTAATCCAAGCTCCCTCTAACCTTCCTTCCTCTCCCAACCTTTAGCAATCAACATTATTTGGTCTAGTTCAGTTTTTTTCTCTTTAAGCTTTTATAAGACAAAATGTTCAATACCTATATTCATTCAGTATTAACAGCCAGCTCTGTTTATTTCTAGGTGGTAATGCCAATGAATACTTTAAAATTCAGTTCTTAGTTTACGAGTTAAATGCTGTTTCCAGTTTGGTTATATGCAAATATGAAATTTTTCAGGCCTAGCAGAATTAGGGACCCTGTGTGATCCTTCCCGGAGCTGCTCTATCAGTGAAGAGAATGGACTGAGTGCTGCCTTTACCATTGCGCACGAGCTGGGCCATGTGTGAGTACCTCTGTCCTGCGGGGATGCGCTGGGCCGTGTGTGAGTATCTGTCCCGCAGGGATGCACTGGGCCGTGTGTGAGTGTCTGTCCCGCGGGGATGCACTGGGCCGTGTGGGAGTATCCTGTCCCGCGGGGATGTGCCTTCTGCTCACTGCACAGAGCTCCTGAAGATCCACCTCTGGTTGAGTTGCTCGTACCTGTGTTTCTTCAAAAAGTCATCACTGTAACTGCTCCCTGATATGCTGACTCAGGCTGTTTTAGAGCTGTGTTAGGTCTCTCAGGGTGTCTAGATCAGCAGACCAAGCCAAAGAAACAGAACCTGGGAATTGTTTGGTTTACAGTAGTGGTGTCCCTGACAGGCACTGATGGCCTCCATCCCTTGTCCTATGCACGACCCAGTCTCTATCCTCACAGTGGCCTCTCTGGTCATCCCGTGCATGGCTGCGGGTCTGTGGTAGCCTGTAAATGACCCTGTCCCTTGTTCTATGCACGACCCCGTCTCCATCCTCACAGTGGCCTCTCTGGTCATCCCGTGCATGGCTGCGGGTCTGTGGTAGCCTGTAAACGACCCTGTCTCTTGTTCTGCACGTGGCCTCTACTTGTTCCTGTGCTGTGTGTCACTTCTGTTCTACATGTTCTCTACCCCTTTATTCCTTTATCCTCTTCATGACCACTATCTCTTGGTTTCCAGTGTGACCCCCAACACTCACTGTCCTTCACTTGACCCCTGTCCCCTGTTTTCCTGCACATGTCCTGCAGCCCTTGCTGTCCTCTGCGTGGCCCTGTCATCTGTCGTAGGCTGCACAAGTCCAGCTCTCATCCTCTCTCAGCTGTGGAAGGGCCTGCTGGGTGCCTGCCTGTGGACATCTCCCGGTCTCTGTGAAAACCAATTTGTCTCTGATCTTGCAGCTCAGAGCCCCAGCAGAGGGTGTTTTTGGCCAGGGGAAGTTCTTACTCATTAAAACATATGTCTCTGTTTTAAGAATTCTCTTCTCTAATTTTTTTTTTAATTTGTCATTTATTTATTTGAGAGGCAGAGTTACAGAGATAACAGAGGGAAAGACAGACAGAAGGGTCTTCTGTCGTCTGGTTCACTCCCCAAGTGACCTCACTGGCCAGAGCTGGGCCCATCTGAAGCTAGGAGCCAGGAGCTTCTTCCCAGTCTCTGGTGCAGGGGCAGGGGCCCAAGCACTTGGGCCATCTTCTGCTCTCCCAGGCCATAGCAGAGAGCTGGCTGGGAATAGAAGCAGCCGGGACACCAATTGGAGCCCAGCTATATGGGATACCAGCATTGCAGGTGGAGGCTTAGCCCACTACATCACAGCACTGGCCCTGTTTTGTTTTGTTTTGTTTTGTTTTGTTTTGTTTTGTTTTGTTAAGTGGTTCCTTTATCAACCCCTGTATTACTAAAACTGCCGTGGGCTTCTACGAATGGGGACTGCCCAGGGACCGTTAGAAACCCCTCTGAGAAGTTGTTCCCACCGTGCCCCAGGATTCGGGGTCTCTCTGTGACTGCTGACACAAATCGAGGCTGATTTCTCCCTTGTCAGGTCCACGCCATTGCTTTGCCTGTCTTGCTGTGAGACATCAGTAGGGCATCTCAGGGGCATGGCTTTGTGGGGAGGTCTTGCAGTGAGCTGGTGTCTCTTCAGAGCCCTTGAGCTTGGCTCCATCTCACGGTCAGCAGCAGCCCGCACGCTCAGTTTTACTTCTTGGAAGCCGGTTGCTCCTAAACATGAACGTTGTCAGCACCTTGGGAAGCAGTCGAGAGTACAGATTCCGCCGTAACGTGACCCATCTGTGTTTTACATCCTAAAACAGACATAGGCATTGGTGACACTCGGTGTGCACTCTGGATATCCTTTGTTAAGGGTTTGTTTCCACTTTCAGGTTTAATGCTCCCCATGACGACAGCTTCAAGTGTAAAGAAGTTGGAATTAAACATCCGTATCATGTGATGGCCCCAACTTTAAATTACGAAACAGTTCCCTGGACCTGGTCAAAATGTAGTCAGAAATACATCACGGAATTCCTCGAGTAAGTCCGAATGGATGTCCCTTTTGTCACATTGTTGAACATCTAGATTGCAGATTTGATGTTTGTATGTTTTTCAGGGTGGTTCAACTTCTGCTTAATTTGCCATTGTTTAGATTGAAGCTTATTTTCACTTTACAAGTGGGTGTTTAGAAAGGAGGAAAAGCATTGTTATTGCAGCTGAGAGCCAACTATCGTTTTTTTATTTGGACCCTTTCTTGTGATAAGAACTTGTTTGGGTGAAGACTTAATGGCAGTCACAGCTACCTTGCGTGTCTGAATTTGCGTGACCTCTGAATGAAGTCACCAGGTCCTATTCTGAGAGGGGTTAGAGGTGGCCTGGAGGGACAGGGGGTGGCTGCAGCCAAATTCCGAGTCACCCACATGGCTTCTAGAGCCACACGGATGTGGAGTCTGGCTTGGCTCATCTTTGGGGGGCTCCCCTGGCTCTGAGAGAGGAGACAAGGCATGTTTCTTTGTGTCCCAAATGCATTTATCCAGCTGCAGTTTACTGTAGTCACAGAAACTCCCAGAAGGCCAGCCCAGGAAATCATTTAGTGTAGATGGAAAAAAGTGCTTCCTTTCTTCTGTGTATTTCAGTCACTGAGTTAGCAGCATCAGTAGTTCATAGTTATCTCCCTCTCTCTTCATGAGATCCTTGGTAATAATTAAGTTATGCTTTGGGATACATGTGCATAAGTTTATCCTGCAGGTATGACTAGCAGGCAGGATTTATTCTCACTTAGGAACTTGATTAAAACACACAGCATACAGTTACTGATCTGTGCGTGACTCACTTAGCTTTGTTCAGCAGCTAACTGGTGCATTGATCGTAAATACCAGTGAGTGTGCTTTTTATATGTGTGAGGGAATAATACTCTGCTTCTATTCGTTGGAAATTTTAGAAGTTAAGTGTGCATTTCATTGGAAAATCAGTACGTCTTCGGCAGCAGAGATTTCCAGCCTCTAGAATAACTGCTTTTAATTGCTGCAGAGGAACAGAAGATCATTAGTGCTCGGTGGGGACACTGGACGTCCTCAGGGTTGTCTGTCGGCGGGACGTTGCATGACAGACGAGGCCCGTGCCTGTACCACTCTCGAAGTCGCTTAGGTTATCGTGTATTCTGATAGAAAGTTGCAGGACAGACATTACCACACTGAGAGACGTGGGCTCAGGGAGAATAAAGAGCGTGTCCACAGCCGTGCTTCCTGGAAAGCAGGGGAACCACGCTTAAGCTCCCCCAAATCCAAACAGCTCTCAGCTCCGTGCGCGCTCCCTCCTAGAGGGGCCTGCACGAAGCTTTGTGAAATCCCGCTCTTGTTCAGAACTGGAAGCACACCTTCTCAGAAGTCTTGGAAATGCATGGGTATTTTGAAAGCATTTTGACAGATGGGACATCATGTTGCAGGCGTAGACTTGAAGTGTGCTAGGCGCACGTGCTTGGTAAATCGCGTTCCCGTGAGTGCACGTTTCTGAGTCAGGATGCTCTTTTGTTTGGTTGCCACTTTGAGTTCAGTTGGGATGGAGCACACGTACAGCTCCGCGTCCTCGGTCAGCCACGGCTGTCACTGCACACGGGGACTTGCCGTGCTGCTGCTGGTCTGAGCTGGTTGTTAAGTTAGGAGGAAATGCTCGTTTGTGAAGTCAGAACCGCAGCAAGTGTGAGGAAGAGGCTGCATGGCCGGGCATCCCTGGAAATTCACATTTTGTCTTCTGTCCTGGGCCCAGCACTGGCCACGGCGAGTGCGTTCTGGACAAACCGAATGGAAGGACCTATGAGCTGTTTTCGGAACTTCCTGGACTCCTGTACGATGTGAACAAGCAGTGTGAACTCATGTTTGGTCCTGGCTCACAAGTGTGTCCCTACATGGTAAGAAAAGTGCCTGCCGTGCAGCTGATGTTAGGACGGATTTCCAAATGTACGTTTGTCCTCTAGAACAGAAGGAGAGCAGGAACAGTGTTCCGTCTTTCAGAACTCTGGTGTTTGCAGTAAGGGGTTAACCAAAGGGAAATGCAAGCTTAGTGCTTCCTGTGTGTCGGGTGCGTGGGGCCCTGTTGGCTCCGATACGTTCCCGTGAAGAGTTCTCCTGTGCGTCAGCCACAGCAAGGCTCTGGCATTTGAAGACTGAAAATATTCAGAGTGCGGGTTTTCAAACCACATTTGGGGCATGTGTCGAGAAAATGTAGTGTTTGATCCTGAGTTGTTCCAAAGGCCTCAGAAATCCACTAGAGTGTATTTTCTTTTATGTAGGTTTGGATCAAAAGGAACAACATTTAGGGCACTTTGCTTGGTTTTCTTTAATCTGTTACTTTATAATTTGGGACTTTTCTGTGGATTAGATATGTTTGATTTCCATTGCAGTAGCTGGTCCCAACACACACTGGGTCTGTCATTGTTGCGTTATTGGGGGGTAGATGTCGGGTTTGGGGTTGACCCAGTGCGCCCCTGCTCTGGTGACGCCGGCCTTGTTTTTCCAGACATGGTAGTTCTTTCCTGTTGTGCGTTCCTGCCTTGTGAGGCATGGGCCCTGCTGGGCACTCCCAAATGCATGTGTATCCCCGGGGCCCACTGGCCTGCCACACGGTGGGTACCCTCAGATACACATCTCCTGAACGTTGAGTGAATGAATTAAGTCACATTAACAGGGAGTGCAGAGACTTGCACGTGTGCGTCACGTGGTGGATATTGTTCCCAGAGCCTTAGGTTTGTCATCAGCCATTTTAATTTTAGCAAACCTTTAAACTCCACTGCCGGTGGGCGGAGGGGAACTTGACCTTACTACTTGATTCCAAGAGATACATTTCTTTCCAACCTGGTTTAGACACTAAAAACACTTTGAATTTAAATTCTGAAAAAGAACGGAATTCTCTTGGATATAGCTGCCGTGACCCTCTGGACTTCGGTTTCTTGTGAAAGCTTTGGAATTCTTTGTTCAGAAGTTGAAAGTATGCATTAGGTTCACAAAATAGGAGCTTCAGTGGGCTTTAAAATATTTCTGTGTGCATTATTCATACATTCTGCCACTGCATCAAAGGGGCCTTGAGGCACTCCCTGTGAATATTTAGCCATAAAATGTCTTTTAGAGAAATATCTTGTAAAGAGGAATAAAATTCTCACGTAAGTTTGAATATTTCCACTCTGACTCATTTCTCCCATTGTCCTGTGTATGGATAAAAATCTTTTAAAAATGTGAGTGTAGTGTTTTTAGGGGTCTAGAGGAGACTCAATGACAGAAACTTACTTAGGAAAGATGTTGGCCAACGGTCTCTAGCTGTTGCCATGAGAGCAGGGAGTGCATAGACCAACCTAGGAGCCAGTGTGGGAGGGGCCCTGGTGCAGGGGAGGTGTGGACCAACCTGGGAGCCAGCGTGGGAGGGGCCTGATGTGTGTGTGTGACTCTCACTCGTGCTCCCTGCCCGTTGCTTCTCTGCAGAAACAGTGCCGGCGGCTGTGGTGCACGGGCACAGAAGGCGTTCACAAGGGCTGCCGCACTCACCACATGCCGCTGGCAGACGGGACGGCCTGCGGCGCTGGCATGGTAGGTGTTCTCAGAGGGTGAGTCTCGTACCGAGAGGTGTGCCGGCATGTGACCGCTCTGCATCTCTGCGTCCTGTGCCTTCTGCCGTCACGTTTGTTGGATGCAGTACATTGTCAACCGCACGTGACTATTAAACTTACACGTAATTATATAAACAGTTACACAGATACAGATGTACTTTGAGTATATCACAGACTGGTTATTAAAATTGAGTACTGACATCATAACCCTAACAGTTCAGCAAGTCTCCCCAGATCCAAGGGTGCTTCCCGACAAAATTTGGCTGAGTATAACAAAGTTCTACGTGGCTTCTTCAGATGTGTATAGATTGTCATTGATGGAGAATCCATTCTAGCCCTGGAGTAGCCCGCCTGCCGTAGCACGTCTTGACCTGCGAGCTTGTGTCAGTCAGACCCTGCGCTGTGCCGGGCAGAGCTCACTGTGCTGCCTGTGAAGCGGAGGCCAGGTGGCGTCTGCTGAGCTCCCGTCTGCACCTCCCCCGGGCTCCCCAGTGCAAGGGGCAGCTTCCTTAGCAGTGGGCTGGCGCAGGCCACGTGGTCACGGCTCAGTGTAGACGCAGCTGAAACTGAACCCGTGCTGTTACCAACCGGTGCTTCCTCGTCTTCTCTCAGGTCACAGACGACTGGGCGGGGCCTCTGTTTGGAACCTGAGCGGTTTCTGGCATGGCCAGCGTGTCCACTGCTCGCTCACCTCTTGGGGATTTCATGCTCACAGTCCTCATGGGCCTTTTCAGTTCAGCAAGCAGTAAATTTCAAAATTTGAGCGTTCATTTGAAGTGATTTGGTGGATAAGGATTTTTTTTTTTTTTTTTTTTTGACAGAGTGGACAGAGAGAGAGAGACAGAGAGAAAGGTCTTCCTTTGCCGTTGGTTCACCCTCCAATGGCCGCCGCGGCCAGCGTGCTGCGGCCGGCACACCACGCTGATCCGATGGCAGGAGCCAGGTGCTTCTCCTGGTCTCCCTTGGGGTGCAGGGCCCAAGCAGCTGGGCCATCCTCCACTGCAGTCCCTGGCCACAGCAGAGAGCTGGCCTGGAAGAGGGGCAACCAGGACAGAATCCAGTGACCCGACCAGGACTAGAACCCGGTGTGCCGGCACCGCAAGGCGGAGGATTAGCCTATTGAGCCGCAGCGCTGGCCAAGAATTGTTAAAAGTACATTGCCAGGCCGGCGCCATGGCTCACTCGGTTAATCCTCCACCTGCGGCACCGGCATCCCATATGGATGCCGGGTTCTAGTCCCAGTTGCTCCTCTTCCAGTCCAGCTCTCTGCTGTGGCCCGGGAGAGCAGTGGAGGATGGCCCAGGTACTTGGGCCCTGCACCCACATGGGAGCCCAGGAGGAAACACTTGGCTCCTGGCTTCGGATCAGCATAGCGCTGGCCGTAATGGCCATTTGAGGGGTGAACCAATGGAAGGAGGACCTTTCTTTGTGTCTCTCTCTTTCATTGTCTATAACTCTGCCTGTCAAATAAATAAATAAAAATATTAAAAAAAAACCACATTGCCCTTGTTTCCCTCAATTCCTGGGAGCAGTGTTAGTAGCCAGCTTTCTGCGGCCAGGCACCTGGGAGTCAGTGAGCACCTGCCAAGAGCCAGGAAGCAGCTGTCTGGACGTGCTGGGCTGACGAACTGTGCTTGAGAGGGTCACCTGATCCCAGCCTGAGCCTCAAGATCTGCAGCCAGAGTAGTGATTGTTGTGTTTACAAATACCAAAAAACAAAAACAAAAACAAAAAAAAAAGAAAATCCCGTTTGTAGCCAGCTTTCTGAGTGGCCTAAGTCAGCTCACGTGTAAGCATGATTTTTGCTTTTGAAACGGAGGTGTGTGGTGCAGGGCGGAGATCTTTTGGGTATAGGCAGCCCAAGCAGCATCAAAGCATTTCTGTCCATCTGAAGCCTTCGGTGCTGTCTGCTTCCAGACAGTTCCCTCCCCTCTGCTCTCAGCTCTGTTCCTGTTTCTGTCTGCCTTGACTCTGTGTCTTGATCTTTGGGCATGGAATGGTGCAGTGCACCCCCTTGTTGGGATGAATCAGACTTCTTTGGGTCAACGCCAGCTGTTTGAGCTGCGTCCACACTGCTGAGTGCTTCGGCCCCGCGTTCATCCTGCGGTGCAGTCGCTGTGCAGGTGTAGCGGAGTTTGCATATCCTTCTGTCACTGGACACTGGGGCCTCTCCTGGGTTTTGGCTATGATGGAGGAAGCAGCTGTGAGCACCGATATGCAGGTCTTCTTACAGGCCTGTGTGCGTGTTCTGGGGTCGACTTGCTGGGTCCTGGTGCAAGTGTTTAGTTTCACAAGAAACTAACAGGCGATTTCCCGAGTCTGTGCGCCCTTGTAGGCTGCCAGCAGCAGCTTGGGAAGGCTCCACTCGCTCTCAGGTCCTTGCCCACTTTGGGGATTGTTAGTTCTTTCAAAACATTTAAGCCACTTCAGTCAGAATAGAATGAATCTCACTGTGGTTTGAGCTTATATTTACCTGATTGATTTACTTGAGTGGCTTTTCATGTGCTAATTGGCCACTTGAATATTTCCCCATTGAGACTGTGTGGTCAGCCTGGATCCTTGGGGTTCAAGGTAAATGTGATGGAATTCTGAGACTATAAAGCCAGCGTGATGAAAAGCAGAGGTGTTGTTTGGAGCAGCAATGTGTGCATCAGGGTGAATGGAAAATTTTTTAAGATATTTATTTGAAAAGCAGAGTTACAGCCATACACACACACTCAAACACAAACATAGGAAGATCTTCCATCTACTGATTCACTTCCCAAATGGCTATGATGGCCAGGGCTGGTCCAAGTCAAATATAGGAGCCAGGAGCTTCGTCTGGGTCTCCCACATGGGTGCAGGGGCCCAAGCACTTGGGCCATCTTCTGCTTTCCCAGGTGCATTAGCAAGCAGCTGGGTCGGAAGTGGAGCAGCTGGGAATCAAAACAGCAGTTGTCTGAACCCCTCGCACCGCAATGCAGGCTTCCGAATTTTCTTTTTTAAATACAAGATTGTGAACTCCTGTAAATTAACTCTTTTCAGTATTAAATGGATCTTTTATTGAAGTAATAGCTTAAACAAGTATCGTATGATTTGCCTTAACACAAAATTATATCTCGTGACTATCTTAAAAGAGAGTCTCTTTGCTCAGTACTTTTAGTTGTAAATCGGTTTGTATGACATCGTGGTGAGCCCTTCTGAGTATCTGGGTATAGGTGCTACTGGGTTGGGCATAGGGGGTGATGGGAAATTGTGGGAACATTCTTCTCTAAGTTTCCTGTTATGTTTCTTACATGAAATAAAGAAACGAGGTCATCATTGGAGGCTCTAAAAGCATGAGAGAGTAACAAGATATCTTGCAGTTGAAAACTGGAAGCAGGGGCTGGCATTGCTTAAGCTGCCGCTTGCCGTGCCAGCATTCCACATCCACTTCTGATCTGGCTCTCTGCTAACCGGCCTGGGGAGGCAGCAGGTGATGGCCCAGGTGCTTGGGCTCCTGTTACCCATGTGAGAGACCCAGATGGGGTTTCTGCCTCCTGGCTTTGGCCTGGCCCAGCCCTGGCCATAGCAGCCATTTGGGAAGTGAACCAGCAGATGCAAGACCTCTTTGTCACTCTGCTTGTCAAAGAAACTTTTAGAAAACATAATTTTCCATTTTGCTGCTTAAATTTTCTTCTGTAAAATGGGACGGTCTTAAAGAAAAAGTATTTATGTTCTTGTTCCATTCTGCACATCTAACAGTTTCTCAGTAAACAGGCGATATCCATAGAGTGAGATCAAATATGATCACATTTTGGAATTCATATCCGTTTCCCTTAAATTGTTTATCGTCTGTTCTTCTGCTGGTTTATAAGCTTTTCTTACATTCGTGATGTTCTGGTTGAATACTCAAGAGTCATTTCTTTGTGCACTTGTTGTTTTTCTAGCATTGCTATCATGGCGTGTGTGTAAACAAAGAGATGGAGATGCGTCCCGTGGATGGTGACTGGGGCTCCTGGGGCCCCTACAGTTCTTGCTCAAGAACATGTGGAGGAGGCATCAGAATCACAACCAGGCTCTGTAATCGTCCCGAGTATGTCTTTTTATGTCACTGTAGATTAAGGTTATCTGTCCTGAGTATGTCTTTTTATGTCGTGGTAGGTTAAGGTTATCCGTCCCGAGTATGTCTTTATGTCGCTATAGGTTAAGGTTATCTGTCCCGAGTATGTCTTTTTTATGTCGCTGTAGGCTAAGGTTATCCGTCCCAAGTATGTCTTCTTATGTCGCTATAGGTTAAGGTTATCTGTCCCGAGTTTGTCTTCTTATGTCGCAGTAGGTTGAGGTTATCTCAAGGCACCTGAAAGTAACCAGCACTCTGTCATTCACTTCCAACCCTGAGATCAGTCTGTAGCTTCTGAGATGCGGAAAACTTCTGGACTATTTTAGGCTCTCTTACTACGTATCTCGGCAGAGTCAGGCCCAAACGGAAGAATACCAAAACCGTAAATGCATTAAACTTTATAAATATGAATTGAGACAGAACAATTATTTTGCTTTCTGATTTACTATAAATGAGCATTTTTTGCAAATATGAATGACAGTTGCATAGTGATATTTTCATGTTGACCGTGTTCCTAATCGAGGGATGCATCTCCTCTCACCTCTGTTTCTGCCCTCATGGATAGGATGCATGATTTCGTTATAATGTTTTTACTGTTCTGTGTAAATTGCCTTTGTCGTATTTTCTTCCTTTGCTTCTCGTCTTACAGAGACATCACTGTCTTTAGCTGAACAAATACTAAAGCACTATATACCCTCATCAAACTATTTAAAAGAACTTTTATAGATTGTTAAATAAATTTTATGTTCTATGTATTAGTTGCTAAGATTATATACTAATAGTGAAAAGACTGGAAGTCTCAGTAGCAAGTATTTTTAGTGTAGAAAAGTGATGTACTACTTTAAATAAAATCTCAGTTGATTTGAATTCTAGAATAGCTCCATTGTACTAGTACTTTCTGTATTGTAAAATTTCTGAAGAATTCCATTGTCTAGCAGAAATTGAAACCGAGATGGATAATAATTCATCGCATGAAATTCCTTGAGCTGAGTGACAAGGAGAGTAGATGTGAGCAAGATGCATATATAATTCCTTTTTATTTAACATGTTATCATCTTTGTCTGGCTACAGGTGGTCCTCCTGCCCCAGAAAAATGAGCAGACGCTCTTTTGGAGTTTTTAAAACACATCCCCATGCTTAGGTTCTTAATGCAGTTGGGAGTAAGATACCCCTCTGCCCTTGAGGCTTCAGTGTCCACCTGCGGTGTACACCTTTCTGGGGTACTAACCATAAGATGGCCGCGAAGCCCTCTTACACACTTCTGCTAGATGAAGCATGTGAGACAGCAGTGGTTGTGCAGATCAGATCCTGAAAGAGAATGAAGCAACTGTAGCAGTCCCTGTGGAGATTATATGGTACTGATGCACTTTACACCAATGAATTTGACTAGGCCAAGAAACGGAGGAAAGTACTGTGTGGGCCGCAAGATGAAATTTCGGTCATGTAACACTGATTCCTGTCCAAAAGGCAAGGAAGACTTCCGCGAGAAGCAGTGCTCTGATTTTGATGGTAAACATTTGAACATCAATGGCGTCCCCTCTAACGTGAGGTGGCTGCCCAAGTACAGTGGGAGTAAGTAACTTCTTTGGCCTGAAGGCTTTTGAGACTGCAAACTTGGGGCTTTCTCACGGCACACCAAGCCTTTGGCTTTGGCTGTTTCTGCAGTTGCCATGAAGGATCGCTGTAAGCTCTACTGCCGCGTCTCCGGGACCACCCGCTTCTACCAGCTCAAGGACAGGGTTACTGACGGCACTCCGTGCGGGGCTGACACCAGCGACATCTGTGTGCAAGGCACGTGTCGGGTAAGCCAACCCAGCTTCTGTGACACTTAAAGCAGCTTTCGGAACAGTGTTTTCCTTCTGTTTCTCCATCCAAATGTTGCTTGATGGCTTCCAGATACGCTCTTCTGAACGGGAAAGCAGGCTTGGATACAACGTCCTACAGGCAAACGGTCAGGACTTTCTGACGAGGGAATCTGCCCCACCATGAAGCACTGGGATCGTTTGCTGATTTTTTTTTTTTTTTTTTGGCCTGAAGTGCCCATAACCGAGAGAAGGATGAAGTCAGCTTTTTTATAGATAGGAAATGGGGGGTTGTCGAGTGCTTTGCTACATCAGACCGGACCTTTGTGCTGACATTGCCTTGTGTGTTACGCCCGTGGACCTACTCCTTCCCTCGCTCCTCTCTCCAGCTCTCTGTCTGCTGTTTTGTTTTGTTTTGTTTTTAAAAGATTTATCTGTTTATTTGGAAAGAGTTACAGAGAGAGAGAGAGAACTATCTTCCATCTACTGGTTCACTCTCCAGATGGCCATGGTGGCCAGCACTGGGCCAGGCCAGGAATTTGATCCAGATCTCCTTTGTAGGTGGCGTCTTGCACTGCTTTTCCCAGGCTGTTGACAGGGAGCTGGATTGGAAGTGGAGCAGCTGGGACACGAACCTGCACCCTTAGGGGAACCAGCGTTGCAAGCAGTGGTTTTTCCCGCTATGCTGCAACGCTGGCCTCAGCTCCTATTTTGAATGTCCATCCCTAAGAATTCATTGTATCTGGTCATATGATTGGATGTCAGACACTGTTCTGGTCACCAGGACAGAAGGACAGAACGGAGCTCCTGATTCCAGGATGGGAGATGGGAGTGTGAGCGATGGGAACGCGGTGCTTTGTGGCCGCCTGCGGGGTAACGTGAGGGAGTTCTAAGTGGTACAGAGAAGCCTTCATGGAGGCTTTGAGGTTTCTGTTAAGTGTCGCAGAGGAGTAGATTGTAGCGAGGTGAGGACTGGGGCGGGGTGGGCAGAGCTGGAGTGAGGGACTAGTGGGTGTGGTTATGCAGACTTCTTGAACTCCTGGGAGACCCAAAGAAGGATTTGAAGTAAAGGGAGAAATGGGCTCTTATTTGCCTATTAGAACCTTCAGAATGCCCTGCGCTAGAACAAGATGGGCCATTGAGCAGGATTCTGGAAAGAATGGGTGAGAAGCTGAATTAAAGCGTAAGCCTGAAAATCTTGAGAAGGGGTAGAAAGTTTGAGAGTTAGGAGAGTGGAATAATTTTAAGAACCCATTCCATTGATTAAATGAAACTTGGTAGGGTCAGTTTTATCTTCTGTCACCATGTATGTATACCAGTTACCTAGGTGAGTAAGGTGTTACAACCAAAGAGCCCATGAGACAGATGGTCAAAGACACTTAATACAATGTACCCACTGGGAATACCTCGCATACTCAAGCAGGGTTGCCAAGGTTACCAAGTGGCTTGAAAAATCAAGTTTTATTCACATTAACAGCCTAAAGTCACATGAAAATGAAAAAACATGATGCAGGTTTTCTGAACACACAGTTCATTTTGGAGGTACTGTCTTTGCGGGAAAAAGAATGCACGAGGCTTGGGGAGTTTTGTGATCACTGAATTTAGAAGACTGTTCTGAAGGAGTAGGAGCTACACAGGAGCTGCACTTGTATTTTCAAGTCCTTGCAACAAACCGTTTACTGTTCGTTCATTCAGTTTAATAAACATTGTGTTATGTTGAGGGGTAATTTTGGAGAAAGGAATTGTTTGTTTCAAATGTTTCTCTGAAACTGGATTTATTCCCAGAGTTTTTTTTTTTTTTTTTTCAAGATTTATTTATTTACTTGAAAGTCAGTTACACAGAGACAGAAGGAGAGGGGTAGAGAGAGAGAGGTCCTCCATCTACTGGTTCACTCCCCAGTTCACAATGGCTGGAGCTGTGCCAATCTGAAGCCAGGACCCAGGAGTTTCCTGCAGGTCCCCCATGTGGGGGCAGGGACCCAAGGACTTGGGCCATATTCTGCAGCTTTCCCAGCCATAGCAGAGAGCTGGATTGGAAGTGGAACAACCATGTCTTGAACTGACGCCATATGGGATGCCCACACTGCAGGTGGCAGCTTTACCTGCTATACCATAGCACCGGCCCCATTCCCAGAGTCTTAAGTCATGAGTTAAAAAAAAAATCCTGCAAGATAGCTTTTGGGAATATAGTGACATGTTACTTAAATCATACTTTAATCTCTTTGGATTATATTTCTTTAAAGAGTAGTTTTTGAATTATAGTGAGTATTTGTGTCACTATTAGTCTTATAATGAAGATTCTTGGGTTTTATTTCCAAGGATTTTAGATCAGAAAATCTGGGAACTTGTCTTTTTAAATGTCACTCTGTGTGATTTTGATTCAGGAAGCAGGTGGATGGCACTGTAAACAGTGCAGCTTCTTGGGCCATGTGAACAGATGTATAAAAATACTACTGTACACCAAGATCAGTAGCTATGCTAAAAAAAAATCCTGTTGTGTGGAGTCTCTTGTGAGTTGAAAGAATATTTTTGAAGAAAATATTGTTCAAAGCACCATGCTTATAATGTATCATTTTTATAATACTGAATGCAATCATTGTGTTTTGAAGCAAGCCGGCTGTGACCATGTGTTGAACTCCAAGACCAGGAGAGACAAGTGTGGCGTGTGTGGTGGGGACAGCTCTTCTTGCAAGACGATGTCCGGGGTTTTCAACAGTGCTCACTATGGTAAGCTCTGTGTGTGTGTCTCGGTCTCTCTCTGACTTAGTTTACCCATTCAGTCACTCTAGGTCTTTGCATTGGAGAATTTAATTCTGTGTATTGAGGGTCATTATTGATAAGTCTTATTACTGCCATTTTCTTTTATTGTAGTTCTTGGCCTTCTTTCTGCTTATTCTCTGAAATATGTTTATTTGAGATTTTTGTTTTGTTACCATGAAGCTTACAAAAAGTGTTCTGTTTATAAAAAGCTATTTTGACATGAAAGCATCTTAATATTGATTATAAAGATGGGAAAAGGAATAAATAAGTAATGAAAGATTCCAATAAAAAAACCTATGCTTGTACTCTATTCCTTCACACATGTTGTTTTTCGTATCCCATTTTATATATTTATGCATTGCCTGTCTCTACATAAAAATATGGTAATTGTGTTTAATTATTTAAGAGTTTAGTCTTCATACTGAACATATGAATGGTTTACACACCACATTTACAATACTGGATCGTGTGAGCTTATAGTTTTAGAGCGTTCTGTTTGTATAGTTACTTTTATCACTGATTTTTTTTTTTAAAAAGATTTATTTATTGGAAAGACAGAGTTACAGAGAGACAGACAGACAGTCAGAAGGGTCTTCTGTCTGCTGCTTCACTCCCCATATGGCTGCAACAGCCAGAGCTGGACCAGACCAAAGCCAGAAGCCAGAAGCTTCTTCCAGGCCTCCCACTTTTGTGCCACCTTCCCCTGCTTACCCAGAAGCATTAAGAGAGCTGGATCGGAAGCAGAGCAGCCAGGACTCAAACTGGCACCCATGTGGGGTACGGGCATCGCAGGCAGCGGCTTTATCTGCTGTGCCACAGCACTGGCTCCTGTCATTGACTTTCTGCCTTCTGATGTCTCCTTACTCCCTAGCATCTTTGAGTTTGAAGAACTCCATTTAGCAATTTTGTAGCATGGGTTGGGTGGAGATAAACTCACTCTGCTTTTGTCTGATACCGTCTTCATCTGTCCTGTCATATCTAAAGGATAGCTTTCTGGAATGGTACTTGTGGTTAGCAGGGGTTTTTGTTGTTGTTTGCTTGTTTGTTTCCCTTTCCTCTTCCTGCTGTCTCCTGGCCTGTGGGGCTTCTCCCAAGAAATCTGAGGTCAGGCTAATAGGGATTATCATATGTCTTATGATTATCATATGTCTTGGTATAGAGTTGTATATTCTTCAGCTCAAGAACTTGAGTTTTTTTTTTTTTTTTTTTTTTTTAATACTTTCCTTTCTCTGTTAAGACTCTCTGCTGGGTATTACACCATTTCTCTGTGTGTTCTTGAAGCTCATTGAGTCTCCTTAAAAACAACTATCTTGAATTCTTTATCTGAGAATTTGCACATGTCAGTTGCTGTTTGGCCAGTTTCTCCCCTATTTCTGTTCCTTAGATGAGCTCATGATGCTGGCTGGCATACGGTGTCATCTGTATTTTGGAAATTTTTCCCAGGCTTCATATCTGCTTTGTTTCTGGCTGTCATCTGAGAAATTCTAAGCATTCTGCTCTTTTTCTCTGAGTCTGTGGACACTTGTGCTGTTTCATCACTTAGCTGGTGCCTGAAGTTGAGATTTGCTGAGTCTCTTGTAGGTGCGTTGTTGCTGTCTGAGCACCAGAGGGTACCCCATCCCAGGTTTGTCCCAAATGTTCAGTCTTTGTGTCGTGCATATGGAACCGAGGAAGTCTCTGGAAAGGGGTGGTCCATCTGTGCCAGCCTCTTCCTTGGGCCTGGGTAGACCCAGGTGCCTTGTCCAGTCACTAGCCTGTGGTCAGGTACCGTAGAATCTGCCTGGCTTCTTGACTCACTGTGGAGGGAGCGGCCCTAGATTCCTGGTACAAAGTCTTGACGTCCACCTCCCTTTCGTTCCCCCAAGCAATTACTGTCCTTTGTGTTGTGCTTCCTGGGATTAGTGGAGGAGTGCGGGGGCAGTGTCATGGATGGCAGCACCGCAATGCTCCGTCCGTACCCAGAGCCCAAGCCTGCTGAGACCGGTGCGCTGAGGCTCCCACGGCCATGGGTTGCTTGCTGCCGAGGCAGGCTTGAGGCCTGAGGCTACTGCAGTGAGCTGCAGGTGATGCTGGTCAGGTTACAGTTCCAGTCAAATGGAGCGGGTTCAGAGACTGTGTGCAAGCATTGGCCTGGAGGCAGGACTGTGGGATTTGCAGATTGTTGGACTTTGCCAGCCTAGCGATGAGTTGTAAGACAAAGCAGTGTACCCACTTCCATGCCCTCCTTTCCAGTGACTCGAGACTTGCTTCTTGCTGTCTGCCCCAGACTGGGAGAGGGGGGTTTTCCCAGGTTGATACGAAGTGGGGTGCATCTGAGTTTTGCAGCCACAAAGCCCTGCACAGTCTGGGGGCTGTGCACCAGGCACCTGGGGAGATGGTGGTGACACAGGCCAACAGTCTCTTCTCAGGTCTCTGTCTGATGCTCGAGCAGATCCGGAGGTTCTGTGTGCAAGTCCAGTCTGAGGACATGGGCCTGGGAGCTCTGCTTGGTGCTGGGTCTCACCGTGACAAGACTGGCATTGAGCTTCAAGGCAAAACCCTGGGCTTGCTTTCTTTTTCTACTCCTCCGCGGTTGAAGTCTTCTTCCTTGCTTTCTCCCGAGGTCAGGGAAGGTGTGGTAGAGGCAGTTCCTCAGCCACCCAGGCTGACAGTAAGCCGGGGGACACCTGGGTCTCACAGTCACTGGGCCTTGTGCACACCAGGCCCGTGTGCAGGCAGTGATGCAGACTGAAATGAGTCCGTCCCTCTGGGGGTGTGGGGCTCTACCTGGTGCTCTTGCAGACCATCACTGACCTGGTATAGAGGCCTCCGGGCTTTCCCGAGGCTGAGTCTCACCACGGCAGGCCCAGCCCTGAACTTGAAGGTGGAAGTCCTGAGCTCACTTTCCTGCCCTGTTTCCCAGTGGCTGGCATCTTGCTGTGTTGTAGGAGGGTAGTAGAGTCAGTCCCTTATGTTGCTGGTTACCAGGATCTGGAGACCCTGGGGACAGGGCTTTGGGGCCCCACTGGGCATTGAGTTTCACTGTGGTGAGCTTGTCCTGGATTTCAGGACTGAGGTCTGGACTGAATTCCTCCTTCTGCCTCCAGGTGGTGGTGAGGCAGCACTCTCCACCGTGGTATTTGGAGCTGAGGAAGGGGTGGCACAGCTAACTCTTCCCGTCCTGTCTTTCTCAGTGGCTCTTGGTTTATTATTGTGTAACACTCAGTACTGTGGTCGCTTACTGGCTTCCTGGGGTCTTGTCCACGTGGCTTGGTGTCCGGGGAAGACGACTGGGAGGAGCACTTACTCAGCTGCTATCTTGTCCTGCTCCTAACCCTTCTCATTGCTGTAGTAGTGAAATATGCAGTGAAGGTGTGGCTGTACTGCTTTATCTACTGTGTACCATTCATCCAAAACGACTGCTAAAGAAATATTCCCTAAGTATAGAAAGGCAAGTGTTGGGGCTGGCATTGTGGTGTAGCGGGTAAAGCCCCTGCCTGCAGTGCTGGCATCCCATGCTGGCACCAGCTTGAGTCCTGGCTGCTCCATTTCTGGTCCAGGTTCTTGCTAATGACTTAGGAAAGCAGTGGAAGATGGCCCAAATGCTTGTGCCCCTGAACCCACATGGGAGACCCAGAAAAGCGCCTGGCTTCTGGCTTTAGTCTTGCCTAACCCTGGCTGTTAAAGCCATTTGGGAAGTGAACCAGCAGGTGGAAGATCTCTCTCTTTCTCTATATTTCTTTCAAATAAATAAAATAAACCTAATGCAAAGTAAGTATTCTACCACAAGTAGCTTTGAATTCATGAAATCACCTTTCCAAGATAAATCTGATCCTTAAAAACACATTAGGGGGCCCGATGCTGTGGCATAGCAGGTAAAGCCGCCACATGGGGTGCCAGCATCCCATATGGGCACCAGTTCGAGTCCCGGCTGGTTCACTTCCGATCCCGCCCTCCGCTGTGGCCTGGGAAAGCAGTGGGGGATGGCCCAAGTCCTTGGGCCCCTTCACCTGCGTGAGAGACCTGGAAGAAGCTCCTGGCTCCTGGTTTCGGATCAGTGCAGGTCCGGCCTTTGCGGCCATCTGGGGAGTGAACCAGCAGATGGAAGACCTCTCTCTCTCTGTCTCTCCCTTTCTCTAACTCTGCCTTTCAAATAAATAAAAGCAGATCTTAAATGTGCCCAGTGTTTTTTGTTTGGTTGGTTGGTTTTGTTTTGTTTTCTGAGTCCACGGCTTTTTGACCGTAGTGTGTGAACAGTTCTTGGTTAAGGAAGTTCTTCCACTGGTTTTTCTGTGGTCTAACGTGTATATTTATCACGTTTCCCAGGAAACCTGCTGTCCATTATTTTCATCACATCATATGGCTTTACCCACTACACTACAGCACTGGCCCCCATCTGAAAGTTTTCTAGGCATTTTTTCTTTTTGTAGTAAAAGAAGATGCCCTTAAATCCTTTCCTGCAAGTGAAAATGCATTATTAAAGCCTTGTTGCACACATTAAATGGTGTTTACGGTTGTTGGAAGAATTGAGCTAGTGTAAGTGACTTCAATTAAAGCAGTATACTTCTAACCCACAGTCAACACTCTGAGCACACAGATGTGTCCTGTGCTTCACGCTCTGACATACTCCTTCTCCAGCTGGTCATTGTTTCCTGGGAGCCACACACATGTCCTGCACTGTCCTACATACTTTGGTCATAGTTCACACTGAAAGCTACTTGTTTTCAGGATAAAGCAACATATACAAAATTAGGATCAAACACTTAACCTCACAAAAAATTGTATTGCAAATTAATTGGTTTGCAACTGAAAAAGGTGTTCAAGTGATTTGCAAGATCTTAACAATGTTGGTTACATTCTGCCCCCTGGTGGTCCTCTCCATCTTGTTGTCCGGGCAGTGCCTCACTTATTGAAGGCGTGCTTTCTAGGAAAAAAAAGAATACACACACACACACACACACACACACACAGAGAGAGAGAGAGAGAGAGAGAGAGAAATAGTGAAGATAGTGGATGGGAAGATTTTATAGTGAAGAAAAGGCAAATGACAATTTTTCTTGGAGATTAACCACAGCCAGGGTGCACGTGTGATATGCAGAATCATCAGACCACGTGTGATGTCTTAGAGATAAAAATGAGCTCTAAAAATATGCAAGCTGATCTGACAGGTGGTGAAATTAAGCCGTCTTCAATTTTCTATTCCTTAATCTCATCAGGTATTTATCAAAGTTAGTGTCTGAGAAAAATCCCAGCTTTTTTTTTTTTCGTGTATTAAATAGGGGAAAATTCAAATCAAAGAACAAAATAATATCACCATAGCATTATTAATTATATATTTAAAAACTTGGGAGCATTTGAACAACTGTGGAATGTGGGTGTTTTTAGTGTCACAAGAACATTTTTCTTATCTAATAAATATTAGCTATGTTGTTTCTCCCTTAAAGCAGTGCCAGTAATGCTGATTTTGGTCTCATAAAATAGAAATATTACTTTCACTTCACTCCAGTAAACTTTTTACTTTTATCGTAACAAGTTTGTTACTAGACTTAAAACTAATGTCAAATTTTGGGGGTAGATATAGGGATTTCCAGCCTAGACTGTACAGAAATTATTTTTGAGCACTGAAATTGAATGTTTCCATATTTGGTGTTCATTGTATCTATGTGAACATATCATAGCAATGACTGATTATTTTGATACATCCTGGATTTGTGAATAGCGTTTGAAAATCTGTTTTTCCCATTATAGAATATAAAAATATGAGTCAAGTTTAAAAACAAATAGGCATTAAGAATCTCAGGAGTGAATATACTAGCATCATACCTAATTTAGAATGAAAATGTAAGAAACATTGTGCTTTAAGGATCTCAAACTCTGTGTGTTTTAACATCACCCAGTTTTTCTCTGTCCTCAGTAACTTGTATAAGGTGTTGATTCACGTGGAATGAACACTACATCATTTTTAAAAAGATAAAGTGAAATTGAGTTGACTGTGCTGGACCTGTTTTTTGACCGTTGAGCAGTAGCAGCCTGTAAGCCATCTTCTTTTTGTGAAATCTAAAGCGTGTGAAATTGTCTTGCAGGTTATAACGAGGTCGTAAAGATTCCCTCGGGAGCAACCAACATTGAAATCCTTCAGCACAGCTATTCTGGAAGAGCAGAGGATGACAACTACCTGGGTAACTCGTGGGTTGTGTGCAGCTGCAGCCGGTCTGTGGCTGATGTAGGTCCCGGCAGGCAGCAGCAGTCCCCGTGTGGGCACAGTCTCAGTTCCTACGGGGCGGGGTTGTCTCAGCCTGGACACGCGTGCTCCCGAGGTCTACAGAGTGTAGCCTCAAGAAAAACTGAATGAAATTCCAAAAATTCAGCTTGTTTTCAGAGTTTTCCCCTAAGTCTATTTTGGACAACCAAAGTTAAAATTGCATGTGTATTTAGCATAAAATTATGTTTTTTTTTTTTTTTTAATTTACTTATTTCTCTGAAAGGTACAGTTGCATACAGAGGGAGAGACAGAAAGGGTTTTCCATCCACTGGTTCACTCCCCAAATGGCCACAGTGGCTGGAGCTGGGCCGTTCTGAAGCCAGGAGTTTCTTCCAGGTCTCCCACGCGGATGCAGGGGCCCAAGGACTTGGGCCATCTTCTACTGCTTTCCCAGGCCACAACAGAGCTGGATCGGAAGAGGAGTGGCCGGGACTCGAACTTATGCCCGTGTGGAATGCCAGCGCTGCACTCAGAGGCTTAGCCCACTATGCCACAACGCTGGCTGCCCCTCTTCTTTTTATAAAATATTAGTTAAGAACTCTGAGTTACATGTTTGAAAGAATTTGCTCAAGTATTTTCAGCATGTGGCAAAATCATTTAAATATAGATTTTTAGAAGACCACCTGATGCGTTTCTTGAGTGTAGACTTCATTTACGTTATTTAATAGTTTATGTTATTTATGTGATTTATGTTATTTAGTAGTTTTAGAGGTTGTCGGGTTTAAAGTTTTCACTTGGGTACAAGCTTGAACAGAAAGTTTTGCAGACTGATCTGAGTTTCTGAGCAAGTTTGTTGACTGTCCTGTAATTCACCAGGCTAGAGTAGGGGGCGCTGTAGAGCTGATCTGGACAAAATTCATTCTTGTAATTTTTTTATTCTATTTATTTATTTATTTATTTATTTTGACATGCAGAGTTAGAGAGAGAAAGGTCTTCCTTCCGTTGGTTCACCCTCCAAGTGGCCACTATGGCCGGCGCGCACCGATCTGAAGCCAGGAGTCAGATGCTTTTCCTGGTCTCCCATGGGGTGCAGGGCCCAAGGACCTGGGCCATCCTCCACTGCCCTCTCAGGCCATAGCAGAGAGCTGGCCTGGAAGAGGAGTAACCAGGACAGAATCCGGTGCCCCAACCGGGACTAGAACCCGGTGTGCCAGTGCTGCAGGCGGAGGATTAGCCTAGTGAGCCGTGGTGCCGGCCCATTCTTTTAATTTGTAATCTGAATCCAGAGGAAGCCCTTGTCTCAGGAATTAGATTTGGCACCACATAATGGCCCAGGCTTTCTTTAAGGGAAGATGATAGCCTTATTAATGTCTACATAAAAATGGTTAACTTTATGCTATGTCGGTTTCATCTCAATAAATAGTGTAAGCAAATTTCTAGAAGAAAATCTAATGTAAATATTATGATTTGTTATCCTTTATGTTAAAATTATTTTTCTCTCATGAAAAATATTTTCTAGGTGCATACACACAAATATGTCCTACTACGTTGTAGATTAGTAATTTACTGGGTTCCAGATAGACAGCTCGTCCTCCCTGCTACAGATCCACAGGGGATTATCCCAAGAGGCTCCGAGAAGCCCCAGGCCTCAGATAAAAAAACTGCGTGTATGCCGTGTTGATTTCCCCAAACATACATAGCCTGTGATAGTTTAACTTGTAAAGTATACACAATAAGAGACTAACAATAGTAGAGTAATTTTAACAATTACTGTGATAAAAGTAAGTTGAGAGTTGCCTGAACACAGCATCGTAATTCCTTAGTAGTCGGTTGGGTAATCCAGCCTACTACTAAATGACTCACAGGCAGGTGGTGTAGACATTGTAGAAACACTGGACACAGGGTAATTTGTAACTTGGGCAGGGCAGTGTTGGAAGGAGCAAGGTGATGTCATGCCACTCTGCGTGGTGTATAACTTAGAATTTAGGAATTGCTTATTTCTGGAATTTACCGCTGCAGTTGGCTGCAAGTAACTGAAACCACGGGGACAATGACGCCTAAGGCGGGGCTGCTGTGTGCACCTTCCTAGAAACGGACCAGTTGCTACCCGCGTTTAGGATTGCAGTGGGCAGGTGGCGCAGCAGTTAAGTCGCTTCATGGGACGCCACATCCTGGCCTGGAGTGAATGATTTCAATCTTAGCTACTCCGCTTCCTGTCTGACTTCCTGTTAATGTGTACCCTAGGGGGCAACAGATAGCGGATCAAATCCCTGGTCCCTTCTGTCTACGTGGGAGATACCTTGGTGTTGGTCTGGCCCAGACTAGGCCCTTGTAGGCGTTTGGGGTGTGAACCAGTGGATGGAAAAATCTCTCGCTGTCTGTCTGCTTTTCAAATAAAATGAAAATCAACAAAAACCAAAATTTAAAAATGGTGTTTACAAAAAATTAGAAATCTTTACCAATAAAGTAGCAGTATATTTTGTAAGAAAATATAAATGGAAATAGGAAAGACAGGCCCGTTGGCTTTGTTAGGGTGCAGATTCTTTCTAGTTCAGTGGTTGAGTTGAGGGCTTCTGCACTTAAGTTCGATATCATTGCCTCGTGTCTTCACAGTTCCCTGTTTATAGGTTAGATACCACACTGTAGTCAATAAAGTTCATTTCCGTAATGTTAATTTACATTTCCATTCTTCAGTCTCACAAAAGGGTTTGAATTCACACAGTTAAGGAAGCATGTTCTTTGTCGTTGACTGATCTGTTTCATGTGATTCTGTTCTGCAGCATTATCTGACAGTCAAGGGAATTTCCTCTTGAATGGAAATTACGTTGTAACTATGGCAAAGACAGAAATCAACGTACAAGGAGCTGTTTTTGAATACAGTGGATCCAACAGCTCCGTTGAAAGACTTAACGGCACTGATCGGCTGGAACAAGAGCTTGTTTTGCAGGTAAGTTCTCAGCAGTCGTTAAACGGACTTAGTTTTAATCGTATTAGTAAACCTTATTGGTTACATGTGCAGCATTTATTAAATGTTATTTTGAGATCTTAAGAATGTATCTTTGGGATTAAATTGTGTGTTCCTCTGCATTTTTATTGAGGTGTTGTGTGTGGGTAATCTATACAACCCCGATGTCCATTATTCCTTCAATATTCCTCTGGAGGAAAAGAGCGATTTGTTCATGTGGGACCCGTCTGGCCCGTGGCAGGACTGCTCCAAGATGTGCCAAGGTACCTGGTGCTGCACAACAGGGACAGATGTTGTGGGTGCGCGTGTCCTTGGGGCTCCCTCTGAGTCTGGGTGCTCCGGAGCCCCCCCACTGCCCCCCCCACAAGCTCACACGCAGACATTCCACATGGGCAACAGAGCTCTCCGGTTCTCTTCCCGTGCTTCCTCTCCCTCCTTCCTCCTGACTCGTACCCTGACAAAGCCCCGTGCAGCATCACACTTCTCAGCGTTTTCCGTCTCTGCCCCTTTCTTGTTCTCCTCCTTCTTCGCAGTCACAGGAAGTCTCTCTGACTTGTCTCCTGCTGTCCAGTGAGTGATCTTCCCTCTTCCCCTCCTCTGCCCATGCCTCTCAGCCCCCGCCCCCCTGACAGTGTATAGACAGAACATTCCGCGTTCTCCCACCGTCCTTCCTTGATGGCAAAGCGTAACCCAGTGCAGTGGTGAACCGGGAGTTGACAGTGGGCCAGGGAGTGAGAAGACTGGGGCGCCGTGCAGTGTGTAATGTGGATCCTTCATTGAGCAAACCATCTTCGTTGTGAGAGGGACAGCTTTGTCTCACGTTACCTGGAGTCAGAAGCGTACAGGGATGTGCTAATTGAAGTGGTGCACGCAGTGGTAATCGATACTGGTGGACATGATCACAGGAAAGGGGAAGGAAGCCTAGTGGTAGAGGTAGAGAGAGGGAGAAGTATCCTCATTTACAATGAGAAGTAGTTTCCAGGGAGGGTAGAGGGCAGGTTTGGGAGTGAGGAGGCCGTGGGTCAGAGGAGAGTGCGGAGACAACTGGTGGGGGCAGTGGTGGTCAGAGGTGACCAGTCTCGTGTGAGAGATGGCCTGACACACTGACCCCAGGGTCCACGAGACTGTGGTCCCACTCAGGCCTTGGTCCTGGGCACTGGGACAGTGCTGCCCGCAGTGACTGTGGGGGCAGGTGTTCCTTCTGTCTGGGCAGCATCTCACTGGAGCAGTACAATGGTACATGATGCAAGGTTGGCTGTGATCAAACACAGGACACAGTGAGCTCAGGTGACCCGGGAGAAGGGAGGATTCAGTCTGACAGGACGGCCCTGTGTGTCCTCTACGGAGCAAACTGGAGCTGGGGGAGCTGGGCCCAGTGCTGCGGAGCTGGGCGGGGAAGCTGGTGTATGGCTGTGTTTGGGAATTAGGCCAAAATCCAGGCAAAGCTTTCTGAAGTGTGGTCTGCTATCCGCTGGGTCACGCCCAAATTGGCCGCAACAGCCGGAGCTGCGCCGATCCGGAGCCAGGAGCCGTCCTATACTACCTTCCCAGGCCACAGCAGAGAGCTGGATCAGAAGTAGAGCAGCTGGGACTTGAACCAGGGTCCCTGTGGGATGCCAGCACTGCAGGCAGCGGCTTTACCCACTAAGCCACAGCGCCAGCCCAGTTTGCCTTCACGTTTTCTTCATCGTTTGCCCGTGGTCCTTTCTGTCGAGCTCCTTGGTTTCACGTTGCTGTTTGAGCTTGCTGTCTGCTGGTCTCTGTGAGTGGCCACCACTGTTCTGGGAATCCTTGCGGACTTCTTCCCTTGGGTGGAGCATATCCCTAGTGCTTTACTAAGGCAGTTTTCTTACACATTTCACATCCGAAAGTGCTGAAAGATCCTGTTTTCTGATCACGCTTCAACAGTTCAGCTACTGTAAATTCTAAAATATTATTTTACAGAAGCTTGACTTTGAATTTTGGCTTTTTTTTTTTTCATTTCCTGGGCTTATATAAGGTGGTATTTTCTGTTGTAGAAGTATTGTGGACCCTCTCTTTAATTCTAATAAAATAAAATACCAGGACAGTGTACCTTGATATGAGTGGTTCTTTTTTATATCAGAGTATTTCAACAAATAAAATGTAAGAAAAATAAAATGTAAGTTTATTTTGGTGCAAAAGATTTTAAAAATCTATTCACAGTTTTTTATAAGATGCATTCTTCATGAATTTTTTGGAGACCTGTCTCATATGCATACATTTCAAATAATTTTGTGCCAAATAAACTTGCCTCTTAATTCAGTTTTTCCATAAGCATTTTGAAGTTCTCTCATATTTTCCTAGGTAATTATCATTTTAGTTGAAAACAAAGATTATTTATCTTGAGAAATTTTATTACATATTTTTGATAATTTCTTCACCTTTTCTCTCTCCTGCTTTAGACTTTTATTTGGATGTTCAGCTTTCTGAACTGATGGTTTGTTTTCTGAATTCTTCTTTCAGTTTCCTTGTTTTATTAATTTCTTCCCATAGCTGCCCATGTTGGTTTGTGGATGCATTGTACTCATTATGTGCCCTGAGAGCATTAATCGTGATCACCGATTTCCTTCTGTTCCCTGACTTTGTCCTCCTAGCTCTGTTTTGTGTTTCTTGGACCTGCTCTGTGTCAGAGACTTGGCTGAAGTCTGCTCACCCCTTGCAGTGTGTGCAGAACTCAGGTGCAGATCAGGAGTCCTGGGTGGGTCAGACGAGTCAGCCAGGGGCTGCATTCCAGAGTCACGTGGTTACTTCTTACGTCACTGGGGAGAAGCACCAGTGCACACTGCCAGTGAATATTTCTTCTTGGGTTGAAGAGTCCAAGACAGACATTTCCCATCATCCGATGGTCACTGGGGGGCTGGAGAACAGCAGACGTCACCTGGAGCCACAGGGAGATGGAGAACCCAGTCGGCTGGAAGCCAGCTTCAGAATGGCGCCTGCAGCCAGTTTCAGCACAGTGCACCCCCCGCTTCCCGCGGGCGTCTTCTGCCTTCAAGGTCGCTTCTCTGGAACGCTGTCTGATTCATTGGGCGTAAGCTGTCTGCCAGTCACCAGCCACGTGTGGCTGCCCTGCTGAGACGTGCGTTTAAGACTGAAGTGCACAGGCATATGAGAGGGAATGTAAATGTGTCCCTAGCAGTGTTTATATTGAGATGTTGAAAGTGCTGCATTTTGCGTTAGATGTGGTTCACGTTCTGTTTTTGTTGGCCAGTGTGGCTGTGATAATCTTAACTGTTCTTCATAAACACTTCCCCATTCACGCTCCGTTTTCTTTGCCTTCCCCTCACACTGCCAGCTCTTCAGAGGAACCTGGTGTGTTTGGGTCCTTGCCTTTCTTGGATTCTGTGGCACAGAGAGTTTGTTCCTTACTCACTTTTCCCCTCCGTGGGCTTGGGTTTCACGAACTTCCTTGGCTCTGTTAAATACTTACTTCCGTCCACTTTTTACATCCAGATTTTTTTCTTCTTGCCTACTGTGTTTCTTTTACTACTGCTATCCTTTTAAGTTTATGCCTTTTCAAAATTCTTTATGGTTTCTTCAAAGGGTATTTAGGAGGGAACAGAGGGAAACGTTACGTGTTCACGTGTAGTTAACAGGAGGGACGGAGAAAGCTGATGTCGCTGTGTGAAGCTCGGCTTTGTCCCCGCTGACTACTGTGCACGCTGCCCCTGGTCTGTGTTCTCTGTGGTCGTGCTGCCCCCCAGTCACTGCCTAGTCTCAGTGCTGAGAACAGAAGGCCACTTCCTGCTCTTAGCGTATTCTGCTTGCTAGTTGGCTCTGACTCTATTTCAACCTTGAATCTACGTCCATGCCAGTGTCTTTGTTTTTTTAAAAAAATCGGTTTTACTGTTTACAGCAGTTTTAAGTTTACTGAAGAATTGCATAGAAAGTAAAAAAAGAAAATCACTTGCCCCCCCTCCCCCCACCCCCCATCTCCTGTCATTAAAGCCTTGAACTAGTGTGATACAGGTGTGTCACTAATGAGCAGTTTCAGCGCACTGCTGTCAGTCAGGTGTTCAGATTCGTGCTGTGAGTGTGGACAGATGTCTAGTGATTTGAAGCCACCGTTCCACTATCATACAGAGGAGTTTCACTGCCCTGCCACAGTGCTCCCCAGTCGTCCCGCCCTCCCTCCCCGGCAGCCCCTGTCAGCTGCTGGTCTTTGTCATCGTCCTTGCCTTGTCCTCTCACGATTCCAGGCTGGGGCAGCCCTCGAGGGTCAGCGGCAGAGCCGGCGTCTTCACTGCTCCTTGTAGTTGGCTGGCATGACGCCGCTGCCAGTGGAGAGGGAGGTGTTCTTCTCATGCAGGAAGTTGCTGGCGATGCTGGGCCTGGGGGGGGGGGGACACCATGGGGACAATGTCGGGTGCTCCTGGTGCACCAGCACCTTCCCCAGCCACACGGTTTTCCACTCGCCACCCTGCAGCTATCCGGAGTTTCTGTCTATTCCGTGCCCATCCCACCTCCTGTTCTCACTTAGCAAGCTGCGCGTCATTCAGGGTTCAGCCTTCTTGCCACAAACATCATTGCTGATGAGATCGAGATACTAGAACGTCCTGTGTGCTGTGCTGGAGATTTTTGCTTGCTGAGCTTAATCTTGCAGACTGTTAACAGCATTCAACAATGGGATTTTCCTCTCTCTTTTATTTCTCCTGTGACGTTGGTCAAGGTGTCCAAAGGAGAAAGCTTGCCTGCATACGTCAGAGTGATCACACGGCTGTGTCAGACCGAAGTTGTGAGCACCTGCCGCCTCCACTGCTGCTGATGGAGAGGTGCAACACAGACTGTGAGCTCAGGTAAGCGGGAGGTGGTGTGCACCGCGCCACGTGCAAACCCGTACCGGAGGTGCCGGGTGTGTGACAGCGTCCACCCTGGCCAATGTGTCACTTCGGGGTCATTCATTTGCTGAAACCCCGTGATGAGTTTGAGTTTTTATTCTTACCATTTGCTGAATATCAGTATCTAGGTGTCAATATTTTTTGTAGAGAATGGAAGTGATTTTATCTGTAAAAGCCACTCAGGTAAACTCTCATCTGAAAAGCTATGGTTTAAATATCCGAAACCATACATTTCTCCACGGGACTTAGGAACACATCAGCTTCTACTCACATCTGAGGTAGGAGAACACATAGACGGAGTTCCGTGGTACTGAATTAGTGCTTTGGCCATGAAACATTAAGAAACATTGTCATAGATAATTGCAGGAAAGTCTGCACAGCTAACCTAAATACCTCGTCATCTTTTGTTCATTTTTGCATCATAGCAGGAGCCGTTGGGCTCTGAAACATTGCTGGACTCTTTCCCTCGGCAGTGATGGGCGTTGCTGTGCGTTTGTGGTGATGTTGAAGTCCTGCAGCACAGCCCAAGGGTGCAGGTGCTGTAGGAGTCGCGTGTGTTGCATTGCCGTAGAATGCTGCATGCTGAAGTCCTTGAGATGCTGTTGGGGTTGCAAGTCAACTCCTTGATTTCTGTGATGTGTCTTACTGACGTGCTCCGATTATCTGATAGAGTGCCGGACGACATTTGTGATAATTTGGCCGTAACTGGCGTTTTTACTTGTGGAACACAGATTTTCCCTGGAAACACGTCTGGATAGAGATCAGTGAGATTAGTGATGTCACAGATCACGTTTTTCGGAAACTGGTTTACCAGCTTTTAGGTGCTTTATCTGTGTTAATGTTGTCAGAGTCACAGAAGTTTCCTGTTCATGAATCAAAATACTGGAAAAGGATTGCGTGGGCGGGGACCCCCTGACTGGGGACCCACGTTCTCAGCTGTCGCCTTCTCGGGTAATCTCTGTCTGCATCCCCCTCTCGTGAGGTTTTCCCGGAAGTGTGTAGTTTCTGGGACACAACTCCTGTGCTGCCACCTGTGCCAGACTGGGCTTAGCTGGCGTAGTGCTGGCTCCCTGTCCCCAGCTGTAACCAGACAAGCTCCACTTTATCTACTCACGTTCTGAGAGCAGCGCAGATTTGATTGTGAAAAAAGTAAGGCTTCTGACAAAATCAAGAGCTTGTTTGACTGAAATATGATTACCTGTCGGCCTCATTTTCTCATCTGCAGAATTGAAGTGTGGGCTGTGGGATCTCTGTGGACTGTTCACTTCTGACTCACTGGCCCGTCACATGTCTTCAGGTGGCTTGTTCGTCACCTCTTAGGAGTCTTTAAGTGGAATCCTATGCCTGAGTTTCTCTGAATCTACATTGTAAGTGTGCTCACGAACACACCTCCCAAGGGTGGTGCCGTGTTTTCTTCCTAGGTGGCACATCGTTGGCAAGAGTGAATGCTCGTCCCACTGTGGTCCAGGGCACAGGTCCCTGGATGTCCGCTGCATGAAGTATTCCGTTCATAAAGGACAGACTGTCCCAGTAGATGACCGCTACTGCAGCGACCAGCCTAAACCGCCCGTCCGAGAACCATGCCACGGGGACTGTGCCTCCGCGAGATGGCATTATTCAGAATGGTCTCAGGTATCGTAGAAATGGCTGCATTGGCAGAGCTGCCCCTCTTTTTCTAATTCTTTAAATGACTCTAAAGTCTGATTCTGTGGTAGATTTCCAGAAGTCACCACTTTTTCTTTAAATCAGTGTTCCAGGAGTTGCGGTCCGGGGGAAAGGTCTCGAGAATCCGTCTGCGTCAATAACTTCGGCCACCGTCTCGCTGACCAGGAATGTCAGGAGCTTCCCCGCGTCACCACCGAGAGCTGCAATGCGGTTCCCTGTTCCCGCTGGGCCACTAGTGAGTGGAGTGAGGTAACATGACGCACACGGGGCTAGAACTTTCTCGTAACCTCATGCTTGGAAAGCTTGGCGGTGGAAGACTTCACAGAATTCAAAAGCTTTTGAATTTGTTTCGCCATTTTGTAAATAACTTCATTATCAAGGCCATAGAAGACTTGCGCTTGCATTTGTACAGTGCACCCAGCAGCCTGGGATGTGCACTGATTCCAGTCTGGCCTTTGCCTCTGGGAGAACTGGTTGCAGACTGGGACCTGATGGGCAGAACCTGGGCATGGCTGGTTTACCCGCGAATCTCCAGGGGGTAGGAGAAGGTGCTGTTCAGGATGGCCCTCCAGCTGCTTCTTCACAGGCGGCTTCATGGCTGCACATTCTGCGCTGTGCCGTGTTGTTGGCCGGCACCGCAGATAAGCAGTCTCTGGGTTCCTTCACGCGTGAGCTTGCTGGCACGTCCATCACGGGCTCCTGTGGTAGTCACTGCCTCCTTAGTGGAAGCAGTGGCGTTGGAGCCGATGGATGGCACAAATCCTGCTGAAGTGTTAATCCTTACTTGGAAACTGTTGATCTCACTGCTGATGTTGCTGTACTGAAGGTGCAGCGTTGTCTTTGAATTTAGTGTTTTTTTTGTTTTTTTTTTTTTTTTTGGACAGGCAGTTAGAGTACGCACATCCTGTGCGTTTATCAGCTTTGATTAAACCATAGATATTTTCATGTTCTGCGTCTGAGTTGGGAGCTTTACTGCCTTTGGAGAAGGCGTTGTTTGTCAGTTCTGCCAAATGAGCACCTGGAATCCCCAGGATGAGCGAGGGTGAGCAGCTTCTGGTCCTGCACAGGTGGCCACCGCTCGTGGGAAACCTGCTCATTCTCACTGACCCGGGCTCCTCCTGCAGCCCCGTGAAGGTTCCTTGTTAGTCTTTGGAGTGACACACACAGAAGGTAGAGCTTGAAAAGTGCTTTATCGTCCTGAATTGTATTGACTCTACCTCCCAAAGATCAAGTCCCATTGATATTTTTGCATGACAGCGTCTTAAGAATACAGTGGTACTTGTTTGTTAACTTTGACTTTGTTCCATTTGGGTCTGGAACACGGCAGGAAGGACGAGTAGTCGCCAGATCCACTGGAAGTGCGGCGATAGCTGTGCACTCATTAGCAAAGTGCAGTTTGTGGAACTGTTGGCAAGCAATGCTTTCTCAGGTCTCTGTGTATTCTCGTGCAGTGCTCAGCCACGTGTGGACGTGGGTCCCAGATGCGTGCCGTGAAGTGCATCAGTGAGCTGCTGGGCACGGTGCTGGAGGAGCGCGAGTGCTCTGGGACCAGCCGCCCCCATGACCGGCAGGTGAGGGCCGCCTCTCCAGGGACTGTTGACAAAACAGCTTCTGAAGCAGCGGGATTTGTTAAAAAGATTGAGTGATTGATTTTGAAAGTCAAGGACACAGAAAGATGAAAACAGAGAAAGAGAGAGAATGTATCTTCCATCTGCTGGCTCACTCCTCAAGTGGCCTCAGTGGCCAGGGCTGGGCCAGGCTGAAACCAGGAGCTTCTTCCAGGTCTCCCACATGGGTGCAGGGGCCCAAGCACTTGGACCATCTTTCCTTCTCTCCCAGGCTTATTAAAAGGGAGCTGGATCGGAAGTGGAGCAGCCGGGACTTGAACTGGCGCCCACAGGGGATGCTGGCATTGCAGGTGGTGGCTTTACCTGTTAGGCCACAACGCTGGCCCTTGCAGGAGGATTATTAATGAGTTACATTTATATTTCTATGTGTATTTTTACACCAGCTTAGATGCCTTAAAAATTTGTGATACAGAATTTGTCACTCTTAATTTTGCCAGCTTAATCAATGAAACTTTTTTTTGACTCATTGTCAGCCACGGGCTCTCTGCTTTAACAGGCACAGGGCTGTTTTTTGAACTGTAGAAGGGTGCCGTCTGTTACTGTGAACATCATGGGCTCGCATGCTGTGCTGTGCTTTGTTGAATAGATTTCCATGTGTTGGAGGAGTTTCTGAGCTGCGGTGTTTTTGTCAAAGACTTTCCAGACTGTAGGGTTCATGCCACCATTCATGCCTGCCATGTGACGGTAGTTGGTGCTTTTGAAACCAGAACCCTTCCAGGGTCAGTTTGAGAATTGGTACCCAGCTGTTCTTAGTCAGACCAGAGGCAGTGAACTGCTGGGTCTAACTGTCAGCAGGACGGGTGGGTTGTGTTTCATGAGCTCCACTTTGCTTCGACAGGACTGTGTGGCTGCACCCTGCCCAGGTATCTCCCACGCTGTGGCCACTTCACTGCCCGCTCTGCCCGTGGGAATGGCAGCACAGTGGCGACATGGTTCCTGGACCCCCGTAAGTGAATTCATGGAAGGGATGAGGGGTTTCTCTCGGAGGCTTTTAAACTTTCACAGAATCCCGGCAGGTGTTTTGATGTACAGATGAAGCATAGGTTTAGGAATAGGTAGTTTAAGGTCCGAATCATGTTTTGCCTTCCAAGAGCTTGCCTGGAGCAAGAAAGGTAAGTTTTCTGGTCCTCTTTTGTAATCCACGACATGAGGCTAATAGTAATACATACGTCACGGGGAGTTAAGGGCAGCAAATGTGCTCTCAGGCACTTAGCAGCTTTTATGTAAGCTACAAGTATTTCATGTTGTTTTTCTGAACTGAAAGCTTTAATGTATTTGGAGTATATGATTTGCTTTAATCTTAAATTTTAATTGTGGGATCATATATACTCCATATTCCTTAATTAAGTCTTTCAGAATTATTTTTAATGATACCTTAATATTCTCTTACAGAAAATAAGCAGATGTTATAAGCAAATGTTATTTCAGATCATTGAATTCATTTAAATTACTGTATTTATGAAATTTATGATGGCAGCCAGGGTGGGCAGCACCCAGCCTGCAGGCTGGCTAAGGCCTTCACTTGATCTCAGCCAAAAGCAGTGGCTAAGGCCTTCAGAGTCATGGAGTCTGGCCTTGCCAAGGGGGCCACAGGTAGGACTCAAAACTCAGTCTGTGGCTGGCTCATTTTTAGGTTCGTAATCCTGTGTGGCCCTTAGCAGAAAAAAAGGTTCCCCACCCCTGATCTAAACTGGTTGGAACACTTGGTACCTTGTCTGCATTTGACTCCGAAATGATGCCAGGTGATGGTGTCGTAATGCATGCCTTCTCAAGAAACGTGATGTGTTGGGAATTGGACAGCCACGTGCGTGGTACTGTGACAGACCCAGTGTGACACCTCCTTGTGCTCTGGTTTTTTAACAAGTGCTCTGTGTCTTGTGGGAGAGGCACCCGGGCCCGCTACGTGAGCTGCCGTGACGCGCACGACCAGGCAGCTGACGAGGCGCGCTGCGCGCACCTGCCCCGGCCTGCTGAAACAGCCGCCTGCGTGAGTCCCTGCGGAGAGTGGCAGGCAGGGAGCTGGTCCCCGGTAAGTGTTCCCCGGGGAAGTGGTGAACAGGTGCCGTTTCTGACTGGACGTGTCGTACACGTAGTGATTGTCACATGTAATGTGTGCATGTAGTGTGCCACGTTGTAAGTGTGGGCACAATTTCTGCGCAGTGTTCAGCTTCCTGTGGCCGTGGAAAAGCAACTCGACAAGTCGTGTGCATGAGCTACCATCAGCCGATTGACGAGAGCTACTGTGACCCCGAGGCACGCCCTGTGACGGAACAAGAGTGCACCCTGGCTGCCTGCTCACCCGCCCAGGGCCATGGCCACAACCACGACCCCCGCTTCCGTTCCTCCGAGCAGCCGAGCCTTGGTCCAGGCAGGAGTTTCTCCCTCAATCACAAGCTCGAAGGTCCTCAGAATCAAGGGGTTCCCCCTGTGGCTGGAGAACTCCAGTGGCGAACAGGACCTTGGGGTTCGGTAAGCTTTCCTAGTTACTCTAGCCTGAGATGTTGCTAGGTCACCACCCTGCACACACAGGTGTGTCAGGGCGTTAAGTGTAGATCTTAAAGGGCTCAGCAGGTTGCAGATCCGAGGACCTTACTGAATTACACACCTGTGTGAAGTGATCACTAAGAGGAGTGTGCTTAGAAACACTCTGAGTGGAGTCTGCTGTAATAAAACCAAAGGAATCCCTCTAAGAAGTAAGGCCACAAAAGTTGATAGAAATTTTAAAAGGAAACAAATGTTACTGTGATAGCAGCAGCACAATAAGGTGGTGGAAAATCACGATGAGCTATAACGGGTACAACGGAAGTTCAAATGCATGAAGTTTCACAGGCAGTTAATGATACAGAATTTAAAAACACCTCTAGAAAAACTCGGTCACTTTACGCTGTTTTGTTCCTTCATCGTGAGGCCTGCAAGCTGTAATCCCTTTTTTCTAACCTTTGGGAAGAGATGCAGGACAGATGCTAACACAAGCTTGAAAGACACGCCTAGGCCGGCGCCGTGGCTGACTAGGCTAATCCTCCGCCTGCGGTGCCGGCACACCGGGTTCTAGTCCCAGTCAGGGCGCCGGATTCTGTCCCGGTTGCCCCTCTTCCAGACCAGCTCTCTGCTGTGGCCAGGGAGTGCAGTGGAGGATGGCCCAAGTGCTTGGGCCCTGCACCCCATGGGAGACCAGGAGAAGTACCTGGCTCCTGCCATCGGATCAGCGCAGTGTGCAGGCTGCGGCGGCCATTGGAGGGTGAACCAACGGCAAAAGGAAGACCTTTCTCTCTGTCTCTCTCTCTCACTGTTCACTCTGCCTGTCAAAAAAAAAAAAAAAAAAAAAAAAGAACCGCCTTTCCACCCGCATGCTGATGAGCTCGCGTGTTCTGCCCGGTGTTCTGTCCCGGGAGGGTGATGGTGTCAGCCTGACTTCGCAGCAGCTGGGGCAGAGTGTGGGGCAGAGTGTGGGGCAGAGTGTGGGGCAGAGTGCGGGGCAGAGTGTGGGGCAGAGTGTGTGCGACTCTGGCTCTCTTCCCCTCCAGTGCTCCAGCACCTGTGCCCGAGGCCTCCAGCACAGGGCTGTGGTCTGCCAGGATGAAGATGGACGCAGCGCCAGTTCCTGTGACGCCGCCGCCAAGCCCCCAGAGTCCAGGCACTGTGATTCCGGCCCTTGTCCACGGTGGATCCACGGGAGCTGGGGAGAAGTAAGTGTCGTTCTCCTGAGCTCGTGGGAGTTCCACGTCTCTGAAGCCCACGGGTACTGGTGGGTGATCCCTTTCAGCGTCAGCACAGAGGGGCTTGCTTTCTTCAGGGACTGTTAGTAGGTGTTTTCTCATGTACTCTGCGCTTTTGAAGGGAGCCTGTGATACTAGAAGTGTGTCAGTGAGCTGTCTTTCTAAAATTGCTATGTTATTGCTTTAATTTCTTTTTTTTTTAGATTTTATTTATTTATTTGACAAGGCAGAGTTAGAGAGAGAGAGAGAGAGAGAGAGAGAGAGAGGTCTTCCTTCCGTTGGTTTACTCCCCAAGTGGTTGCAACGGCCAGAACTACACCGATCCAAAGCCAGGAGCCAGGTGCTTCCTCCTGGTCTCCCATGTGGTGCAGGGGCCCAAGCACTTGGGCCATCCTCCACTGCCTTCTCCAGGCCACAGCAGAGAGCTGGACTGGAAGAGGAACAACTGGGACTAGAACCGGCACCCATATGGGATGCCGGCACCACAGTTGGAGGATTAACCTACTGTGTCATGGCGCCGGCCCCTGCTTTAATTTCTTAGAAAATTAGTTCATTATAAAAGTAGAAGAGGTTGCTGTCTACACATGCTTTATCCTGTTCCTCTTTCATGCACTAGAGGAATCTTTCTCCATGAAGACAGAGTTATCAGCGACTGGCACTGTCCACATGCTCTCATACTCTTCTAGCCTCTGGAAAGAAAAAGCTTTCAAAAGTCATTTAAATACTAATATATTCCATATTTTTCAAGGGCAAGAACAAGAAGTAAAGGTTTTTATTAGTACTAGATGAGTAAAATCAATCCCGTAGCTTAATAGACCAGATGATTTGTAGTGTAATTTCCTTCTGTAGGGGGCATGGACGATACTGTGTGAGGGTGCATCTAATCAATATCAATGTTAAAGATTATCCTTTACTAGTTTCCAAAAGTAAAACAACTATTTTTTTCCTGAGCTCAGGCCTGCTCAATGTGAAAATTCAAATCATGGAAAAATACAAACTATTGTTTCAAATAAAATCAAGAGTCTTCAAAAAGTTCGTGGAAGATGCATATTACAAAAAAGAACTACAAAATACTTTGTGCCAAAATAGGCTTATCTTTTAATATCAGTCTGTGAGCCTTTGGTAGCATCCTGTTATATACTGCACATTTTTTTCATGCTTATATAAATTTGATCTACCATATTAGCTTTCATGGCTACATATTTGATTAGATCTTGTGCATAACATAATTCCTTTTTTTCCACAGTTTATTAATGTGTTACCTTTATCCAAATGGACTGCATCAGTAGTAGAGTAGATATTATGTATGAGATACAGAAATAGGTAACTTTCAAACTTGACGTTAAGACCTTAAAGAGGTGATTCTTATTAGGTATATCAGACTTGTTTCTAGCTTCACCTGCTAGTGGTATCATAGAGACCTGTGATATGCTATTCAGATATCTTGCTGTATTAATTCTCAACATCTGCCATTTTTTGATCATAAAATTAAAACTTTATTTTCATGCCCAGGAGAAATGTTGGGAATTTGAAGAAATCATAACCTTTCAGCATTACTTTTTATCTTTAAACATTGAATAAAGCAATACAAGAAGTCTAAACAGAGTTTATTGAAAATGTGTAATAATAATGAAAAAATGTGCTTGGATTCCAAATTTTTTTTGCACCAAAATAAACTTATCTTTTAATTCTGTTTTTCCTTGAACTCTTTGAAGTATCCTCACTTAATGGTGATTTTGAATTTTCCTGTTCTTCTTTGTAGTGTACACAGACATGTGGAGGAGGAATAAAATCAAGATTTGTAATATGTCAGCTTCCCAATGGCCAAGTATTACAAGAGCACCACTGTGAAAGCTCAGACAAGCCACCTCATGTGGCCCAGTGCCACACGCACGCGTGCCCTGATGGTGTGTCGTGGCATCGGGGGCCGTGGAAGTCGGTACGATAGCATTCTTACTCTTACCTTTGTTTTATTCTGTGTTAGTCTGTGTCCCATTTCTGTTGTTCTCGCTCTGTGAATTGTGGAACGCACACGTTCTATCGTCTGATTTTTTTCTCAGGCAAGCCATTGGCCATCTTGGCTTGTGTTATTAAGTTTGATGGTTTGAAGGAAGAATCCATTCAGTTTCAAATACTGTCTACTGTACATGTGTGTATATGTGATAGTTCTATGCATATTTATTTCGTACATATGAATTGTAAACATCGCACTCTTTGGCTCACCACATCTTTAGCTTGCCCTGTGTTTCACCAGAAACGTTTTGCTATTTACATTTGTACATAGTGTTAACAGCAATGGCAAATTGAGTCTGTGTCTTGTTGGAGATTTTAACTGTTGTGACTTTGTCTGTCACTGTCCAGTTACTGATCCAAAACCAAGTAACACTCTTTAAAGCTTGTTGTTGTAAATCATTGTTAAACTTATTTTGTTTGGAAATGTGAAAATATACTAAAGAAGAGATAGAGAAACTTACTTACATAAAGTAAGTTAATTGTTTACGGTTTGTTATATACATCATGGAAAAATTAGGGTTTATAGTAATTTATATGAATGTTGATCTCTTCCACTGTGTGGAGTTACTGTGGTTTGCGAATATTTGAATTTTCTGTTTTTTTATTTTTTGGAGTCATAGACAAAACTCCTAATCAGTGCTCATGAATGGTTTATTTTCTCTGGTTATCCTTCCAGTATTCAGACTTTGAGGAATAGCTAAATATGTTGAAATTACTGCATTTTAATCACCTTTGATCTTTTACATCATGAATAACTAAGCACATTTCTTCCAGGTTTGAGGCTCTAGAACGTTTATGATTAAGCATGAAAGCTAGGCGCCTCTGTGTTTGGGAGTAATCAGTCCTCAAAGCCTGCACCTGCACCCCTGTGGTGTTGCCTCAGAGCTTCCCAGTGAGACATGGACCCAGGTTCCAGGTCTGGCTCTGGTGCAGGCTGAAATTCGTCTTTACCCTCCAAATGTGACTGATTTTTAAAAGCTAGCGCAGGCAAAGCTGAGTGTCCGCTTCAGTGAGCCATCACTCAGGAGCCAGCAGCAAGCTTGTTTTCCTTAGAGCATCCACGTGCTTGTTTGACAAGTGTGTGCCGGCCTCTGCTGGTCCTGGGTACGGTGCTGGGGGAGGAGTCACACGTGCTTTGTCCCTGCTGGGTTTACTCTCCTGGGAGACTGGTGAGGCACCCACCTTCCAGAGGTGTTTCCCACCAGCCATCTGGAAGCCTGGAAGTCCACTATCTCACCACTGTATCTCTGAACATTTTCTTTCATTTTATTGGTTTGAGTTTGCAAGCCTAGTTCTTAATGAGGCTTCTTTGAATTTTGCCCCAATTAGGAAGCAGAATTCTGATCACTAATGAGAGATTGAATTGTGGTGGCATTTGCTTCTGAGCACAAAGGTTTCATTTTCCCCACTCATCTGTGACTTTAATTCACAAAACATAAACATTGACTTCCGTCTCCTGCTTTGTGCTCGTATAGCGGTTCCTAAAATTCACTGTCTTTGGGTCGGATGCTCTGTTTGAGGGGTGGCAGACCGTGTGTCCGTGGACCAAGCCCACCTGCGCCTGTCTCAGTACAGCAGCTGTGCTCGTGTGTCTGTGCACCGCCTGTGACTGGGTTTGCCTGGTGGCTGCAGAGCGGAGGATGGGACTGACCCACAGAGCCTGCCAGTGTTTACTGTTTGGCCCGTGCTGGAAAGAGCTGATAGACTCCGACCTATTCTGTAAACACAATGCTTTTTAAATGGCAGATAAAAAAGAGCTTCACATCATAGAATCAGCTGTTTCTCTTAGTCACTTTAGATCTCTCTGATTCTTTATTTGACATTTCTAAGTAGTCTAAGGCTTATCACCCTCTCTACATATCCATTATGGAATTCCTAGTGTCAGAGTCTAAGACTGTATCCCTCACATACTTAGTGCAGCCTGTTGTTTTTGTATGTGAATCATGTCTTACGTGACAAACCAGGATGTTCCTTAAAGTCCCCTGCATAGATGACTTCTGCAGCCTCATACAACAAAGGGCCCGGGAACAGTAATAGCCGCAAACGACCAAATAGTAAGCAGATTCCTCACTGTTTACGATGTGTCTATTCCAGAAGGGGTTGATTGAATGACTCAGTCTTTGCACTAATGAAGAACTATAATAATTTTATTTTCGTGATAAATTGAAGACAATGAAGTTTTTAAAAAGTCACAATAAATGTATATATCAGAATTTTTACAAACTTATTTATTTAATGTTTTATAAATGAAAAGTACATTTATATCATTAGAGTGCCTGGATTTATTTTATTATATGAAGAATATTTATTCACTGAATTAGCCTTTTATATTAAAAGGGTTTAGGGGACCTGAAAGTTTACTGTCAAAACCCTTGACATCTTTCAGTGTTGCTGCATTTCATACCTCCTCTGAACATGTCAGGTCAGTATTCCTTCATGGACAGCTCTCATTTTGACAGGTCTTCTTCAAGAAGGGAGAAAATTAAGAGTATGTGTGAACCAATGAATGGCAGGAAACCTCATTTTTCGTTTTAAAGTGAAAAAATACATGAAGGGCAAAGACATTTAAATATCCTTAGCAGGTTATAAGATGACATTGTCGTTTTCTCCATGCTGTGGGAAACCCTGTGCTGTAATAACAAAAGCAATAAATAAATTTTAACCACTGTTAATTTAATGACTGCTTTTCTGTGGTAAGTCAATGTGAAATGATTGTGTTTTAACCCTTGCTTATTATGACATGTGTTGTGGCTTTGTGCTTTGCTTAATTCGTGTATATGTTGTGTTTTTACTCCATGGATCAATACATAAAATGTCTTAAGTCACTGACAGATTTTGCATTGTAATGAATGCCTCTTTTCTATTGTTGGTATCTTTCTTTAATAACAAACTGTTATTTTCTTTTATTAAACACTAATTGTTTAATACTGTATGTTTTCATAATTGTACCTAGTATGTGTATAAACTGCTGTGATTTCTCAAAGAACGTTTCTATTAAAACAAATGTGATTTAAAAGTATGCGATGTATTATTTAGCTATCAATTATTAAATACTGGAAATTTTTGTTTTTTTCTTTACATTTGGTTTTTCTTTACATTATTTAATAAATAATGAATAAAATTAATGACAGGAATGGATTTTTTTAGGTAAGAATAGATGTGCATATGATCAAGGTATTTTTTAAAAGGTCACACTAGAGGATTTAATTTTCTCTTTGAAGTAGTAAGGGGCATTGGGTGTGGCATAATTGAGTCGTTCTGTCAGGTGCTCTTGATGTAAATATGTATTCCCGTACCCAGATTTCATGTAGAAGTGATTTATTTCTCTAAGGTGTTTGCATTTCCTCCTGGAATGGAATCATTCCTGTAAATGTCTTCTGGTGTTGATGGTCCAACAGAAGTAAAGAGAATATGTTGGTTCTTTTTTTCCTTAAGGAGCATTTTTCTCATGAAAAAATAAGTTGCTGCTTAAGAACAGAAACTAGCTTGAATCTTAGTTTTAGTTCTTGGCCCACAGTGTTTCTTTTTCAAAGAAAATGCCTGTAGCATTGTGCATAAAACTATATTCTGGATATGTTAAGTGTATATACAGTGGAATGTGAGGAACACTGAATGTGCGTGGAGTGCCACACTCAGCCAGCCCAGCATGGGGGGGCTTCTGAGCAGAGGGTGCCAGTGACACGTACTCAGGGGACGCCTGCTCCTGCTTCTGCTGTTGGTTGCGTATGGAAGTAGAGGGTTTCAGGTCCCCAGTATCATGTGTGTCTGCCACCCAGAGGTGTCGTGCTAGTCACTGAAAGTGAACCAGGTGCAGTTCAGTGAGAATGTACCAACTCGGCAGGTGGTCAGAATGCCGGGTGAGATTCCTGTTCCCATTCAGTAGTAACTAGGGTATGTGTAACCCTGAACGTTAGATATTGGACATCTGGGGCTAAACAGGTTAGAATAACTCAAGAATTGATACAGACGATTGAACTGCACAAGAGTCCTGCCAGTAGATCCTTCCAGAATGCCAAAACGCGTGTCACACATTTCATCGTCCCCTGGCAAGTGGTGAGCAGCGTCCCAAGTCCTTACCCTAGAAGAATAGATTCTGCTCCCGTTACGGAATCGTCCTCTCTCCACCTGTGGGTTCTGTGCCTCACCACAGGGGAGAACACGGGCAGATTCATAGATGTCACTCAGCGGCAATGCCCTGGAGACAGTGTGGGAGACACAATGGACTGGGCAGGTTTGGAGTGAATGGTCTAAGGAAACGTAAGTAGGTTCTCTAGGCAGTGATGAGGTTGTAAAAGAAAAAAAAAAAAGATTCTGTGTGTCATGATGTTGAGTGAAGTTGGAATGTAAAGTAACTACAACTGTGTCCCAGGGTGGTAAGTCTTATTTTCTCTTGGTATTTCCATGTTAGAGAAGGTGAGAACGCCCACCCTGCTGCAGGAGTTCTGGTTTCCCAGGCCTGATGCTTTGCAATGTTTGACTCTGGAAATGGGTTCAATGTCCTTAGAAGAAAGTGTCCTCATTTTTCTTCACTGTCTCTGTGCTGTTTGATGAGCCTGCTCATAAGCATTATTAACATTAGTTCATTTAGCTGTCCCACATTTCTGTTAAGAGTTAATGTGTCAGCTTTCAGCAGTTTGGGGGAAAAATCATATTTCAGTGTCTGATCATAATGGTCAGATGTTAATATTTTATGTCTCGCTTGGCATTTTTCTAGATAATTGATTTCTTATCACTTGATCATCTGTAAGGCTACTTTAAAACACTGTGTAAAAGGATTCAGGGTAGACGTTTGGTGCAGCAGACCCTGCTTGGGGCGCCCACTCCCGTATTGAAGGGTCTGGGTCTCCACCCTGGCTCTGGCTCCCAACTCCACCTTCACACTCGTAAGAACCTTGGGAGGCAGCGAAGTTGGGCCCCTGCCACGCATAGGGGAGACCTACGTTCAGTTCCTGGCTCCTGGCTTTGCCGGGCCCATTCCTGGCTGTTGCAGGCATTTGGGGAATGAACCAGTGGATGAGAACTCTTTCTTTGTGTCTATCCCTTTCAAATAAGTTGTTTCTGAAGGTATTTATTTTGGTACAAAAAATGTGAAATCTATACAGTTTTTTCATAATATTGCAGGTTTTAGGAACTTTCTGAAGACCCTTTTAACACAGGGATTTCAAAATTTTTGGCACCAAAGTAAACTTATTTATTTCCATTGTCAACAAACTTTTTAAGGTCCACTCATATTTCTCAGTAAAATGTATATTTTAATACGCATTTATGTATTGCATATATAAACATGTAGGTTATATGATGTATAAAGCACAAATAAGCATGCATTTAAAAGGATAAATTGAATAAAGTCAATTGTTTTTTGTGTGTAGGGTTACAGAACCTCCTGAGCTATTTCTGTTATCTCATTTTTTAAAAACGTGGTAGAATGTTTTTCATTAGTTTTTTTTTAAAGACTTGTTTATTTACTTGAAAGAGTTACACACAGAGAGAAGGAAAGGCAGAGAGAGAGGTCTTCCATCTGGTGATTCACTCCCCAGTTGGCCGCAACGGCTGGGGCTGCGCTGATCCAAAGCCAGGAGCCAGAATCTTCTTCCAGGTCTCCCATGCTGGTGCAGGTGCCCAAGGACTTGGGCCATCCTCCACTGCTTTCCCAGGCCACAGCAGAGAGCTGGATCAGAAGTGGAGCAGCCAGGACTAGAACCTGGCGCCCATATGGGATGATGGTGCTTCAGGCCAGGGCATTAACCCAATGTGCCACAGCGCCGGCCCATTTCATTAGTTTTTAAAACCTGGTTCAATGCTGTCAACCTGGTTTAGCTATTCCAGTATGTAGTTTTGATAACTTTTGTAGCTGAAAAACATTACTCAGCAAAAATATATACAATTAGCAAAGTTTATCACTGGATGCTCCTGTTTTATACTAGTAATTTAATTGGTTTTCAGTCCAACATGTCTATCAGAAATTTTTGAAATTTGCCTCACAAATTTATGTTTTCAATTATGTCAATCAGTTCATGAAAAGTAGAAGTTAGGGTTTTATATTTTGAAAAGTAGCTTCAAAACTCAAATTTTGAAATAATTGGAAACTATTTAAACAAATTAGAAATTTTTACTTCAAAATTTTAAAAATATGCACTTGGCAAAAGAAAAAACACAGAAAACATTTCCAAATCTTTTCTCATTAGTAGAAAAAGATCCAAAAAGCAGTTGCTTTCTCATCCATTCTTAGCTGTCTCCTTCACTGTAAAGGATAAATATTAGGTACTACATTTTTAAAAATTTTTTATTTATTTGACAGATAGTTAGACAGTGAGAGAGAGACAGAAAGGTCTTCCTTCCATTGGTTCACTCCCCAAATGGCTGCTGCGGCCGGAGCTGCACTGATCTGAAGCCAGGAGCCAGGTGCTTCCTCCTGGTCTCCCATGTGGGTGCAGGGGTCCAAGCACTTGGGCCGTCCTCCACTGCCTTCCTGGGCCACAGCAGAGAGCTGGACTGGAAGAGGAGCAACTGGGACTAGAACCGGCACCCATGTGGGATGCCAGCACCGCAGGTGGAGGATTAACCAAATGAGCCATGGCGCCGGCCTAGGTACTACATTTTTAACATTAAAAATATCACCAAAATCTTCCATGTTTATGGATTAGAAGAATTAATATCAAAATGTCCATACTACCAAAAGCTATTTAAAGACTGATCCCAATCAAAATGTTAACGACATTCTTCTCATATCTAGAAAAAAATGAAGCTAAAATTTATATGGAAATATTAGAGACCCTGGATAACTAAAGCAATCTTCTACAACACACTCAAAGCTGGAGGTATCACAATACCTGAATTCAAGACATACTACAGGGCAGTGATAATCAAAACAGGCTGGTATGGCACAAAAACAGGCATGTAGACCAGTGGAACAGAATAGAAACTCCAGAAATTAACCCATGCATCTACAGCCTACTTACCTTTGACAAAGGAGCTAAATCGATCCCTGGAGCCACAACAAATGGTGCTGGAGTAAGTCTCTTCAACAAATGGTGCTGGGGAAACTGGATCTCTGCTTGCAGAAGCATGAAACTAGCCTTTCATCTTACACAGAAGTCCACTCAGAATGGATCAAAGAGCTAAATCTACGACCTGATAACCATCCAGTCACTAGAGAACGTTGGGAAACTCTGCAAGTCACTGACATAGACAAAGACTTCTTGGAAAAGACACCAGAAGCTTGGACAACCTAAAGCCAAAATTGACAAATGGGATGACGTCAAACTGAGAAGCTTCTGTACTGCGAGAGAAAACACTCAGCGAAGAGGCAACTGAGAGAATAGGAGAAGATATTTGCAAACTACACAACTCTTAAAGGGTTAACATCTGGAATCCATAAAGAACTCAAGAAATTCAACAACAAAACAATCCAGTTAAGAAATGGGCAAAGGACTTGAACAAGCGTTTCTCAAGAGAGGACGTTTGAATGGCTAGAAAAAAAATGCTTAGGAACATTAGCCATCAGGGAAATGCAAATCAAAACCACAGGTTTCACCTCACCACAGAAATCAGCAAACAACAAATGCTGGCGAGGATGTGGGTGGAGATGTACCCTGAATCACTGTTGACTGTTGGGACTGTAAGCTGGTGTAGCCAGTGTGTAAAACAGTATGGAAATTCCTCAGAAACTGAATATATATAAGCCTACCTTATGATGCAGCTATCCCACTCCTGGGAATTTACCCAAACCAAAAGAAATTGGCATCTGAAAGAGTTATTTGTACCGCCATGTTCATTGCAGCACAGTTCACAATAGCTAAAATGTGGAATCAACCCAGATGTCCATCAGCTGTTGACTGGATAAAGGAATTATGTATACACAATGGAGTACTACTCCGCTGTAAAAAAAAAATGAAATCCTGTGTTTTTCTCCTTTTTTTATTATTTATTCGGAAGTCAGAGTTACACAGAGGAGAGGAGAGGCAGAGAGAAAGAGAGAGAGAGAGAGGTCTTCCATCCGATGGTTCACTCCCCAATTGGCCACAACAGCCAGAGCTGTGCTGATCCGAAGCCGGGAGCCAGGAGCTTCTTCCAGGTCCCCCATACAGGCGCAGGGGCCCAAGGACTTGGGCCATCCTTCACTTCCTTCCCAGGCCACAGTGGAGAGCTGGACTGAAAGTGGAGCAGCCAGGTCCTGAACCAGCGCCCATATGGGATGGTGGCGCTTCAGGCCAGGGCATTAACCCACTACGCCACAGCGCAAGCCCCAAATCCTGTGTTTTTCAACAAGATTGATGCAACTGGAAACCATTATACCTAGTGAAATAAGCCAGTCCCAAAAAGACAGATATCGTATGTTTTCCTTGATCTGAGGTAACTAATAGTGTGCTTAACATTTAATGTTTAGGGCCGGCACCGTGGCTCACTAGGCTAATCCTCCGCCTTGCGGCACTGGCACACCGGGTTCTAGTCCCGGTCGGGGCACCGGATTCTGTCCCGGTTGCCCCTCTTCCAGGCCAGCTCTCTGCTGTGGCCCGGGAGTGCAGTGGAGGATGGCCCAAGTGCTTGGGCCCTGCACCCCATGGGAGACCAGGAGAAGCACCTGGCTCCTGCCTTCGGATCAGCGCGATGCGCCGGCCACAGCACGCCGGCTGCAGTGGCCATTGGAGGGTGAACCAACGGCAAAGGAAGACCTTTCTCTCTGTCTCTCTCTCTCACTGTCCACTCTGCCTGTCAAAAAAAAAATTTAGGAGTGAAAGGGACATTTTGATATTCGATGATTGTTTACAGTCCTTGTCTCTTCTGTTGAGGAACTTTTTTTTTCTTCATACTATTTTTTGAACTCTCTTACTTAGTGGAGGGTTAACTATATGATCATTAAGTAAACTGAAAATAGATCTTTGTGAAAATTAAGAATGGGATGTGAGAGGGGGGAGCTAGAAGGGCTGGAGCATGGGTGGGAAGTATCGCTGTTTGCTAAATCTATATAGACGAAATGCATACTTGTATAACTTCAATAAAAGTTTTAAAAAATGAGGAACTTGGAACAAACCTGTTTGTTTTTTGTAGTAGAAATAAATAGCAGTTCACCTTTGCGAGCCCGTTTGTCTTCATGAGTTTGAAGGAGCTGGCAGCTCTCTGTGTTAATAAACTAAAACTGCAGCCAGCGTTAACAGTGTGGTGCTCCTCATGCCGGGGTGCCTGGAGACGTCCAGGTAGCATGGCCTCTGCCCCTTCCTCAGTACCGCAGTGGGAATGGCCACAGGCACATGGCCTGTGCACGGCTGAGTGAGCGATGCTGTCTCTCTGCTGATGGGAGACATCGTGTGTCATATGCATTGGGTGTCACCATGATGTATGGGCCTATGTTGGAAGTTAACTTACTCTCTGTAATATTAGGTAAAAAAAATACGGAGAAGTTTGAAACCGTGACTTCGGGCCCCCGTGAATCATGCTGCCTGGGGTCTGCTGCAGCGCTCTGATCTGGATCCTCAGCCGCCTGGACACAGGTGTGCAGTGACACCTCTCATAAGTGACAGGTGTCGAAATTTCATGATTTGTTTTCACAGACAGCTTTGCTGCTTCCTCGTTGTGCTCTTTTAACCCCAAGATAGTACTTAAATCAAAATTAAATTAGTCTAACACTAATTTACCTAATTCATGTTCCAGAAGGACGTACTGGGGAGGTACCTGCCAAGTTCTGTTGTGATGTGGTAAACTTGGTAAACTTAGACGTCATATAATGCATGTATTTATAAGAATTCAGTGATGCATTGCCAAGTTTTACTAGTAAACCAGCTCTTACCTCATTAAATTCTTCTAGTTATCTATAGTTAACTGAGTGAAAGGGAGTCCATAAGACAGCTCTAATCTCCCTGGGCTTTTGTGATTTTTTAAGCTGTGACCGGGGAAACCCAGAGGTCTTAGTAATGGTTATGAAAGGAAACATGGTCACGGAGCTGCCCCAAACCCATCCATTCACCCACTCAAGGCTGCTGAGAGCCCACATTTATCAGCCACTGGGTTCCAATTGGAGGAAGAATACAGATAAGTTAATACAGAATACAGAAGAATACAGAAAAATGCTGTAGTGTCCTCAAAGGATTCACAGTCCAGGTAGAGTTGGATATGCACAGAAACCACTAACAGGGCAGAAAGGGGAGCAGGGAAAGTCAGAAAATACGTGTCCGGCGGAGGAATGTGGTAGTTTATGGAGGAGAAGGGACAGGTCCAGGGCCCCATGGGTAGTTAGTGCTTGACTTGGGAGAGGGGTGCTGGCTAGGAGCTTGCCTGAAGCAAAACCACAGAGGCCGGGAAGAGTAGCTCAGTGTCACCTGCCTGTGATGACAAGGACGTGTCCATGTCACCTGTCTGTGATGACAGGATGTGTCAGTGTCACCTGTCTGTGATGACAAGAACATGAGCGTCAGTGTCACCTGCCTGTGATGACAGGACGTGAGGAGCGTCAGTGTCACCTGCCTGTGATGACAGGATGTGTCAGTGTCACCTGTCTGTGATGACAAGGACGTGTCAGTGTCACCTGCCTGTGATGACAAGAACATGAGCGTCAGTGTCACCTGTCTGTGATGACAGGACGTGAGGAGCATCAGTGTCACCTGTCTGATGACAAGGACATGAGCGTGTCACCTGCCTGTGATAGGACGTGTCAGTGTCACCTGTCTGTGATGACAAGGATATAAGGAGCATCAGTGTCACCTGTCTGTGATGACAAGGACATGTCAGTGTCACCTGCCTGTGATGAGGACGTGAGGAGGGTCAGTGTCACCTGTCTGTGATGACAAGGACGTGAGGAGTGTCAGTGTCACCTGTCTGTGATGACAAGGACGTGAGGAGGGTCAGTGTCACCTGTCTGTGATGACAAGGACGTGTCAGTGTCACCTGCCTGTGATGACAAGGACGTGTCAGTGTCACCTGCCTGTGATGACAAGGACGTGAGGAGTGTCACCTGCCTGTGATGACAAGGACATGAGGAGCGTCAGTGTCACCTGTCTGTGATGACAACGACATGTCAGTGTCACCTGTCTGTGATGACAAGGACGTGAGGAGTGTCAGTGTCACCTGTCTGTGATGACAAGGACGTGAGGAGTGTCACCTGCCTGTGATGACAAGGACATGAGGAGCGTCAGTGTCACCTGTCTGTGATGACAACGACATGTCAGTGTCACCTGTCTGTGTTGACAAGGACGTGAGGAGTGTCAGTGTCACCTGTCTGTGATGACAAGGACGTAAGATTAGACACAAGTCAGGGTCTGATCAGGGAGGTCCAATGATGGACATGCCTAACTGATTTAAAAATTCTGAAATTCTATGTGTATGGAAGAACAGAGTTTTTGGAGTGAAGGTCAGAGCTGTGTTTTAGGAAAATTAACAGATCATTATCATAGAACGTAAGCAAGTTGACAACGTGGTGGATGTCAAGGGGAGACTTCGAGAGGCTGGGGATCAGTGTTTTGTATTTTCTCCAGGCATCTGTGGGTTGCTCACAGCATGGAAGTGTGTACAGAGAGAGGACCTAGAAGGAACCAGTGTGGAGAGATTGTGGGTCTGGTCTTGGTGGAGAGAGGGGCTGGCGTCTGAAGCCGGGGAGAAAGAAGTGATGTGCAGGGGAACATCTTGCCAAGTGCTCTGTTACCAAGGGAGTTGGGTTGAGAAGTCTGGGTGATGTGTTTGCGCTGCTGCCCATTGTGAGGGCCCGTCTGATGGGGTGTAATGAGGGCTGGTGTCAGCCTCACCCACCCAAGAAGATGCAATCTTGACTTCACCAAGAGCAAAGGAAACCGATTTTCCAAGAGTTTGAAGAGAGAGCATAAGGATCAAACCCGCTGCAATACAAAATATCAAGTCTGGATCTTGTAGATGTGAGCTCTCTTAGAACACATGGGTTTGAGTTAGGACTGCTGTTGTACTGAGTGACCTTGGACATGTTTCCTAACATTGGGAAGAGTTTGTTGTCTTAGGGTGAAATAGTAGTAGTAGTTACCTAAAGGTTTTTTTTGGGGGGGAGGGTGAAATTGAGCAGTAGAAAATGTTCTTAGCATAGGTTCTCTTATAATAAGGCTCGAAGTGTATTGCTCATCAGTATCACTTATATTCCTTTTCGTCAAGAAACTAAAATTAGGGCCAGCATTGTCCCATAGAAAGTTCAGATGCTACCTAAGACATTGACATCCCATGTGGGCGCTGGTTCGAGTCCTGGCTGCTCCACTTCTGATCCAGCTCCCTGCTAATGGCCTAGGAAAGCAGTGGAGGATGGCCCAAGTGTTTGGCTCTCTGCAACCACATGGGAGACCCAGAAGAAGCTCCTGGCCTCAGCTCAGCCCCAGCCATTGTGGCCACTGGGGGACTGAACCAGCGGGAGGAGGATGTGTCTTTTTCCTTTTCTGTGTAACTCTGCTTTCCAAATAAATCTTTTAAAAAATGCGGTAGAGAGGGCTAGGAGTATTTCGAGCAATCTGAATCAAGATCCATTTTTGCCAGTTATACTAAAACAGAGAAATCAACTTGGGCTGGAGGTTTTCTTTTCTTTAGACATTTATGGAATTACAACGTATAGGAAAATTACCAAATCATAAAGTTATTCCAAAGTGAATACACCTGTGTAGCTACTGCCCCCCAAAAGAACATCAGTTCTCCCAGAAATTCTCCCACACGGACCCCTTGCAGTGACTGTCCTCTGAAAAGCTCTGTTCTGACATCAAATGTAAACAAGTTTGCCCGTTTTGAGCAGAACCTAGAGGATTTGTGAGAGCTGCCATCTCATGTCCGGTCCATTCATGGTACGTGTAATTGTGGTTTTTCATTGAATCAAGTATGACCTTTTAGATCTAGAATTGCTCATTGGATCTATACTTGCCCATTTATCAACTCATTGCTGAATCTAGTGATTATCACTGAATTAGTATTAATTGCCTTTATGAATGAATCTGAATTGTATGAGTATTCTGCAGTTGATAAGCATGTGGGATTACTTTTTTACGTGTGTGTAGTTATTTTCATACACTTGAAGGCAGAGTGATGGAGGGCTCATATTCCATCCACTGGCACACTCCCCAAATGACTGCATCTGGGAGGCCTGGGCCAGGCTGAAGCCAGGAACCTGCAGCTCTTCTGAGTGTCCCACGTGGGTGGCAAGGACCCAAGTACTCGAGCTATCTTGTGCTGCCTTCCTGTGGTCCACAGTAGCAGGAAGCTGGATCAGAAGCAGAGCAGGCAGGACAGGAACAGGTGCTCCCATATGGGATGCAGGCATCAAGTGGCAGTTTAACCCGCTGTGGTCCAGCACCTGCCCCGAGTTGGGTTCTGATCCCATCAGTTCAGGCGTCCGTGTGCAGCCCAAGAGTTGCTCTCACACACCAGTTCTTTCTTGAGCCACTCCCCACTGTCCTTGAGTTAATAACTGCCTTATCAAACGCTTCTTCATTCTTATGTTCCAGTCGCTTTGTCCCCCTCAAGAGCCTGAACAGATGAGTGAAATCCCTAGCAATGGTTTTTAAAGCCTTAGATAATTCCTCTTCCTTGGATTCCTTCCCAGAGACCCCGTCTTCCTCTCTGCTCTGGAAAAACCTGGCTTGGCCCCTGCCACTGTATCCCTCTCCGTCTGTGGGCATATCTCTCTCTCTCTCTCTCTCTCTCTCTCTCTCTCTCTCTCTCATTTACGCCCTTCAGGCTTGGTGACTTCCTGGTGCACATTTTGCATTTGTGACTGTCTAGGAAAACTCCTCTGCTTCCCTGAGGAAAGGAGAAGCGCATTTCCCATCTCTGCATCTGAACGTGTTCGCAGTCAGCCCACGTTAGGTTCAAGGATTCTGGCCTGAAAACCATTTCGCTTGGAATTCTAACCCATTCCCTAATTGCTCGGGGGTTCGGAGCGAGTGCTGGAAGTCTGATCAGTCTCATTCTGGATGGGTTGTTGTTGTTGTTGTGTGTGTGTGTGTGTGTGTGTGTTTTGACGACAGACAGAGTGGACAGTGAGAGAGAGAGAGAGAAAGGTCTTCCTTTGCCGTTGGTTCACCCTCCAATGGCCGCCGCAGCCGGCGCACCGCACTGATCTGAAGCCAGGAGCCAGGAGCTTTTCCTGGTCTCCCATGGGGTGCAGGGCCCAAGCACTTGGGCCATCCTCCACTGCACTCCCGGGCCACAGCAGAGAGCTGGCCTGGAAGAGGGGCAACCGGGACAGAATCCAGCGCCCCGACCGGGACTAGAACCCGGTGTGCCAGGGCTGCAAGGTGGAGGATTAGCCTAGTGAGCCACGGCGCCGGCCCGGTTGGGTTGTTAAGTGCAGTTGTGGTGCCTTCTCTTTGCCCCTGTGTTTTCATGACAAGCTGACGTGTGTGTGCCCGTGCGTGGGCCTAAACTCCTGTCTGCTAGGCTTTCCGGTAGGTCCTTTCACTCCACAGACTGTGTTGAGGAAATGTGCTATTCCGTAATTCCTGTGCAGCCATTTCTTTGTTCTTTCTTGAACTCTTTGAAGGTGATACCGGAATTCTGGGATTGACCTAATTTTCTTGCTTTATTCTTTGCTATTTTCCACCTTTGTCTTTCAATTTTACTTGATAGTTTGGATACCGAGAAATTTGTCTATCAAGTTATGTATTCTAATTGTTTTAGTTACTCTGTTTTTAAATGAAAGGCAGAGTGACACAAGACACACTCCCAGAGGTGGATGTTCTAGGGGGTGAGACAGAGCTGGATCTCCTCTCCTCTGGTTTACTCCCCAGGTAGCTGCAACAGCCAGGGCTGGGCCAGGCCAGCGCCAGGGCCAGGAGCTGTCCTGATGTCCCATAGGGGTGGCAGGGGCCCAAGCACCTGAACCAGCTTCTGCCTTCCCAGGCCTTTCAGCAGGGAGCGGAAGAGGAGCATCGGGGACTCGAACTGGTGCTCTGCCGTCACAGGAGCAGCTTGGCCCGTCGTCCCACGACACCGACCTCTCGGATCTCTGGCCATCAGAAGCTTCTCCCTACTTTCTAGTGGCTTTGGTGGCTTGCAGTCTCTTCTCCATCTGTCCATAAAGCATCCGTCATCTGTCACATGTCACCGACAGTGTTTTGTTGGTGTGTGTGTGTCTCCTTTTGGGCAGGATTTTCTCTTGGTCCTCAGTCCCTCTCCTTAGGGCCGGGGTAGCAGAGTTTTCCTGTTTTTCCTTCTGAGGGTTTTCCTCAAATGTTCGTGAATCTCGGCAGGCACTGGAGAAATGAGTGGAGGCTGCATCTCAGTGGAGTTCAGTAACAAGTGACCTTTGCCCTCAGTCTCTTAAGGTCTTTTGTCTTTGACACCCAGAAAAGCTGTCTCTCTCTGCTTGGGGGTGAGTAGGGTGGGCGGAGGGACTGAGGTTCTGAGAGGTTCGGAGCGGAAGCCCCTGGTGCTGTAACTGCAGCAAATGCGCCTGCCTCGCTGCTGCCGCCGGTGCCGGGCCTCCCCTGGTGCTGCAGGCTGCGGGAGCGCCCCTCCGCCCCACCCCCCCCACCTCCCCGCCCCCACCCCCCCACCTCCCCGCCCCTCCGCCCCCCCCCCCCCCCCCGCCCCTCCGCCGCCTTCATCCCCTCTGCGCCTCCCAAAGTTACTGAGACACTTTCCACCACTTTCCCTTGTGGGTTGAACAGAAAACTGAGGTGGGAGAGGAAATGCAAACCTGGGCCCCTCTACCATTTTTAACTAAAACTTCTTTTAAAAACCAGAATGTGTGCTTCGCCTCAGGAGGACACTAATGCAAAAAAAGTGTGCTGGATGTTTTTTTGTTAATCACTTTATTATCCTTTAAGTTTGGATTCAGACTTCTTTGCAAATTAACTTTAAAAACAAAGTCTGGAAGAAGCTGAAAGTTCTTAATACGGTTAGATACCATGCAATAGGATGAGATATGTCAGTGGTCAGGGTGTTTGAAACCCAACATTTCCCTAACTCTTCGAGCTGTGTACTCCAAGGATGTCTGTAATCGGTTAAAAGGGAAATTTTCAAACTCCATTGAATTTTTCTTAAAGATTATTTATTTATTTATTTGCAAGTCAGAGTTACAGAGAGAGGAGAGGCAGAGAGAGAGAGAGCGAGAGAGAGAGAGTCTTCCATCCGATGGTTCACTCCCCAGCTGGCTGCAATGGCCAGAGCTGTGCAGATCCAAAGCCAGGAGCTTCTTCCAGGTCTCCTACATGGGGGCAGGGGCCCATGGACTTGGCCCATCTTCTACTGCTTTCCCAGGCTATGCATAGCAGAGAGCTGGGTCAGAAGAGGAACAGCCAGGACTAGAACCGGTACCCATATGGAATGCCAGCACTTGAGGCCAGGGCGTTAACCCACTGCGCCACAGCGCCTGCCCCAAACTCCATTGAATTTTAAAACCCGAAGTAGGCTCTTTGAGGAGACTCTGAGCTGGTCCCTGTTGCTGGGTTGGGTCCCCGCTCTGTGCTGCACATGCGTAGTTAACTGCACAGTAGCTGCTCTCTTTTACAGCCACACTTTGCCCTCTTCAGCGGAGGGGTAGCCCACTCTACTGGACTCTCACGACGTCCACCATTTTAGGGTTTGGCCTCTCTAGGAATTGAGAAGCTGAATTTAAAATTGACTTTCTCCCTTACAGGGAATGCCCTGAATTATAAAGCAGTTGTACAAAACGCTATTTAAAACTTGACTACAGTAGCCCGGCGCCGCGGCTCACTAGGCTAATCCTCCACCTGTGGCGCCAGCACCCCGGGGTTCTAGTCCCGGTCGGGGCGCCGGATTCTGTCCCGGTTGCCCCTCTTCCAGGCCAGCTCTCTGCTGTGGCCCGGGAGTGCAGCGGAGGATGGCCCAAGTGCTTGGGCCCTGCACCCCATGGGAGACCAGGAGAAGTACCTGGCTCCTGCCATCGGATCAGTGTGGTGTGCCGGCCATAGCGCGCCAGCCGTGGCAGCCATTGGAGGTTGAACCAACAGCAAAGGAAGACCATTCTCTCTCTCTCTCTCACTGTCCACTCTGCCTGTCAAAAAAAAAAAAAACAAAAAAAAACAAAAAACAAACTTGACTACAGTAGATTTTTTGCTTAGATATAGAGGATTACTGACTTCGTGAAGAATTAGAAAACCACGTTTTTTTCGGGGTTTTGTTGTAGCCTCTGCATTTTATTGAGAGAGTGATAGGCTTCTGTGTGTTGTTTCCTGGAATATGTCATTTCTGGTTGGTTCTGACCGGGAATGCTGTCACTGGATATGTCATTTCTGGTCGGTTCTGACCGGGAATGCTGTCACTGAATGTGTCATTTCTGGTCGGTTCTGACCGGGAATGCTGTCATTGGCCTGGTTCATGCGTTGTTTCATACCCTGATCTTACTTCCTAAGTGCTCTAAAGACTTGAACATAAAACTTCTGCAGGTGGTTATGGTCAGGATTTTTCCTTAAAGGTGTTTAATGTGTGCTACAGAAGCATGTGCAGTCTTGAGAAAAGATGCAAACAAGCTAAACAAGAGATGTTCCGGCACTGAAGAGTTCTCTGATGATTCCGGAGTTGTTGCTCAGCACTAGGGCGCACACAGCAGTCCTCCCAGCAGCGTGTGCGTGCTCACCTGGGAACCCTTGTCTGTGTCCACGTGTGCGGTGCTGCCAACACAGAAGGCTTGTCTGATGGGAGTGACTGCCAGTCCTAGTGAGAAGGTGGATTTGCATTTCTGTGAGCCCTTTTGTGACTTGTTTTCCTTGTGGTCTGGACACGTGGGCAGTCCCTGGCGTGTGATGAGCAGCAGGGTGGACCTCATGCCCAGCCACGTGGCCGTGCACTTGCACGTGGCCCACGCATTTCTTGAGCACCTTGTTGTCAGGAAGCAGAGAGTTCCTGTGAGACCCAGGAAGTAAGCACAAATGTTCTTCGTTGATCACTGCCTAGCTTCTGAAGGACTATGCTTTGAAAAAACAAGATTCCAGACATCTGGCCTGCCGCTTGGCCTGTTGGTTAAGATGTCTGCGTCTTGCACTGGGCTGCCTGGGTTCAGCACCTGGCCCTGTTCCCTCTCCTAACTTCCTGCTGGTGACGACTCTGGGAGGCGGTGAAGGCTCAGATAACAGGGTCCTTTCCCCCCATGGAGACCTGGATTGGGTTCCCAGCTCCTGGCTTCAGTGTTTTTTTTTTTTTTGTTATTATTATTATTATTATTTTGACAGGCAGAGTGGATAGTGTGAGAGAGAAACAGAGAGAAAGGTCTTCCTTTGCCATTGGTTCACCCCACAATGGCCACTGAGGCTGGCGCACCGCGCTGATCCGATGGCAGGAGCCAGGTGCTTCTCCTGGTCTCCCATGGGGTGCAGGGCCCAAGCACTTGGGCCATCCTCCACTGCACTCCCGGGCCACAGCAGAGAGCTGGCCTGGAAGAGGGGCAACCGGGACAGAATCCGGCGCCCCGACCGGGACTAGAACCCCGTGTGCCGGTGCCGCTAGGTGGAGGATTAGCCTAGTGAGCCGTGGCGCCAGCTCTGGCTTCATTTCTGGCCCCACTCCAGTCATTGTACTCATTTGGGGAGTGAACCAATAGATAGCATTCCTCCCTCCCTCCCTCCCTCTGTGTGTGTGTGTGTGTGTGTGTGTCTCCCCTGCTTCTTAAAGAATTTGTTTTACAAATAATAACATCAGAAAACAATGGCTGAGGGAGACTATCCCTGAAATAGTTCTTAGATAAAAGGTATAATATTGAAAAAATTTTACAATTATATTAACACATTTTGAAATATTCTATATTTTTAAAAACATTTTTTAAATATTTATCTGAAAGGTAGAGTTACAGAAAGGCAGAGATGGGGGTGGGTGGGGGGTCTTCCAATCACTGTTTTACTCCCCAAATGGCCATAATGGCCAGAGCTGGGCCGATCTGAAACAGGAGCCAGGAACTTCTTCCAGGTCTTCCATGTGGGTGCAGGGGCCCAAGCACATGGGCCGCCTTCTGCTTTTCCAGGCCATAGCAGAGAGCTAGAATGGAAGAGGAACAGCTGGGATTCAGACCTGCACCCCTATGGGATGCCGACACTGCAGGTGGCAGCTTTACCCTCTATGCCACAGTGCCAGCCCCTAAGACTAGCTTTTTAATACAAAGTGATGACTGTAACTTTTAATACTTAGAGAAGTGTGGCTGATGTTTACATGATTAACACAGAAACAAAACAAATTCCTTCTTGCCAAGATGACACCATACAGTAGCAACTAGCATGGGCATTTGCTATTTGTCGCGGCAAGTCTAAGTAAAATAGACACAGTGGATAATGAACTCTTAGCTTTCATTTGATTTGCTGGTCTGTAGTCCAGATTGGTTTTTCCCTGCATAACCAACTACATGATCTTTTAGCTGGAATCACGGGTGGGTGTTACTGTGCAGGGGAACCACTAAATCTGAAATCTATGAAATCGGCCTGCGTGCCACCAGTGTAAGAGCCGCCCTTTGAGAGCAGCACTGGCCAGTGAGTTGATGCAGGAGCCCATGGTCGTGGGGCCAGGGGGTATTTCCTTCATCCAGAAGGAATGTAGAATGGTCCACGATGCATTTAGTTAGGAATCGGTGTTTCTGGTGCTTTCTGTTTTCCCTGATTCCCTATCATAAGAGTGTTTGGAGCCAATTTTACAGTCCGACTTTGGTCACAGGTGTGCTAGGCATGGGGAAGAAGACCACAGGGTGCTTGAAAGAAACCCACAGCCACACGTGGTCTGGTGTGACATCCTGTGCCAGAGGGGGAGGCTTTGCAGAGAGGATGAGACTTGAGCTCTGATGGGAACGTGCAGGGCTGCGGTGGACGGGGCTGTTGAGGTGGGAGGCAGCGGCACCTGCAGAGATGTCAGGAGGGGCCCAGTGCCAGAGCTGCACCGCAGTCCAGATTTTCCTAAATCAGCCTCGTTTCCATATTTGATTTCATCTAGCAATTTAAATTCCCAGAATTAAGTTAATCGACAAGACTGCCACAGTCAGTTCGTTTGTTGTTCTGTGGTATCCTTGTATATAAACACACACAAAGTCCACACTTCAGATATCAGTAGCAATGTCATGGTGTAATTTTGTATCAGTTTTCTCTAAGACAAGGATATATGTGCTCAAAAATTAGCTAAGGGGAAATAAATTCATGTCAACTCTGCATCTTGGAAAGGAAAGTAGCAGCCAAATAGAGCAGTCCGCGGGCTCTAGCACACTTCCAGGGCTTGCAAGCCGAGCCTCGTTCCCAGGGCCTCGATGCATCCTTCCAGACATTCCTCCCGCCTCATCTGCCAGTGGGTTTATGTAACGGTGTCACCTTGGAAGGGGACTGCATCCTTACCCACTGTTCCTTAACAGATCTGGGAAAATCTCAGGGCGAGTCTAAGACCATCACAATTAAGGAGCATATAAGGGATTTAAGAACATTTCTCTGACAAGAATACTACAGATTAACTTTACAGCAGTAATACAACCTCAGAGGGAAGCAGTGTGTCAGGGGTACAAAGTCGAGGGGATACAAGAAGGGGTTTCTGGGTACCGGCGGAAAGAGCTGCTATCTGGGAGCAGTTGTGCCCGATGGCTGTTGTGTGCGCTTCTCACATCTCGGAGCTGCCACCGGACAAGGAACTGGGCAGCGTTTCTCCCTTGTTTACTCTGTGGCTGCCTCCGTCCAATGCAAGAATTCTTTACGTAACGTATTCTCTCTTCACCTGGGCAGTTTCCACATGGAATTGACCAGACATGGTGAAGTAAGTGACTTCATCCTCAGATCTTGGAGAACAGAACTCTACAAGTCTGTCCAAAGCACAGTTTATTTTATTCTTGATCCTATAGTTTTCCTTTCTTAGCTAGAGGACTCTGAGCTTATTGACCAATACATGTGTTTAATTAAATTAATAATTTCTAATAAATTATGTTGATGTAGTTTCAATAATGAAATTGTCAGCACCCAAAATCGCCATTGGTGAGTCAGCTGGTGTTTGCCCCTCTGTGGGTGATCTGGGCAGTCCCACAGAAGGCTGGGTAGATAAAGTGTGGGGCGAAAAGAAACTGATGGATTGCTTAGCCCCAAGAGCCCCGAGCAGTGAATGAGCACTGTGTTTGCTGTAGCCATGAGGTTGAATTGATATGGTACTCATGGAAGTGATCAGTGCACGCAGGGGAGATCATCAGTGAGGTCTGGTGTCCTGTGAGTCCGTCACCTGAACAAAGAAGCAAGCGCATTGTGCCTTGATGGAACTAAGCTTATGCGATAAAAAGGAGCAGAATATAAGGTTTGGAGGGGCCGGCGCCATGGTGCAGTAGGTTAATCCTCTGCCTGTGGTGCCGGCATCCCATATGGGCGCTGGTTCTAGTCCCAGCTGCTGTACTTCCAGTCCAGCTCTCCGCTATGGCCTGGGAAAGCAGTAGAAGATGGCCCTAGTCCTTGGGCCCCTGCACCCACTTGGGAGACCCAGAGGAAGCTCCTGGCTCCTGGCTTTGGATCGGCGCAGCTCCGGCTGTTGTGGCCATTTGGGGAGTGAACCAACGAAAGGAAGACCTTTCTCTCTGTCTCTGCCTCTCACTTTCTGTAATAAATAAATAAAATCTTTAAAAAACATAAATAAAGTTTGGAATACAATTTGGTGGATCAGGAAAACAAGAAAGAGGGGCAGGTGTTCGACAGAGCAGTTAGGATGCGACTTGGGAAACTTACACCCCACGCTGGAGTGCCTGGGTTAGAGTTCCAGCTCCACTCCCAGTCCCAGCGTCCTGCTAACGCAGACCTCAGGAGGCACCCGGTGATGGCTCAAGTAGTTGGGTCCCTGCCGCCTATAGGGGAGACCTGAATTGAGTTCCTGGCTCCCAGCTTTGGCCTGGCCCTGCCCCAGCTTTTATGAGCATTTGGGGAGTGAACTAGTGGATAGTAGATCTTTTTTTTTTTTTTTTTGACAGGCAGAGTGGACAGTGAGAGAGAGAGACAGAGAGAAAAGTCTTCCTTTGCCGTTGGTTCACCCTCCAATGGCCGCCATGGCTGGCGCACTGCGGCTGGCGCACTGCGGCTGGCGCACTGTGACGATCCGAAGAGGAGCCAGGTACCTCTCCTGGTCTCCCATGGGTGCAGGGCCCAAGCACTTGGGCCATCCTCCACTGCCTTCCCGGGCCACAGCAGAGAGCTGGCCTGGAAGAGGGGCAACCGGGAAAGAATCTGGCGCCCCGACCGGGACTAGAACCCGGTGTGCTGGCGCCGCTAGGTGGAGGATTAGCCTAGTGAGCCGCGGCAGCAGCCAGATAGTAGATCTTACTCTGTTTCTCAAATAAATAGTTAACTTATTTAAAAAGAGGCAAAATGTAAGTTTTAGGGTGCCATTAAAGACAGTAGAGAGAGAGGAAAAAATCAATCCCAGTATGTTTAAACTTAGGTTGAATGATAACTCTTATGTTTATAAAAATTAAAAATATCCTGGGCCAGCGCCGTGGCTGACTTGGTTAATCCTCCACCTGCAGTGCCGACATCCCATATGGGCACCAGGTTCTAGTCCTGGTTGCTCCTCTTCCAGGCCAGCTCTCTGCTGTGGCCTAGGAGTGCAGTGGAGGATGGCCCAAGTGCCTGGGCCCTTCACCCGCATGGGAGACCAGGAGGAAGCACCTTGCTCCTGGCTTCGGATCAGCGTAGCTCCGGCTGTAGTGGCCATTTGAGGAGTGAACCAAAGGAAGGAAGATCTTTCTGTCTGTCTCTCTCTCTCTCACTGTCAGTAACTCTACCTGTCAAATAAAAAATATCCTTACATAAAACGTAAAATAAGTTGATGAAAAGGTTTACATCAAAATTATATTTAATAGTTGAGACTACTAGCAATCTAGAGTGGGCTAATAAATTAAAATGACAAAGAAGAGAGAGAATCAAAGATGACCTGAGCTATCATCAGAACAGGTGGCTCCTCAATGTTGAGAACCTTAACTTGGACAGTTAGAGTTTGCATCACACTCCCTGATGCTGCTCAATGAGGAAATAGGTCGCTAAGTTCCAAAGTTGAATCTTGAATTTAATCTTTCTCCCCTTATGTTACATAGTTGCAAATGAATTGGTGATTTTTATCAGAAGTATCAACAGTGTACTGTGTATTCAGTGAGTGAGTCTGGGAATTGTGCAAAACAGACACACACAGTTAGTATCTAGATAAGGTGTGCCAGACAAGGACATAAGACTACTCAGCTTTCTCCATCAACAACCTCCCTCTGCACAGATGAGTTTAATATCACCCTTGAGTACTTACCTAATATCCAGGATGAAATGGCTAATTTCCATGAACTTCTTAAGTCTGTCCTGTCTCTGTCATTTTAAAGGTATTTAGTGTGTTGTACTGTTTTTGCTTTTATGATCTTCAGCGGGTTTAATATGATTTAAGATCCGTCCATTCACAGATGGTAAGGTGTACACTTTTCATGCGTGTCATATTTGCACATTTAAGAGTGTAGTGGTGCTCCACAACCTGTCTCTCCTCCCACCCATGCTGCCATCCTGTCCCCACCTTCCTTCCTTATTTTTTCTTTCAATTTTACAGTGATATGCATTCAGTTTTCTTTAAAATCACAAGTTTAGCTGTCTACTAAATAAAGAATTTGACAAGTAGTTAAGTAGAAAAACCACTGTTTCTTGAATATAGACAAGGCATGTAAACAATAATCAACTTTCAAGACAATGGCTTTCACTCATAGACATTACTTTTTCGTAATCTGTATATTAGTTACCACAAATCAGGAAAAACTTGTTATTTGTCTTTTTGGTACTGGATTATTTCACTAAGCATAATAGTTTCTAGTTGCATCCATTTTGTTACAAAAGACAAGGTTTCATTCTTTTTTACGGCTAAGTGGTTTTCCATATTCTATGTATAACATACTTTGTTTATCCAGTCATCAGTTAACAAACAACTGGGTTGAGTCCATATCTTAGTTATTGTGAATTAAGCTGCTTAATAAACATGGGGTACAGGTAACTTTTTCTTACACTGATTTCATTTCATTTGGGTAAATTCCCAGGAGTGGGATGGGTGGGTCATATGGTAGCTCTGTTTTCAGATTTCTAAGGAATTTCCATACTGTCTTCCTTAATGGTTATATGAATTTACATTCCCACTAACAGGGCATTGGGGTATCTTTTTCTCCACATCCTCACCAGTATTTGTTGTTTTATGATTTTTGAATGATAGCCTTTCTGACTGGAGTGAGGGAGACCTCTTTGTGGATTTTATTTGCATCTCACTGGTGACTAATCATCCTGAGTGTTTTTTTCATGTGTCTATTGGCCATTTGAATTTCATCCTTGAAAAAGGTCTGTTCGTGTCTTTTGCCCATTTCTTAACTGGATTGCTGGTTGTGTTGTTGTTGAGTTTCTTGAGCTTTTTAAGGGTCCTGGGCATATTCATCCTTTGTTGGTTGCATAGTTCACAAATATTTTCTCCTGTTCTGTCAGTTGCCTCCTCTCTGCTAAGTGTTTCGTTTGCAGTGCACAAGTTTCTTAGCTTATTGCAATCTCATTTGCCTATTTTTCTTTCATTGCCTGTGCTTCTGGGGCCTTTTCCAAGAAGATTTTACCTATGCCAATGCCTTACAGAGTCTCCTCGATGTTTTCCTTTAGTAATTTGATGGTGTCACTTCATAGATTTAGATCATTGATCCACTGTGAGTTTATATCTGTATAGGGTATATTAGGTATCTTGTTTCATAGTTCTGCATTCTTAGATGCAATTTTCCTGGCACCAATTGTTGAAGAGATGCCCTCACTCCAGGGATTGCTTTTACCTCCTTTGTTGAAGATTCGTTGGTTGTAGATGTGTGGATTGATTTCTGGGGATTCTATTCTGTTCCATTGGTCCACATATCTATTTTTGTGCCAGTACCAGGTTGTTTTGATTGTAACTGCCCTGCTGTATGTCTCAAAGTTTGGTATTGTGATGCCTCTAGCTTTGTTTTTGTTGATAAGGATTGCTTTAGCTATCTGGGGTCTCTTGTGTTTCCATATAAATTTTAGCATCATTTTTTCTAGGTCTGAGAAGAATGTCATTGGTTTTTGATTGGGATTGCATTTAATCTGTAAAGTGCTTTGGGTAGTATGGATATTTTGATACTATTAATTCTTCCAGTTCATGAATATGGAAGGTTTTTTCCATTTTTTCATGTCTTCTTCTATTTCTTTAATATTTTATAATTTTCATTGTAGAGCTCTTTCATATCCTTGATTAAATTTTTCCAAAGTGTTTAATTTTTTGTAGCTATTTTGAATGGTACAGATTTTACAAGTTCTTTCTCAGTCTTTCTCATTGTTTGTGTATACAAAGGCTGTTGATTTTTGTGTGTTTGTTATATCCTGCAACTTCACCAAACTGTCTGAGGAGCTCCAGTAGTCTCTGTGGAGTCTTCTGGTCTCCCTACATAGAGAATCATGTCATCTGCCAGCAGGGATAGCGTGACTCGTTCCTTTCCCGTTTGTATCCCTTTGATTTTTTTTTCTTCCCTAGTGACTCTGGCTAAAAATTCCAGACCTATACTGAATAGTAATGATGAAAGCGGCATCCTTGTCTTGTTCCAGATATTAATGGAAATGCTTCCAACTTTTCCCCATTCAATATGATGCTGGCTGTGGGTTTGTCATACATTGCCTTGATCCTGTTGAGGAGTGATCCTTCTATGCCCAATTTACTTAAGGTGTTTTTCATGAAAGGATATTCTGTTTTATCAAATGTTTTTCAGCATCTGTTGAGATATTCATATGGTTTTTATTCTTCAATTTGTTAATATGATGCATCACATTTATTGATTTGTGTGTGTTGAACCATCTCTCTACACCAGGTATAAATCCCATTTGGTCGGGGTAAATGATCTTTCTTTTGTTGGATTCAACATGCTGGTATTTTCTGAGGATTTTTGTGTCTGTGTTCATTAGGGATATTGGTTTATAGTTCTTTTTCTCTGTTGTATCTTTTTGTGGTTTTGGGATTCAGGTGATGCTGGCCTCATAGAAGCTCTTTGGCATGATTCCCTCCCTTTCATTTATTTTGAATCGTTTGAAAAGAATTGGAATTAGTTCTCCTTTAAGGGTTTGGTAGAATTCAGCAGTGAAGGCGTCTGGTCCTGGGCTTTTCTTTCATAGGCAGTGTGTCATCCAGGTTAGGAGCACTTTGAAGACAGGCAAGGGCAAAGCAAGAGGCAGTGTTTAATGACTATTCAAGATAATTATTTCTTTTAAAAAGGGACTAAACCTGGAGAGTAATGAATACTTCCTTTGTGCAAAAGTCATAATTTGAAAGTTGAAAAAATACACCTATAAGAAGTCTTTCATGTGTGAACGTGTGTGTAGTTGGCACACTCCTATAAGGTATGCTTGATGCTTGTGTTTTTGTGTACAATGTGTTGTACTCTTCAGAAAATTAACAGTGAAGAAAAGGAAGAGATAGGGCACTGCCCACAGCAAGTGGCCAGGAAAAGCAGAGCTTAAAGGTGGATCTGTACCCACAGGAGGTGGGATTGCTGTCTTAGTGCAGTGTATACGGATCCAGCAGAGGCCTCACGGTGCCAGGCACATTCTAACTGGCATGGAAAGTGGGGTTGGGGAACATCTAGGGTATGATAGCAGTGATTCTTCATCAAGGCACTGAGTTAGTTACCTACACATACTGGATATGGCATTAATACAAAAAGGTAATTTTTTAAAAAGTTTAGGGTATTTTAAGTGTCTAATAATCTGTTACTCTAATACCCTAATTGTGTCTAATACAGTGTGCATAAAATTCATAGTATACAAGCCTAATGTGGTATTCCTGGAACTCATTGTAAATGAAACCATAGATCAGCAGCTGCCTCGCAGGAGTGACAGGAGTTGCCTGGAACCCGTGTCTTCTCGGGTGGCTGGACCCTGGCACGTGACATTGTCATCCCTGTCACTGTAGGAAGGAAGGTGGTAGAAGTGGAAGTGAGTTTATGGAAGTACTCCATGTGTAGTGAGACTGGAGTAGACGTTCAGTGTTCTTTCTCATGTTCATCTTTGTGACACCCATGAGATGGGTGTTACGACCCTGTTTTGTAAGTGGAGAAGCCGAGGCATGGACAGGTGCTGAAATGCCTCAGGTTCCCCAGCTGCGGCTGACAGTACCAGCACTGGGTGCCAGAGCCCATGCTCTTTCCACTGCACTGCGCTGGCCTCGCTCAAAAAATGACAGCTGTCTCAAAGATGAGATGAAACGATTGTTTTCCCTATATTTTAAAGGTATGGTGTACTTTTTTTTTTTAAAGCTAAATATATCGGAAGGCTAACAGTAGAGTCATACAATTTCCAGACTGATTTAAGAGAACAAGATTAAGCTGAATTTCATTTCAAAAAATAAAATTTTCTGTTTCTTGCCTTAAGAGATCATTGCATTTTTAAACATTATAAACATACTTTGAGTCTGGAAAAGTGTATGGGCTGGAAAGAGATGGGGTGACTGTCCTTATAAACTTGAAAGCAAGTGATACTGTATTGTGCTTGGTGAAAGGGGTTAGCAGGAGCCAGTCTTCCACTGTACGAGAGCTGAAGAGTCTTTGCACCAGTGGCGTGTCGGGGAGGTTGCAGACAATTGGTATCTTTTTGCAGAATGAATGAACATCTTCCGAGGTGAGCATCCGTGGTATGGTCCGGGGCAGGTGGCACATTCCAGGTTCTCTCTACTTTGAAATACCAGAGCATATCTTCATAAAATACCCAAGCCATGATGTTTTTGTTTCATTTTATGCTTCTTGAAGATAAACTTCAATGCCAGGAAAAAAGGAACCAAATGCATATGTATTTTTTTCCAGTGCTCAGCTTCCTGTGGGAAAGGTATAAAGCACCGTGATGTGCTTTGCGTTCACCAGTTCCAAGGGAAAGTGGGAGAAAAATACTGCAGTCACCTGCCCAAACCTCGAACCCACAAAGCCTGCAGGTCTCCTAGATGCCCTTCATGGAAAGCCAATAGGTGGAAGGAGGTATGTAGTGCATTTCACAGGTACGGGGTGATTTTTGCATTTCCATAGAAAATCTTAATTTGCTCATCGTGTTTTTGATCACCTTGGGAGTTTTACTTGTTTAAAATATACTTTAGCCTGTTTTCACTTTTTTGTACTGTGTTCAAAGTTGCAAATCTACAGAATTAACACATTTCCTAAGTTTCTAGTTTACCCATAAAGTAGTTGTTTGGTTTTGTGTGTGTGTAAATTTTATGAGAAAGTCCATTGCTGAGTGCTAGGAGGGCTGGCAGTCATGATACTGTTGTTGTAAGGTATGTGTGACGATGCCTCTTCTACTGCCTTATTTCACTGCTGAAATCTTGGACTGAGCTATGGCTGAGTCCTGGGGAATGGACTGTGGGCCTGAGGCTGAGAGTGAGGGCGATGTCCAAGCCAGGCAGTCTCAGCAGGGCTAAGGCATGGAGCACAAAGACGAAGTGAAAATGAAACTGGTGAACAAATGAGAACTCGCCACAGAAGGGTGATGGACACCTGCCCTGGTATGCTCTTGGAAGGGAGCTCAGGGCTGCCCTGTGGGGGGCCGGCAGATGCTAGAGGCCCTCGCTAAAACAGCAGCTTGGTTAACAGAGAGCAGGCCAGCCCGTCAGTGCAGTGAGAAGTGGAAACTGGAGTCATTTCCTAAGGCCTGATGTCCTCGGGGCTGGGCTCTCAACACAGGACCACAGGACCTGTGTTAAAGAGGCTGCCCCCAAAGGGGAAAGGTGGCTGGACCTGTCTGACCCACCAGATGTTGAAGTCATGGCTCCTGTGCCACGAGAGAGAGAGGGGTCTAGAGCTAGAGTCAGTGGGTCCCCTACCTAAGGCATTATCAGTCACTCTGGGCTCAGCACAAGGCCCCGCCCTGCATCGCTCATCACTGATACGGAGTAAACAGCTCCCAAACTGATCGTCAGGCTCAAAGTCAAGGTTCTTGGTTGGAGAGTCAGCCTCCGCCAGGTTTGAGGGTCCTGAGATTCAAGGCTAATATTTGACCAGGACCTACCACATCTCTGGTTTTCACCCACAAAACAGAGGCCACCAGGGGCCTTTGCCTCTGCATTAAGTTTTGATCAAGTAAATAAATTATTTTTCAAGCTTTAGCGGAGGCCATGATCTAAAGATCTCATTGGCCTGCCGTGTGGAGAGAACATCTTTAACACAAAGCTGTTGCTCAAGGAGACACTGGACCCACCCAGCTCCATTTCCTTTGCCCCATAGCTTGTCACTCAGCAGTTTCTCTCAGTTCTCCTACATAGCTCTTTAATCCAACCAAAAAAAAATTACTTACTTACTTGGAAATGCAGAGTCACAGAGAAAGGGAGAGAGACAGAGATCTTTCATCTGTTCACTCATTTCCCAAGTGGCCCCAGCATCTGGGGCTGGGCCAGGCTGAAGCCAGCAGCCTGGACCTTCATTCAGGTCTTAGCAGGGAGCTGAACAGGAAGTGGAGGAGCCGGGACTTGAACCAGCACCCATATAGGATGCCAGCATTGTAGGCAGCCACTGTGCCACAACAATGATCTTGTAAGTAGCTCTTGAATCTCCATTGCAGCCACACAATATAGTTCAAGAGTTCATCATGGTCTGTCCCCGGGCCTACAATGGCCTCCCTGTGTATGGCATGGCCACTATTTCTTGGCATAGAGTGCAAGCCCTAAAAGAACTCAATGTCTTCCACCACTCGGTATTGTCTCTAAGGGGTAGGTCTAAGCCCTCACCCATCCCAACTGTTTCAGAGTCATCTCAGGCCACCCTCTTTTCCTCCAGACTAGTTGGAGGCATTGCTATAGAATCCCAAAACCTAGGTCCACTTGCCTGATGCACAGAAAGCCAATCACTGACATCAGAGTGGTGGAAGGAAGTAGGTGTGTGCAAAGCACAGAGCAAGGAGCCAGGCAGCCATCGCTTGGTTCCTGGCATCCCCATGGGGTTAGAGCTGAAGATTCTTACAGATTGAAATTGGGCCTGAGAGCTGCATGACCAGCTCCTGTCCAAGTTCCTGGCTGGTCAGTGGTGCTCGTGGCCTTCCTTTGATTGGTCAGTGAGTTTTGATGATGGCTGGGTGGGCTTCAGTTGGTCTGAGGGATTACAGGCAGGTGGTAGTTAGATTCTGCCCCAGACCTGGAATTTTCCTGAGCAAAACGCCCCTGGACAATGCTGGCCATCCAAGTTTTATCTGTTGGAAAAACAGATGAAGGCTTGAGCCTTGTAGGGCCAGTCATATGCTACCTGGATTCAGCGAATTCTTGTGATCGGTGGTTAAACCTGCGGGACAGACCAGGACGCCTACATTAAGGACTTTAATATAGGAGTTCAGGCCTCTCTAGGAGACCCTGGGTGTCTTTTTGACAAAGCACGCACTTCGTAGGACTTGGAAGAGCATGAGGCAGTTGCAGGACTCAGTATCTTTCAAGCTGTTAAACTGGTTCTGCTGCGGCTTTGCTTGCTGTGGGGCACTGTTTTCGCTAGTCCAAGGTGTGGCAGAGTAGCGCAATGTAGCTTCTCCAAGAGCGTGAAACCCTGGAAAGGCCTGAGGTCGCTGATCCACCCCGTGTGCAGCAGGAAGCTCCCGAGTCCCCGGGGCCACCGCTTCACCCGTGGCCACTGAGGACTCGGCGGCTGCAGCTCCTGGCTGTATTCAGGAGGGGGAATCTCACCCCTGACGTCCAGCCCCACACCAGCGAACCTGTCATCAGTGCTAGCAGACGGCCGTGGCTCATCATGGACGTGAAATTATGCAAGATCCACCCACAGCACGTGCTGCTGGGGGCTCCCAGAGGCCGATGTGAGTATTCAAGGCGATGAAAGACACGGACGCCTTTGTCCGGAGTCCACTTTCCGCCCTCTACTGCCTCTCCTTGTCATAGAAGCTTGCGTCATTCACCCACACAGACAGCAAGTCCCGGGCAGAAACAAATGCCCACTTGTGCTGCGTTGGCTTGGGGTGCGTTCTGTGAAAAGCGCCCATGTGAGGGAACAATCGCAGGCTGTCGCTGCACTGCAGATGGTCAGGAGGCCGCAGAGTGCAGTTTCCGAGGTCGTTACTGGACCCTCAGGGGGTGCTGCTTTACAGTGTTGGCTTAGCGGCACCACTCGCTGTGACAGCTTTTCACGCGATTGCTGTTTACCTGGGGCCTCCAGTGAGGAGAATCCTTCCGTACGGGGACCCCAGGCGTGCTCCTTTGAATTCTGCAGGACACCCTTCCTTCGGTAGTGGGCCTTTTTTTTTTCCCTTTTTAATGAAAGCATTTAGCAGTCACCTTAATGAAGGCTGCTAGACAGGAACTAAGACTGCTGTCCAAGGCCATTTGTCTTCTGTACCCAGATGTAGCTCTTTAAAGGCGAATTAAATCCTTGAGTCATTCAAAAAGAAAAAAACCCTACTCCCCACCCTCCAATTTCCTGGAGGCGGGAGAGGCCTTTTTCTCTTATCTGCCTGGGATTCAGCTTCGCTTGGAAGCCCACCTTTCTAAGGCTCCTGTGACGCCAGCTCCGGGCTGTCTCAGGTCCCTTCTTGGTGGGGAGGTGCTGTCCCAGGGCAGGCTGTGCTCAAGAAGAGGGACGGCTCTGAACTCAGCTCCCTTGAGGCAGGCACACTTGCTGGACAGCTTGGAAAGAGTTCTGGAGAATCTCCTTCAACCCTGTTCGACCTAGCACCAGGTGAAATTGGCCACTGGCTTGGGCCCCTTCTCTGAGACATTTTATTTTTCATATTTTAAGATCAGAGCTAGGACAACACTCCCAGATCCCACAGATCGAGTGCCCAGTGCCCCCTCCCAAGGTCTCTAACTTGAATTTTAAAAATTGCAATGATATGCTCGATGCCAGATGTCCAAGTGATTTTATGTTTCTGAGATTCCAAACTTTCTGTATTTCCAAAATACATGTATTTCAAAAATACATAGTTCTATATTTTCAAAATTTCCAGCACATTCGAGAGTAATTCAAAAGTTCACGGAAAATGACATTAAACTATCCATTTATTTTGATATAAAAAAGTTTTGAAATCATGCATTGTTTCTTAAAGGTCATTTTCCATGACCTTTTTGAAGATGACTCCTGCAGGTGTATTTTTATGATTAAATATAGAGTAAATCTTAATCTTTTTAAGTCCCAAACGCCCCCAGCCAAAACACACAGTGTCTCTCCCACAGGGGCTCTGAGTCTTGGGGTGGGGAGTGTCTTCTGGCTGGGACTGACTGAACTTCCCTCTTTTCCCACCGGTGAGAATCTGGTGTTGTTCAAGTGTAGAAATTGCTCGGGGAGAGCTCAGAGGGTGTAAAGAGAAGGCAGACACACACAAACCCTGGTGTATGCCGGCATTCGGAGGGTGAACAGAGGAGGGGAGGCAGCTGGTGCTTCGAGAGAAAACAGTTGAAGAAGCGGAAAACACCTGGAACTGGAAGGGATTTCAGCCACAGAGGCCACAGTGGCTCAGCTCAGTGTGCAGCCCCGGGGGCTGGCGCGATCAGGGAGAAACTCTGACAACTTTCTGTCGGATTTGCCGATGACATTATGATGACATGAGTCTAAGGGATGTTTGATTTAAGTAACCAGTTCTTCCTCAGATCCAAGGCCTTGTCTTGAAGACACCAAGAAGCAGGAGTTACTTTGTCCTCCACGCGGTGGTCCATACTGACTTTCTCCCGTTAGGGACTGGGGCCACACCAAGGGTGTAGCAGCTCCTCATAGCCTCAGCGGATATTTTCTCTAAAGACGTGATCTGAGCGAAGGACCAATCAGTGTGCCTTACTGACTTGTAGGAAATGATGTTTGATAGAATTTGATGATTTAGGGGCTAGCGCTGTGGCGCAGCGGGTTAACGCCCTGGCCTGAAGTGCCGGCATCCCATATGGGTGCTGGTTCAAGGCCCAGCTGCTCCACTTCCTGTCCAGCTCTCTGCTGTGGCCTGGGAAAGCAGTAGAAGATGGCTCAAGTCCTTGGGCCCCTGCACCCATGTGGGAGCATCCTATGTGGGCACTGGTTTGTGGCCTGGCTGCTCCACTTCCTGTTCTGCTCTCTGCTATGGCCTGGGAAAGCAGTGGAGGATGGCCCAAGTCCTTGGGTACCTGCACCCATGTGGGAGACCCAGAGGAAGCTCCTGGCTCCTGGCTTCGGATCGCCGCAGCTCTGCCTATTGCAGCCATCTGGGGAGTGAACCAGTGGATGGAAGACCTCTCTCTCTCTCTCTCTCTCTCTCTGCCTCTCTGCCTCTCTGCCTCTCTGCCTCTCTGCCTCTCCTCTCTGTGTAGCTCTGACTTTCAAGTAAAATAAATAAATATTTTTTAAAAATTTGATGGTTTAATGTTTGTAAATCAGTTTTGCCAAAAAAATTATTTTGAGGTTTAGAGGCAGAATGTTTATATTCTGCAGCTATTTCTGCAGAGTCCAGGAGCTTACTCTGTAGAGTGACCGTTTTCACAAGAGGTTGAGACGAGCTCAGCCCCTGGCGGAAGCCGTGTTCCGCGTGGAGTCCGCACTGCGTCGCTGTGGTCTCCTTCCCTAGAGCTGTGCGCTTTGTGAGGGCCCCCAGCAGGCTGGCCCAGTCCAGCTGCTGAGGAGTGGCTTGGGGTCAGTGTGAGCGATGGAGATGGGTGCACACCCCTCGTAAGGAGGAGAGAAATCCTCTGTGAAATGCTGGCCGCTGCTTCCACCCACAAGGTAGAAAACGTCAACTGTCAGTGACTTAGGAGTAAAAATTCTGCTCTGGTTGATAAGAGGAATTTGAGACTCCTGCGTAAGCTAAGTTCTTAGTGTTTGTGTGATAAAAATTGTTTCCTTTTATGAGAAAACTATATTTTACAGAAACATATTTATTGTTGTTTAAAAAAAAAAAGGAGATTCAGGGGCTGGTGTTGTGGCATAAGGGTTAGGCCGCCACCTGCGATGCTGGCATCTGATATGGGCACTGGTTCCAGTCCCAGCTGCTATACTTCCAATCCAACTCCCTGCTAATGTGCCTGGGAAAGCAGCTCTGGCCTTCTGGCTTCAGCCTGGCCCAGCCTGGCCTTTGTGGCCATTTGGGGAGTGAACCAGCAGATAGAAAATCTCACTCTCTGTCTCTGTAACTGTGTCTTTGAAATAGATAAAATAACTTTTTTAAAGGAGATTCAGGTAGTAACTCTTCATTTTGTTGTTTTGTTTTCTTTTTTAAAGGAGATTCAGGTGGTGGGTTTTGCACAGTGGTTGTCATTGCTTGGGATTTTCACATCCCATGTCAGGGTGCCTGGTTTGACTCCTGGCTACGATGCTTCCAATCCAGCTACCTGATAATGCACACCCTGGGAGGCAATAGGTGATGACTCAAGTACTTGGGTCCCTGCCACCCATGTGAGGAACTCTAACTGATTTCCTGGATCATAACTCCAGCCTGGTCCAGCCGTAACTTTTGCAGGTCTCTGGGGAGTGAACCAGCAGGTGGAAGATCTCTGTCTATCTGTCTATGTCTCTCTTTGTCTGTCATTCAAATAAAATGAAAAATAAATAGTAATAATAAAGGAAGTTCATTACCCTGGGGTTCATGTTGACACAGAGAACTTGAAGGTGAACCTAGTATTTCGCCCAAATCATATCACTGTTGGGAATTCTGATGGGTCCAAAAATGGTATTACTCAGTTACTGAATTACTGAATTACCTCCAGCCCCTTCTGGAATAGCAAGGAATGTAGTGAGCCAAACTCACAGATGACTCATCATCCCTAGACAAGCTCTGCGCTTCATTGCTGTTGGCAGGTGTCGGCCCCGGGTTGTGGTCAAGCTCTGTGTTACAGTTTTGCTGCTTACTTGTGGAACACCTGACACCGCAGAGGTGAGAGTTTGCCGAGTCCACGCCACCCTCAGGAGACAGCGCAGTGAGAGCTCAGTTTGGACTCAGAACCCGGTTACTTCTCAGCCTTCATCGCGGCTCTGACTTGACGATTTGTCCCCCTGAAACTCCTGGGTTGAAATCCTAACCTCATGGCGATGACTGGGAAGTAGGGGTACTGGGAGGTGATTAGGCCATGAGGTTGAGCCCTCGTGACTGCAACCAGTGCCCTTATAAGAGACTCCAGAGAGTGATCTTGTCCCTTCCTCCTTGGGAGAATGCCGAGAGAAGGCAGTCGTCTGTGACCAGGAAGCAGGTCCTCACCGACACTGGTTCCACTGGTGCCTGGATTTGGGACTGAAACACGTATCTGTTGTTTGTTAGCTGCACAGGTTAAGCCAAAGGTAATGAGCCAAGACAGATAACTGGTCCTGCGGTGGGACCCTGCCTTAACCAATACCCAAGATGGGAAAGCAATATGCAGCCTGGGTACTGGGTGGAGGCTCAGTAGGTTCTCAGGTGAGTGCTGGGAAAAGCCTCCGTTGCTCTGTGTGGATGGTGAAGGGTGATCATGGCGGAAGCCCAGCTAGAAGGGAAGAGCCTGGAGCTTGGTGAGTGCTTGAGTAACAGCAAGCAGGTCGTAGATCTGAGGACAGCAAAGTGCATTCAGAGAAGTCACCGACAGTTCGCTGGGCCGTGGAGGAAAGGCCACCACTGTTCCAGTGGCAGAGGCTCTGACCACTCTCTGCTCGTGTCCCAGTATTGTGCTGGGTGTAGAGCTTGTGAGTCATGACTTTGGACGTTTGGCTGAGAAGATCTCCAAGCAAAGCCGTGAGTTGCAGCTTGGCTTAACTTGACTGTTTATGATAGAATATGAAAACAAAGAAATGACTTAACGGTAGAATTGTTAGTCAAAGGGGAATTAGAATTTAAAAACTTAGAATATGCTCATGCTATCCATATTTGAAAAAGGGAGAAGGCTCACTCAGAGAGAACCTAAAGTGTGTGGCTAAATTCGGTAAGATCGAGTTGGATCAGCCGCTGCAGTCAAATCTGTGGCCTGTTCATCAAGGCGGAGGAGGGATTAGACAGCCATCTAAATCCACAAGCCATGACCTGTTGCCCAGGACAATGGAAAAAAGACCCCTACACTGTTTCAGAGATCATCAGAGCTCGCCTCACAGGCCCAGAACTGCAAGGACCAAGTGCGGGAAAAGGCCCCAGCTGCCTGCTGCCACCTCCTCTTATGGGTCTACCCTCTCTGCTCTAGGGTGGTGCTCCTCTGCTAACCCAGGTGTGGCTTCAGTGGGCCCAGGGGTGGTGGTGTGGACTGCAGAGGCTGCCACTCCTGAGTGCTGACTTTGGTAGCATCCACATGGTGCTGGCACACACAGCTCAGGAGCCCTAATGATGTGGCCACCATCAAGATGCTACAGGATGAGCCTGCCCTGGGCCTGGGCGGCAGGGCTGTCTGGAGCTTGGGGGGCCCTGTCACCACCCAACTATGTCCCTTAGGTGAGAGTTGAGTCAAAAGTATCTCCAAGGCTTAAGATTTAATTTTATTTTAAAGATTCTATTTATTTATTTGAGAGAGAGAGTTACAGACAGTGAGAGGGAGAGACAGAGAGAAAGGTCTTCCTTCCGTTAGTTCACTCTCCAGGTGGCTGCAATGACCAGAGCTGCACCGATCCAGAGCCAGGAGCAAGGTGTTTCTTCCTGGTCTCCAAGCACTTGAGCCATCTTCCACTGCCCTCCCTGGTCACAGCAGAGAGCTGGATTGGAAGAGGAGCAACTAGGACTAGAACCCGGCACCCATATGGGATACCGGCGCTGCAGGTGGAAGATTAACCTGCGCCATGGCGCTGGTCCCAGATTTAATTTTGTTTGCCCTGTTGGGTTTTGGCCTTCCTAGAGACCTGTCCCCCCCACCCTTGTCACCGTGATTTCTCCCTTTTCACTGTGATTTCTTCCTTTCACGATGGGAATGTCTACCCCATACCTGCTCCTCCATTGTCTGCAAGCAAATAAATTGGACAAGTTCACAGCTGGAGGAAATTGGCCTTAGGCTGATTGTACCTAGAATCTTAACCACATCTGACATCTGACTTAATTGCTATTTAGATGAAATTCTGGACTTTAGACTTTTGAGTTGATGCTGGAATGAGTGGCAAATGGGATGGAGTAAATATATTTGTCCTATGAGGAGGTTAGGGATTGTGGAGGGGAGCAGGGGCAGAATTCCATAGTGGAAGATTTTTTGTTGCCCTGAAATACATATGTGGAAATTCTAACTTTGACAGGATGGCATTAGGAGCTGAGGCTTTGGGAGGTGATTATCTCATGAACCTGGAGCCCTCATGGTTGGGATGAGTGTCCTTAACAAAGAGCCGGGAGAGCCGCCTTGTCCCTTTTACCTGCGAGGACACAGCAAGAAGGTGCCTTCCAGTACCCAGAGAGTGGGCCCTCCAACACACCAAGTCTGCCTGTGCCTTCATCTTGGAGCTCCCAGCTCCACAACCTTGACCTTGGGGAATGACTCTCTGTAGTTTATGAATCAGCGGGATCATGCTTTTGTGCTACAGTGACCTGAATGGATTAAGACAAGCACTCTGGGTGCTGGTGTTATGTAGAAGATTAAGCCTCTGCCTGCAGTGCTGGCATCCCATACGGGCACCAGTTCAAGTCCAAGCTGCTCTACTTCTGATCCAGCTCTCTGCTAATGCACTTGGGAAAGCAGCAGATGATGGCCAAATGAAGGATGGGGATGGCTCATGCAGAAGACCTGGAAGAAGTCCTGGCCTTTGTAGTCGCTTCAAGAGTGAACCAGCGGAGGGAGGACCCCTCTCTCTCTCTCTGTAACTCTGCCTTTCAAATAAATTAAATACACACACACACACACACACACACACACACACACACATAGACAAGCACTACCTGAAGGCATCACCTCGGGCAGTGAGTGAACCTCCTGGACTCTCGGGGTCCCCAGCCATGGTGCTTCCTGTCTAGAGCTGTTGTCAGCAGTGAATGTGTGGGAAGTGTCCTGGGAAGCTTGATAGACCATCCACAATGTTCGTCATATAGATAAGAAAAATAGGCCTGGAGAATTCAAGTCAAGTCAAAGTTTACAGTCTACACAATAATCTTAAACTCCTATCCACTGAAAGATAGTGATGGGCCAACGAATCAGCCAACACTCAGAACGCTAACAGGTGCCCAGCATGGGAGGTCTTGCAAGTAGGAAGATGGATGCAACAGAATCTGGGACATGTTTGAGGAAGATAATGTAAATGGTGTACACATTTAAATCAAATTTTAAGGCAATGAAGCAGTGTAGTTTGATTCATTTGTGGCAGTTTTTGTAGACATTAACTATGTTTAAGTCAGAAGAGAGCGATGGATCGGGGTGAAGTCTTGTATAACAAGGTCATAGTTTCTATAAGTCTTGAGATAACTTACGCCAAATAAAGAAGATCTATTTATATATCTTCAGTGGAAGATCCAGATATGACAATGGTAGAACTGCTTACCGCACTTCTTTCCAACTAATGCATGATACAATAATGCCAGAAGTAAGAAAACACGAAGGGCTATGCTTTGCCGTTTTGGTGTGGTTTGGTGCTGAACTCCTGTGGGCTCCTTTGCAGTGCTCTGCGACCTGTGGCTCTGGAGTCCAGCGAAGGGATGTGTTCTGCAGGCTGCGAGGTGAGGGCCCGGTGCCTGCGGAGAGGTGTGACCCGTCCAGCCGGCCCTATTCTCACAGGCAGTGTTGGCGTCAGGATTGCGCGCAGTACCGGTGGACGGCAGAAGAGTGGCTGCGTGTGAGTACTGACCCTAAGCCTTCAGACACTGCATGTCGGAATGCATTGTTCACTTTGTCCTGCATTTCCAGTGTTCACCATCATGCAAGAAGAAAGAGACCTATCGGGTGGTGAAATGCGCTGATGTGCAGGGCGTCCCAGTGAGCGACAGTCTCTGTGACCCTGCGACGAGACCTCTGTCTGTCCAGAAGTGCAAGAACCCTCTCTGCAAGTATGTCGTGGTAACAGGTGACTCCTCACAGGTAAGGCAAAGAGACGAAGGTGGGGGTGTTCACTCCTATGTGAGACACTTGGTCAGACATTTGAGCCGGTTGACACTGTGCATAAAATCCAAGCCTGGGACAGATGCTGGGTAGGCTTGTCACCGAGGAATGAAGCCGCTGAGAGTTGGATGGTGCTAACAGAGGAACAACCGCAGGTCTTCTAAACTCTAGTGCAAGTCCCAAGGGTCAGTTGGAGCCAACTGTGAAACCAACCACTGGAAAAGTGTGGGAAACAGGCCTTGTGTGGTTGCCCACGATTTAAAAACAGCTTTATTGAGGTACACTTGACATAGAATAAACTGCATATATCTAAAGTGTACTGCTTAGTACGTTGTGCATGTATTTGTCTGAAAAACCATTGTCCTATCCCAAATGAAGAGCATCTCCATTCTCCCTGCAAATGTCCTTGTGCTATTTTGTAACCATAACCCTTCCTGCCCACACCACAGTTAACCTCATCTGCTTTCTGTGTTAGTGGTCTGTCCCTGTGTCCTTTTACATTTTATGTAATTGCAATCAATGCACTGCACTTGTTTTGACTATATACCAGGCATTTGGAGATTCAGTCAGGTTGCAGTCTGTGTCAACAGTTTGTTCCTTCTTTCTTGTTGGATAATATTCCACTAAGTGGATGCCTTTGGGTCCACTCCTGTTTCCTTTTCCTGTGTGGGGTCTGCCTTTAATCTTCCTCCACTCTGCTTTTCATCTCGTTCATTATCATTTTCATCTTTAGAGGTTTGACTACAGCTTTTATTCATTAATTTATTTTTACTTTTGCTTGAAAAGCAGAGATACAGGTAGACAGAGATACATGGAAAGAGATCTTCCATCTTATGCTTCACTCCCCAAATGCCTATAACAGGTAGGGTTGTGCCAGGCTGCAGCCGGGTGCCTGGCACCCAAACTAGGGTTCCCACATGGGCGTCAGGGACCCAAGCACTTGATCCATCACCTGCTGCCATCCCAGGCAGCGTCTCAACTTTTGGCTTTTTGAGATATGTATTCCCTTACTCTACTTAACTTTGTAAACCCATAAAATGTAGTTATTAATAACATTTTAGTATCCTGATCAACTGACATCTGAATGTGTTTACACTTTGGAGAATTTCAGTGTATTCCCAAGTTCGTGCAGCCCTCACCGTGACCCAGTTCCAGAACACAGCATCACTCCTCGTCTCTCCCCACCCTTCTCCCCTGCGTCACTCACAGCTGCCACTCTGCTTTCTCTGTGAACTTGCCTACTCTGGACATGTCCTGTAAATGGACTAGTAAAACACGCGGTCTTTGGTGTCCGCCTCTTCCGCTGAGCTCGATGTTATAGCGCACACCAGCACTTCTTCCTCTGCACGACTCAATCACATCCCGTTGTGCACTTGGATAACTAATTAATCAGCTGATGATCTTTCAGAACGATTCACTTTTTACTGTGGTGGGGGACACTGCCAAGGAAAGTTGTACACAAGTTTTTGTGAGGAGGTGTTGTCCGCTCTTTCAGACGTGGCACCTAACAGTGGAGTTGCTGATATTACATTAACTCCACATTTGATTGCTGAGTAACTGCCCAAGTGTTATCCGTAGTTGCTGTACCATTCCATTTTCGCTCTTGTCAGTGGTGATAAAGGTTCCGATTTCTCCACGTCAACAGAAGCATTTTTTATAGTCTATCCTTGTTAATGCAGTCATCCTAATGTGTGTGAAATGGTATCTCCCTTGGTGTTGGAATTCGATTTCTCTGATAACTAATGAAGGTAAGCATTATTTTATGTACATTTTGGCTGTTGGTAAATCTTTGGATAATATATATCCAACCAATTTTCAAAACTGAGTGACTTTTTTATTACTAGGTCATAAAGATTTTTTTCCCAACTTTTGGCTACCAACTTTTATCAGTTACTTGTTTTGCAAGTATTTTCTCCCATTCTGCTGGTTACCTTTTCACTTTCCGGGTAGTACCCTTTGAAACACAAATGCTTTTAGTTTGACACAACCAAATCTATCTTGTTGTTCATTGTAAAGTATCACATCTAAGAAACTGTTGCCTGTTCTGTGAGAATAAAAATTTACATCCCTGATTTCTTCTATGACTGTCTTTTTAGCCAACACATTTAAGCTTTTGATATATTTTAACATTTTACATAGAATGCTGTACATCTAATTTTATCCTTTTGTATGTGTCTGTGCAGTTGTAGAGAAAATGATTTTTCCCACATTGCGTCCCTTCAGCAGCTCGTCAAGAATCAGTGGCCATAAATGCTTTAGTGGATCTGTGTACTTGCCCTTGAGTCATTCTCACGTAGTTCTGGCTATGTGGTTTTGGAAGAAGTTTGATTTGAGAAGCATGAGTAAACCGACTTTATTCTTCCTTCTCCAGGTTATCTATCTGTTCTCATTGCCTGCATTTCTATGTAAATTTTAGGACTGATTGTTCAGATTCTGTGTAAGAGCTAGCTGTGATTGTGTTAAAGATTGCAGAGAATCTTGATTAATTCAGGGAATATTCCTGTTCTAAAATTGTCTCCCAATTCATGAACAGGGACTATCTTTATATTTAGTTAGGTCTTATTTAATTTATTTCAAGACTGCTTCATAGTTTTTAGTTTAATATCTTATACTTTTGTTAGATTTCTTCCTAAATATTTTATTATTTTTTATGGGCTGTAGGTGGATTTATCCTTTTAATTTCATTATCTGATTGTCCATTGCTCTTTTATAGATTTTTGAATATTCATCATGTTTATTGTATCTAATTATGTGTGTGTATAGTGGGGTTTTCTACATACAACACTATGTGATTTGCAAATAGAAATAATTTTACTTTTTCCTTTAAATATGGATGATTTTCTTTATTTTTCTTGCCTAATTTCCCTGATGGAAAGTCCAAGACAACATTGAATAGAAGTGGTGAGAAGAGGCATCCTAGCTTTGTCCCTACACCCTGTAGGAGTTTTCACAATTAAGTATGTAGACTACAGATATTTTGCAGATTCTCTTTATCAGGTTGAAGAAGTGTCCCTCTGATCATGTTTCAGTGTTTATAACATGAAAATGTATTGGAATTTGTGACAGGCTTTTTCTGCAGCTATTGAGATGATTGTGTGTTTTTTGTCTATTATCCTATTAGTATAATGTATTACATTGACTTATTTCCATATATTGAAACATTCTACATTCATAGAATAAATCTCACTTAGTAATGATATGTAGTCTTTTTAAAATTTTAATTTGTATTTATTTTTAAAAGATTTATTTATGTATTTGAAAGTTAGTTACACACAGAGAGAAGGAGAGGCAGAGAGAAAGAGAGGTCCTCCATCCACTGGTTCATTCCCCAAAAGGCTACCATAGCCAGAGATGAGCCGATCCAAAGCCAGGATGCAGGAGCTTCTTTGGGGTCTCCCACACGGTGCAGGGTCCCAAGGATTTGGATCATCTTCTGCTGCTTTCCCAGGCCATAGTAGAGAGCTGAATTGGAAGTGGAGCAGCTGGGACTTGAACCGGTGCCCATATGAGATGCCAGCACTATAGGTGATGGCTTTATCTGCTATGCCACAGTGCCAGCTCCACTCTGCGTCTTCATGGGCGTCACCTGTCTGGGAATTTTTTTTATATCTTTTCCTCTCAAAGAAACCCTTTATTTAATGAGTACAAACTTCATAAGTACAACTTTACGAATATAGTGATTCTTCCCACCATACCTGCCCTCCTACCCCCACTCTTACTTCATCTCCTCCTCCCTCTCCCATTCTCCATTAAGATTCATTTTCAATTAACTTTATACACAGAAGACCAACTAAACAAGATTTCAACAATTTGAACACACACACACAAATTGTTTGAGAACAAGTTTTACAGTTAATTCCCATAATACAACTCATTGAGGACAGAAGTCCTGCATGGGAAGTAAGTGCACAGTGACTCCTGTTGTTAATTTAGCACTTAACACTCTTATGTATGATGTCAGTGACCACCCGAGGCTCTTGTCATGAGCTTCCAAGGCTGTGGAAGCTTTTTGAGTCCACAATCTCTGTCAGTATTTAGGCAGGGCCATAAGCAAAGTGGAAGTTCTCTCCTCCCTTCAAAGAAAAAAACATCCTTCTCTGATGGCCACTTCTTTCCACTGGGGTCTCTCTGACAGAAATCCTTCATGTAGTACATTTTTTTTGTCACAGTGTCTTGGCTTTCCATTCCTGAAATGCTCTCATGACTTAACAGCTGATTCTGAGGTCAGAGTGCTATTTAAAGTGATTGTCATTCTATGAATTGGCTATGTGGACTACTTCACGTGTTGGAATATTCTCTCCTTTCTAATTCTATTATTATTATGAAACACTTGATCTTATTTATAGGATCCCTTTAACACTTAATCCTATCTATATGATCACTTTAACATTTAACATGGTCCCTTTAATACTTAAGATGGAATTTTTATCACCCAGCTTAATGGGATTGGGGATCCCATAGCAAGTTTTTAAACTGTACTCTTAGAAGTCCATCGGAATGTATAAAGAACTTTACAGCTCTACAGTTACAAATTTCCTCCTCCCTCTTTTATTCCCGCTCTTATTTTTTACTGAGATCTATTTCATGCTATTTTATACACGATTAACAAATATTTCATCTTTATACACAATTAACTATGAAAAGTAAAGACTTCAACAAATAGTATTAAGAGGAAAAAAAAACTGTTCAACAGTCAAGACAAGGGCTATTCAAGACTTTGCTGCTCAAAGTGGCAATTTCACAGAACAGGGAGAAAATATGGTATTTGTGCCTTTGGGACTGGCTTATTTCACTAAGTATGATGTTTCCCGATTCACCCATTTTGTTGCAAATGACTGGATTTCCTTTTTATTTTTAATGCTGTGTAGTATTCCACAGAGTACATATCCCCTAATATCTTTATCCAGTCTTCAGTTGACGGGCATTTAATTTGATTCCATGTCTTAGTTATTGTGAATTAAGCTGCAATAAACATGGGTGTGCAGCTGATTTCATTTCCCTCGGGTAAATTCTGAGGAGTGGGATGGCTGGGTCATATGGTAGGTCTATATTCAGATTTCTGAGATATCTCCAAACTGTCTTCCATGGTGGTTTTACCAGTTTACATTCCCACCAACAGTGGATTACAGTAAGCTTTTTCCCCACATCCTTGCCAGCATTTGTTGGTTGTTGATTTCTGTGTGAAAGCCATTCTAACTAGGGTAAGGTGAAACCTCACTGTGGTTTTGATTTGCATTTCCACGATGGCTAGCGATTCTGAACATTTTTTTCATGTTTCTGTTGGCCTTTTGGATTTCTCCTTTTGAAAAATGTTTAAGTCCTTTGCCCATATCTAAAATGGTTGTTTGTTTTATTGTTGTGGAGTTTCTTCATCTCTTTATATATTATGGTTATTAATCCTTTATCAGTTGAATAGTTTGCAAATAATTTATCCTGTTCTGTCGGTTGCCTCTTCACTTTCCTGAGTGTTTTTTTGCGGTACTGAAGCTTCTCAATTTGCTGTAATCTCATTTGTAAATTTTGGCTTTGATTGCCTGTGTCTCTGGGGTCTTTTCCAATAATTCTTTGCTTGATGCCAGTATTTTGCAGGTTTCTCCAATATTCTCTAATAATTTGATGGTATAAGATCATAGATTTAGGTCTTTAATCCATTTTGTGTAAGGTGTAAAGTAGGGGTCATGCTTCATACTTTCGCATGCAGACATCCAGTTTTCCCAGCACCATTTGTTGAAGAGATTGTCCTATGTCTCCCTTTAAGTCCTTTAACATTTCTTTTAAATAGCCCAGTGCCCTGTAATTAGGTGCATGTATGTTTATAATATAATAATCTTCCTGTTGAATTGATCCCTTAATCATTACATAATGCCCTTCTTTGTCTCTTTTAACAGTTTTTGGGTTAAAGTCTATTTTGTCTGATATTAGGATGGCTACACAAGCTCTTTTTTGGTTTTTCTTAGCATTAAATATCTTTTACATCTTTTCCCTTTCAGTCTGCATATATCTTTGGTGGTAAGATGTGTTTCTTATAGGCAGCAAATAGATGAGTTTTGTTTTTTAATCAATTCAGCAATTCTGTATCTTTTAACTGGAGAGTTGAGGCCATTTACATTCAAGGTGACTATTGAAAAGTAACAAGTTTGCCCTGCCATTTTTTCCATAAATATTCATGTTTTTTACTTCGGATTTCCTTTATACTTTCACTGGGAGATTTCCTTCCTTTACCTTCTTTCATGGTGATGACCATGTTTCTGTATTTCTGTGTGCAGCACATCCTTAACATCTTTTGCAGAGCTGGACAGGTGGTGACAAATTCTTTCAATTTCTGTTGGTTATGGAAGGTCTTTATTTTACCTTCATTCATAAATGAGAGCTTTGCAGGGTATAGTATCCTGGGTTGATAGTTCTTTCTCTTAAGACTTGGGCTATATCTCACCATTCTCTCTTAGCCTGTAGAGTTTATGATGAGAAGTCTGCTGGGAGTCTAATTGGAGATCCTATGAATGTGATCTACCATTTCTCTTGTGCACATTTTAGAATCTTTATGTTTTACTGTGGAGAGTTTGATTGCGATGTGTTGTGGTGAAGACTGTTTATGGTCATGTCTATTAGAAGTTCTCTGTGTTTCCTGTACTTAGTTGTCCCTTTGTTTCACCAAATTAGGGAAGTTTCCTGCTACTGTTTCACTAAAAAAGACCTAATCTTTCTCTCTTTCCATGCCTTCACGAACTCCTAGAACCCGTATGTTGGGTCATTTGATAGTATCCTGTAGATTCCCAACAGTGGTTTTTAATTTTCTAATTTTTTCTTCTTCTATTTGGTCTGACTGTGCAATTTCCTGTGCTTTGTCTTCTATGTCAGATACTCTTTCTTCTGCTTTGCTGATTCTGTTGTTAAGGCTTTCCACTGTATTTTTTATTCATTCTATTGAATTCTTCATTTCCAAAATTTCACTTTGATTTCTCTTTAATATCTCAATTTCATGGGAGAAATTTTCTTTCATGCCCTGTATGGATTTTGTTTGTGCATTTGCTTCTTATTACTTCTGAGTAGTCTTATGATCAATCTTTTGAATACCATTTCTGGCATTTTGTCAGTGTCATCCTCTTCACAATCTAGTACTGAAAGGCTGTGATCTTTTGAGGGTGTAATGTTGTCTTCCATATTCTTGTTTCTTGAATTGGCATTTTGTTATTCGGCATCGGTGGAGACACTTGTTGGTTTCTTCTTTGTTTTTTCACTGTGGCAGATTTTATCTTTGTACTATGCCTCTGTAGATTAGTGGAATGTCTGCTTTTAGTGACTATTTAGAGGTTCATAGTGGGTATTGCAGGAAACTCTGTTCAGTGCTCCAGGGTGAAGGGCATGGCTGAGGTGACACACCCAGGTGTGGCATGTTAAATCTCTCTCTCTCTCTCTCTCTCTTTTTTTATCAGAGGGGAGGTTTGTTCTGTTGGCATAGACTCATCTGTGCTCCTCTCCTCAAAGGAGAAAAGTGCCTTAGTGCTAGCCCCAGTGGGTGTAATATTCATCCACTCTGCCCAAGGACCACACAAAATATCTGTCGAGTCCTCAATGTAAGCTCAGATTCCCCAGGAGTGTCCCTCGCAAGGTAACCAGGGAGCCCTGATCATGTGGAGCCTCCCACAGTGACTGCCCAAAGTCCCAGCCACACCCTGAGTCCTCCCACACAGCCTCAGTTTTTTCACAGTCCTGGCCACAAGCCTTCCACAGTCACGAGCACCCAGCCCTGTTAGTTCTCTCCACCTGACTCAGGAGTTTCTGCTTGGTTGATGGGGCAGACATGAGCTGGCACAGCTGTTATGTGTGTTGAAAATGGCACCTGCTCTCTGTCAGCTTGTTACAGCATGCCTTTGCAGGGTGATTGAGGAGAGGGAAAACATGCTTTGTTTTTTCACCTCTATTTTAGCAGGTACACTATCCCCCAGGGGTTCCAAGCTGGATTCCCTCAAGGCTCTTCCTGCAGCTTTTTCACCAGACTTGGTGAAATGCAACTTGGACTGCTGCATTCTGGTCTCACCTCACTCTCCAATGCTGCTGGGTTCCTGAGTTGTGCATATCTGCACCCTCCACATAGGTCCCCTGTGTCCCTCCAGTTTGCGTAGAGTTTCCTGTGCTGTTTTCTCCATAACTCTTCCCTGAGACTGCACTCTTTCCACATTTTTTAAACGATCGTCTCCTAGACTTGCGAATGTTTTGATTGATGGATTTTTCTCTTCATTATGGGGCATATTTTCCTGCATTGGTGCATGCCACATCATTTTTTATTGCATTTTTGACTTTGTGAAATTTAATCTTTTGGTAGCTAGATAATTTTGATTGTTATACACGTTTTGAGCTTTTTTTCTGTGAGGCAGTTAGTTTGTCCAGAAACGTTTGATCTCCTCTTGCCTTGCTCTTAGGATTTGTACAGTGATTTGTTGAATCTGGAGTTAATTATTCCCTCTGTTGGGATAAGAACCGTTTGAGCCTTCTACCAATTGCCTTGTGTATGTGAATCATTTCCAGTATGAATGGAGTGAATGGGCCCTGTTCTTGGTCCTGTGTGAGCACCTGATAAGGTGCCATCTGAGTCTGCATTGGTTCATCCCCTGGCTGTAGTCAGAATCTTCACAGGTAGCACTGATTAGAATTTTGCGCTCTCTCTTCCCTTTTGCCAAGACCTGAAAACTCGTTAAAGAAGTAGACAGGGAACCGGCATTTACCTAGTAGTTAAGATGCTTGCGCCCCACATCAGAATGCCTGAATTCAATTCCCAGCTCCAGCTGCTGGCTTTAGCTTCTCACCAATGCAAACCCTGTTGGGCAGTAACTGAACCACTTGGGAGACCTGGACTGAGTTCCCATCTCTTGGGTTCTGCCCTAGCCCAACACCAGCTACTGGGGGCATTTAGGAGGGTGAACCAATAGATGGGATCTCTCTCTAATTTTCTGCTTTCTGAGGAGGGGGAGAGAATGGAGCAATTTTAAGGCAAATCTGTTTCATATTTCCCAGGGATAACCATCCTCTAGGGCTCCATGTCCCATGTCTTTTTTTTGTTAAGATTTGTTTATTTATTTGAAAGTCAGAATTATGCAGAGAGAGATTGAGAGCGGCAGAGAAAGAGAGAGAGGTCTACCATCTACTGGTTCATTCCCCAATTCTCTGAAATGGCCGGAGCTGCACCCACACAAAGCCAGGAGCCAGGAGCTTCCTCCAGGTCTCCCATGTGGGTGTAGTGGTCCAAGGACTTGGACCATCTTCTACTGCTTTCCCAGGGCATAGCAGAGAGCTGGATCGGAAGTGGAACAGCTGGGACTTGAACCGGTGCCCATATGGGATGCCGGCACTGTAGGTGGTGGCTTTACCTGCTAGGCCACAGTGCCGGTCCCATCCATGCCCCGTGTCTTAAAGTCACTGCTTCATATGTTTTGTCAAGGTGCTTTGGTTGTTTCAGGTTAGAAGGTAAATACATTTCTTGTTTCTTCACTTTTGCTACAAGTACAAATCTATGCCCATTTTTGGCCTGGGGCTTTAATTTAAGTCACCTATTTTACTCAAATGGTATTAGGCTTTACATTATATGAAGGCACTTCAAAAAGTTAATGGAAAATGGAATTAAAAGGTAAATACATTTTGGTGCAAAAAAAAGTTTTGAAATCCAATATAGTTTTCTCATAATATGAGTTTTCCATGAAATTTTTCAAGACCCCCCCCCCCCAGACATGGATTTCAAAGGTTTTTTACACTAGGACAACCTTGTCTGATAATTGTACATTCTATGAGCATTTTGAAGTATCAGAAAGCAAGCAACAAACAGGTGCTACAGATGGAAAATCTGTCCTGAGTCTTGGTTCTTTCCATCTCTTGGTACAACACTGGGGAGCTTCCTCCTGTTTTGGGGCTTTTGTTTGCTGACTTGTGCACAGGGTCACTCAGCGGCACTGCTGTGGGGGGAGCAGTACCATATATTAAGCATCTGACAAATACATACTGGCCTGGCTCAGCTGAAGCCCACTCACTTCTCTGCTTGTGACTGTGTTTCAGTGCGCAGGCAACTGTGGGTTCAGCCACCAACAGCGGATCACGTACTGTGTCGGGATCCCGTCTGCGAGGAAGCAGAAGCCCCTGCAGCTCCGGCCTGTGGCCTACCGAGAGTGCCCCGTGCTAACCTCCCCCCAGGCTTACCAATGCATGGCGAGGAGGTGTTTGCGTGTGGCCTCCTGGAAGGTTGGGAAGTGGAGCAAGGTCAGTGCACGGGGATGCGTCTGAGACGTCAGAGTAGACTGTCTAGGTGCGGGCTCTCTGGTCTGCTGTCTCCTGGGAGCCCCCAGCTTGTCTCAGACCCCGTTGTCTGAAACCCGCTTTATCTGTTGTGTACGTATCTTTCTTTCTACGCTTGCTGTAACTCGTGCATCCGCAGAGACCACCACTAAGTCTGTGCTCTGTTTTTCCCAGACTTATTTCTGGTTAAGTGAAGAAAATTAATCCGATTCATGGAAGTTATTTGCACTAGATTCTTTGTCTAACTAAATTAATGGAAGGAAATAAATACTGCTTTGCAAACTTACAATACAAAGAGGATGGAAGAAGTTCATGGAAAATTCACATTATGCTTTAATTCAATTTTTCTATGAAGTTTTTGAAGTTTCCTTATATAATTTATGAGAGAATTCTTGGTAGTCTTAGTAACCATCCTTAATTAATGTTTATGAGGGGATTGCAAAAATTTATACAGAGATGGGATAAAAATTAAGGGTTTTTGATGCAGAAAGTTTTGAAATCCATGTAATTTTTATTTCATAATAAGCACTTTTCCTTGAATTTTGAAGATCTCTTGTATGCAAGGATTAAGAATAGTGTTTTTAAAGGTTTATTTATTTATTTGAAAGGCAGAGCTATGGGGGGGGAGAGAGGGAGAGAGAGAGAGAAAGAGAGAGGGAGAGAGAGAAAGAGAGAGAGGGAGGGAGAGACGTGGGAGGAAAAAAGAAATCGTCTATACACTGGTTTACTCCCCAAATGGCTGCAATGGCTGGGGCTGTGCCATGCTGAAGCCAGGAGCCTGGTCTTCCATGTGGATGCAGAGGCCCAGGGATTTGCGCCACCCTCTGCTGCTTTCCCAGGTGCATTAGCAGGGAGCTAGATGGGAATGGAGCAGCCGGGTCTCAAACTGGCACCCTTATGGGATGCTGGTACTGCAAGTAGAGGCTTTACCTACTGTGCTACAACACCTGCCCTGGGTTTCAAAAACTTTTTACTCCAAAAAGAACTTAATGTCTTTATTTTTCCTTTCTGCAAAGTTATGAAATTATCCCTTTATTCATATTTACAACATGCTATTCCTGAAACTGCTCAAAGTAATTGAAAGACCAGTAACTGAGAAATAATAAATCCGGGCTTATGCCTAAGGATTTTTCCCACCTGCAACCATCCATTTTGTAGGTGCACTTTGGCATTCCAGGAATTCTAGACCTCAGAAGGACCTTGTCTGAGAGGAGGAGGTGTGGCTTGTCTTGCTACATTATTCACTGTAGACTGTAGACTTTGCCTTCCAATTGTAACCTGTCTGCAGTGCTCGGTGACCTGTGGAACTGGAGCAGTGGAAAGAAGGGTGGAGTGTGTGACTGAAGATGGGTGGCCCAGTGACTTGTGTTTGAAGCATTTAAGACCACATGCTCAAAAGAAGTGTTACGTCAGTGACTGTAAGTAACAGACTTCAAAAACCCACCTAGAACCTCAGTGTTCCTAGGAAATTCTGGCTAAAATGCAAACTAAATATCTAGTTAACACTCTGGTGTCAGATTGTCAGAGCCTTGGGTGGTTACACCCACGCTGGGTTCTCATTCATGCTTCGTAAGTTCTGTTAATTTGCCTCTTAAGGTAACTCACTTACCACCTGCAAGGAAATCCAAGTGAAAAACAACATCACGGACGATGGTGACCATCTCCTTAATGTTAAGGGAAGACTCATAAAGGTATGGCAAGAGCAACTCCTGTTTGGTTTCAGGTTTGACCGTTGGCTTTGGAAAAATGACTTAGATGTTTGCCTTTTGCCTGTAGATCCACTGTGCAGACATGCACTCGGACAACCCCAGGGAGTATTTACCACTGGTCAAAGGAGAGCAAGACAACTTCTCGGAGGTATATGGCTCTAGGTATGCGCTGTGTTCTCACTTCTCTGGGCACTGTGCTGGTCCTTGGAGACGATCAGAAGTTCCAGCCTTCAGAGTGACACTTGAGCAGCTCCTGTGTGAGACAAGTAATGTAGGCGCAGGTGGACATAGGAGGTCCAGCCCAGGTGTTGTCCATGCCCACATGATAATAAAGGAGTGAGCATTAAGAGGTGGTCACTGGGAGACTGACCAAGAAAGCTTTGTGACCCACAGGACAACAGGAGAGGGAAGAGTGAAGGACCATGCACATTTTCCTAGGGATCAAATTAATTCTAGGAACAAGGCTGGGAGAAGTAGAGCTGAGTGAGTCCCACAAGCTGTTGCTGACTTTCCCGTTGAGCAGTTTTACTTCTTCCTGTAGCTGGTTCACGCTATAATAATGAAGACCGGGCCGTGTCTTTTACCTCCCCACTTCCACCCACAGCTTGCTGTTTATCCACCTGATGGCCTCATACCTGTGTCTGATCCTGCAAATGTTGCAATACTGTTGCAGGCTGCAAAACCCCTATGACTGTCCTTTCAATGGGAGTAGGAGGCAAGACTGTGAATGTAAACACGACTACCTGGCTGCTGGATACACAGTTTTCAGCAAAATAAGAGTCGATCTCACTTCCATGCAGATTAAAAGTAAGTGGAGCATCCCTATTTTTAGAACAAAAAGCCTGCATTTGCTGATGAAAATCTAGCAGTACACTGGAAGATGTGACAGTCGTGTGTAGAAGAGGGCTTATCAGGGTTCATCCACTCCTGAAATTCTTAAACACAACTTATTAGTTGCATAATTTCTCAGCTACAGCGAGCACCGTGGAGACCCTCAATACAAATGGAGTGGTAATGACAGTGGTAAGACCCAGTCCTGCCGGTGCTGCAGCTCACTTGGTTAGTCCTCCACTTGCGGCGCCGGCACCCCGGGTTCTAGTCCCGGTTGGGGTGCCAGATTCTGTCCCAGTTGCTCCTCTTCCAGGCCAGCTCTCTGCTGTGGCCCGGGAGTGCAGTGGAGGATGGCCCAAGTCCTTGGACCCTACACCCCATGGGAGACCAGGAGGAAGCACCTGCCTCCTGGCTTCAGATAGGCGCAGCGCGCTGGCCATAACAGCCATCTGGGGAGTAAACCAACAGAAGGAAGACCTTTCTCTCTGTCTCTCTCTCTCTCTCGCTGTCTAACTCTGCCTGTCCAAAAAAAAAAAAAAAAAAAAAAAAAAAAAAAAAGAAGAAGACTCAGTCCTTCCCACATAAAGCCTCTGCCAGAACACCTCCAAATACATTAAGGTTAAGGTAGTTAATAGCCTCAGTCTCCTGTGTAAACTGTTTTTCAAGGTTTAAACTAGGTATTAGCATTGGTTTCATAGGGTAATTTATCAAGCCTCATCTTCCCATACACAATTGTGTTTGATCTTTTTAACCACCCTGGGTTAGTCACGGCAGGTGTTATAATGTTACAAGTGGTAAAGCCAACCTAATTGTCCAGATCACAACTGTAGCAGCTGTCACTGAGGGGGAATAAAGTCCAGCAGACTCCCACAGACCCGGGACTGTGGCTTACTCGGCCTTGCTGGGGAGTCACTCACAGTTCCGTCAAGTCAGTCATATTTCTGGAGCTGGCGTTGCAGGGCAGAGTGCACCTGCTGCCCGGAAAGTTGCATGGCTCCAGAAAGAGGCCAGGAGGTTCATCTGGAGGCAAAGACTCTAACCCCACCCACTGCTGGCTAACCGGAGCCTAACGCAGTGCATGGACCGCATTAGCTGAGACAGTGGTAGGAATCCACAGTATCCCAGTCCCGTCCCAGGACGCAGCGGAGCTGTCACTGTTAGTGGTTGGGTCCCCCGTGTGCTGACCGTCTTCTGTCCTCACGGTGTGGGAGCTGCCTGCTGCTCTGGCTCTGGTCCTAACTCTGGGCGCGGACTGGGTGCGAAGCCTTTTCCAGTTAGCTCACTTGGATGTGTCTCTTCAAACCTGGAGCCCTCGCTTACGAAATGTGAACCTGCCTCCCCCTTCTTTCTTTCCTTCCTTCCTGCCCTTTCACTCTTATTGTTATTTTTTTGAAGAGTAAGCAATGACATTTTGGCAACATATCTGGCTGCTTTAGTGTATACCATAAATACTGTATAATTGCTAATTATTGTTTAATAATTTCTTGTATCAGGTATTAGTATTACTGAGTCACTTGATTGCTTACTTACTGTTAAGTAGGCTGTTATTTTTCATTAATTTATCAAAATGAGCTGCCGTGTTGCCAGGTGTTTGGCTGGACCCTGAGTGGGCTGTCAAACACACACATTGACTCGTACCGTCTCCTTCCTCACATGTGGTGGTGGAAGCCCAGCCGTACTACATTAAGCCGTTCTGCATTCTGCTGTATGGAAATTAACAAGACAAATCACACACCGCTCTGGGACCAGCCCCTCTCATGCACAGCGCTGCCGAGCTGCCTGGCGTCCTGTACTTTACCCCCAGTCCCTGCCACCCCCTTCCACTCTCCTGACCCTCTATCCAGACCTTCTTCAAACTCCTGTACTTTTTATACCTCCGCTCTGTTTGCCCCTTGCTCACAATCTTGCTTCCTGCTTCTCCAGGACAGTGGGAGCACCCCAAAGGGAGCACCACATCCCGCAACCGGCTCAAGCCGGTCTCTGCACACTTGGCCCCCTCCTGTTTACTAGGTCTGAGCTGTTCACGCTCCCTCTAAGGAAAACCCCTCTGTGTTCCCCAGGCTCATCGCCTTGTACATGCTTGAGAGCTTGATTCAGGCTGGCGCCACGGCTCACTAGGCTAATCCTCTGCCTGCGGCGCCGGCACCCCAGGTTCTAGTCCCGGCCGGGACGCCGGATTCTGTCCCGGTTGCCCCTCTTCCAGGCCAGCTCTCTGCTGTGGCCCGGGAGTGCAGTGGAGGATGGCCTAAGTGCTTGGGCCCTGCACCCCATGGGAGACCAGGATAGCACCTGGCTCCTGCCTTCGAATCAGCGTGGTGCACCGGCTGCAGTGCGCCGGCCGCACCGGCCATTGAAGGGTGAATCAATGGTAAAGGAAGACCTTTCTCTCTCTCTCTCTCTCTCACTGTCCACTCTGCCTGTCAAAAAAAAAAAAAAAAAAAAAGAGAGAGAGAGAGCTTGAGTCAAGTGATTTTCCTTTCTCTCCCATCATCACTGCTTCCTCTCTGTGAGATGGTTGGCATTCCTCATAGGGAAATATGTTCTTACCTCTTCCATCCTAAGGGGAGAATTCTCTTCACCCTTAAATGAGTTTTAACTCCCACTCCCCAGCTTCTCCCCGACCCCCATAGCCTGGACTGTAGACTGTTGTTCATTTCACTCACAGAGGCAGTCCCGGATCCAGTGATGGGTGGTTGGTCATTGGCAGCATCTGCCGTTCAGAACACCACCCTCTCCCGGTTTCCTCATTCCCTCAGCCCCCTTCTCTGTCCTCTCGCTGTCTCTTGGCTTGGCTGGTTCCTCTCCACCTCCCACAATGCGGGATGTTGGCGAGCTTTAGGATTTATTCATTGGAGGTTCATTCAAGCTACAGAGTTCTACTAAATAACAGTCCCAGATGCATAGCTCAGACGTGGACTGTACTCTGAGCTCCAGAACCCAGCTGTCTATTCAGTGATCCAACATGAATATCTAACTGGCAAGCCAAAAACAACAACTGATCTTGGAATATTTCCTGCCAAAATGCTTGCTTCTGCCCCCACTTTTATCACTGCAATAGTCTGGGGCCGGCACTGTGGCGTAGCTGGTAAAGCCACCACCTGTGGTCCCGTATCCCACATGGGCACTGGTTCAGGTCCTGGCTGCTCCATTCTGATCCAGTTCTCTGCTATGGCCTGGGAGAGCAGTAGAAGATGGCCCAAGTCCTTGGGCCCCTACACCCACATGGGAGAAGCTCCTGGCTTCAGATCAGCACAGCTCTAGCCATTGCAGCCATCTGGGGAGTGAACCAGCAGATGGAAACCTTTCTCTCTGCCTCTGTCTCTCTGTAACTCTGCCTTTGAAATAAATAAATAAATCTTTTTTTTAGTTTTTTTTATATTATATTTTATTTTATTTAGTAAATATAAATTTCCAAAGTACAGTTTATGGATTACAATGGCTTCACCCCCCACACACAATTTCCCTCCCATTCGCACCCCTCCCATCTCCCTCTCCCATTCCATTCACATCAAGATTCATTTTCGATTATCTTAATATACAGAAGATCAGCTTAGTATACCTTAAGTAAGTATTTCAACAGTTTGCTCCCACACAGAAACATAAAGTGAAAAATAATAGATGATTTTTTTTAAATGATGATGAAATCAGATCAGACCTATTGTCATGTTTAATCCCAGTGAGAGTCAAGTTGGGAATTGATAATTTCTTTCTTTTTTTTTTTTTTTTTACAGAAGATCAGTTTAGTGTACATTAAGTAAAGATTTCAATCGTTTGCACCCCCATAGAAACACAAAGTGAAATATACTGTTTGAGTACTCGTTATAGCATTAAGCCTCAGTGTACAGCACGTTAAGGACAGAGATCCTACATGAGGAATAAGTGCACAGTGACTCCTGTTGTTGACTTTACAAATTGACACTCCTGTTTATGGCATCAGTAATCTCCCTATGCACCAGTTATGAGTTTCCAAGGCTATGGAAGCCCCTTGAGTTCTCCGACTCTTATCTTGTTTAGACACGGTCATAGTCAAAGTGGAGGTTCTCTCCTCCCTTCAGAGAAAGGCACCTCCCTCTTTGAAGACCTGTTCTTTCCACTGGGATCTCACTCACAGAGATCTTTTTGCCAGAGTGCTATGACTGTATTAAGTGGACTGTCTGCTTTTGATGGAGCCTTAGAGGCTTGAGATGGGTGTGGCCTGAGAGCTCTGTTTGGTTCCTCAGGGTTAAGGGTGTGCCAAAGGTGACACTCCCAGGTTAGGCGTTGTAAATCTCTCTCTCTCTCTCTTTCTTTTTTTGATTCAAAAGGGAAGTAATTCCGCACAGCTGAGTGGAATTGGAGGTAGTTAGCAGGCGAATGATATACCCACAGGAGCCAGAGATTGGAAGCTCTTTCCCAAGGACCACACAGGGAATCTGTGTTACCCTCAGTGTGGGCTCAAATTCTCCTGCAGCCTCCCACTGGGTTGCCAAAGTTACCGAATTGTAGCATCTCTGGAGAGTGCTCACGTGAATTCCGTGAGTTCTCTCCCCCACAGTCTCTTTTTTCACAGTCTCAGTTCATTAGCACCACACATTCACTAGGTCCTAATCTCATGTTATTTCACCCCCCAGAGTCATGTTTTTCTGCTAGGCCGAGGGCCGGTGCGGACCTGAGGTCTCCCTGCTTATCAAATAAATCTTTAAAAAAAAAAAAAACTATAGTCTTCTAGTTATTTTACCTAAAATCTAGCAACACCTTTAACTCCTCCCTTTCTTCCACACTCACGTGAAACCCAGCATTTTGATTCAATCCTGTTGATTGAATCAAAGGTGAATCTTCAACATGAGTCCTGCTATAGACTGGGGAATGAACCTGGGGATATGAGATACCTCTCTGTCTCTCTCTACTTGTCACTCTGCCTTTCAAATATAAAAAAATAAAATAAATAATGTGAGGGTTCCTCTAAAAATTTGTGGAAACCTGGAATTAAAAGATAAAGTTGGCCGGTGCCGTGGCTCACTAGGCTAATCCTCCGTATTGCGGCACCAGCACACCGGGTTCTAGTCCCAGTTGCGGTGCCAGAATCTGTCCCGGTTGCCCCTCTTCCAGGCCAACTCTCTGCTGTGGCCAGGGAGTGCAGTGGAGGATGGCCCAAGTGCTTGGGCCCTGCACCCCATGGGAGACCATGATAAGTACCTGGCTCCTGCCATCGGATCAGCACGGTGTGCCAGCCGCGGCAGCCATTGGAGCGTGAATCAATGGCAAAAAAGGATGACC